>NW_027040758.1:1300000-1872500 GCF_037179485.1 Ochlerotatus camptorhynchus
CGAGGAAAGTGTTGGAATTGGTTTCACCATCTCAAGCGCCACCTCTAACCGCCTTCCCACCGAAAGAAAGGGAGAATGGCGTAAATTGAAATTATTATTAAAAAAAAATTGTAACTGTCAGAGTTTGTCTGTTTTCCTCGCTGCTTTCTTCACATTTAGCTGCTCTCTGATAGGCGTGCGGACTGATTTTTACGATCCAAGCAGGCGCAGTTAAAACCTTGCACTTGAACGCCCCGAAGCCCGAAAGAGGTAGCCGGTATAAACCGAATGGCAACCATGAAAATGTTGCTCTCTTTCCATACCTCGCTCCACGAGCCTACCTATCTTTCTTCCCATTTTTGGGTGAAGCAGAGCACAAGGTGTGTGTGTGTGTGTGCAATATGGATGCGATTAGCCAAAAAAGTAACTGATCCAAATAATTTTTCGGAAAGCCCACTGCCAGCTGCCAGCCAGGTTGGCCGCGCGAGCGAATTATTCACCTTGGCAGAGGTCTATTAGTGTCAGCCGAACAAGGTTGTTGGTTGGCTTGAGTATATTTGATTTGTGAATGAAAAGGGGATTTATATCGAAAGAAAGCGGTCTATAATTTAAAGCAACATCAAAAGGGTGATTTATTCAATACCGGATATCACTCTGTTCTAAAATGGAATGGAGTTGGTAGTTTCCCATGTAAATATTATAACTTTATTTATCTTGGGAATATTTGACAGATGAACAGTGTTGCCATCGCTCATTTACGGATCTTATTGACGATGGTAATTTTAAGGCCGTATATCAGTCTTATATTGCAAAAAAAAGGCCCTTATCGGGCTATTAACAGACTTGGCTAGTCCTCATTACCTCCCACAGCCACTTTGCAGATGAAATCAAATACCTTCTTTTGCGTGATTAATGATTCAACACGTGATTGTCCGTTTAGCTTTCTTAAATTGTGATTGAAACCCGTATAATTCACCGCCACTGATCGTGCATGCAAATTCCTCCGGTGGATTCCACTGTCATCTGCCTAGCTATCGTTCAAATTACACCATAGCAAATCCATCCACCGGATAAACGCCATCATTCACGGTCAATTGCATGCGAATTCAGCGCTGGCTGCCAAAGCCATTACCGAAGTTTGATGGTGCCTGCAAGTTCAATAAAGCTTTCCAAAAAGGTCGTTACCGCCGTCACCACCGCTGCATATGCAATTGGCCGGTAGGTAGGCGCTCGCGCGCACTTAAATCAGCCATCGATGACGACCAGAGACGACGAGATATAAAACAATCAAGATTTATCGACAACCATTATTGCACGACTGGTGCTGGTGCTTTTCAGCACTTTCACTCTCCGTCGGAGTAGGACCATCTCTCGGCGGGACGGGTAGTGTGAGGGCACATCGCCAAGCGACGAAGTGACCAATTCAGCCATTCATCAAATGTTTACCTCCTTTTACTCGCCATCGAGTTGCCATTTGTTGTGTGTTGTAATGATATCGGCAAACGATTGCAAGCCACCGCCATAACAACAAATAACTTTCAATTTTCCGATAGAGTTGAGGTCGCGATGATGACTGCTTCATTGTAAGCGAGTGGTGAACCTGTTTATCGGTAAATATCCGAAAGGAGTCAAGTACCATGTGAACATGTGGGTAATGTTACGAGCTGTACCGCAGTTGACCATTGAACTCTCGAGGTAGCAGGCAGGGAGGTGGAGAAGGCCATATGGAACATGATTGTTTCTTTTTCTGTCAACGGAGATGGTATACAGCTTTGGTGATTGAAAAATAATAAAACTGTCCAATAGAAGAATAATACGATAGATTGACAACACTGTATCTATTTGCAAAGCCACACGGACAATCAAAGTAACTCACAGACAGAGCCAAACCAACAATCAATACGAAACTAACGATTTTAAATTGGCTCACTTCTTGACTAGCCTATTGGTCCCAAGCAAACGATTAACGTACCCCATTCTAGTCGAAATTCTACACTGAACGAAAACATCCGCAATGCTTCCACTGATTATTGTATTGTTCGAGCCCTTTAACAGTATGCATTCGAATTTTGGATGATTTTCTTATGGTTGAATTCGTCGTCAGATGATGAACATCCATATGACTGTCATCTAAATACAGGATGATTTTCGTTTGAAAATTAGCTGTAAAACATACGGCGCTCAGAGGACAAACATTTAAGAACAGTGTGACATGCAAGTGCTTTTAAATAGATTTATAATTTGATTATCTACATTTCTAAACTGAATAGCCATAATATAATAAGCCATTCCACTATGGATACCAATTTTTTTCGTGATGTTGGAAACCTCCTCCACCACGAATTAGCCAAACATTGGTTTTCATCCTTTACCTATGTTCGACACAACTCTGATAGCGATGCATATGCTTCCACTTCGTTTGTCAGCTCAGATCAGCAAATGACATTCGATAGAATTATTTACATCATTGTTTTGAATGATTTGCGTTATCGGGCTGAACCAATACCATATGTATTTCCATTTAGTATGACAGTCATTCTGCAGAGAGCATTACGCATTTCAACTGAAGGCCCTATCCCTTCTCATAACAATTTTTATCCTATTTTCTTGAGGAAAATCATCTGATTGCAAAACAACCGTCATCCGTTGCAGGTAGCATTCGAAAAAGCGATTTCGATGATTTGTTATGAATGGTCTAAGGTTTCATTCGATCAGAGGATGATGTTTGTGTACAGTGTAGCACTACGCAATGTTTGTTTTGATTTGCTATGAAAGTTTGACAGATAAAATGGCGGGAGTAGCCGTCAACAATGCTGATGATGGTACAGCACGCAACAACCACCCTACTGCTTTCTCTCTGAGATGATCACGTTGGTCATGACGAGAGGAGCAACACAATAGTTGGGTAAAGAAGAACTGCATTATAACACACCATCGACTGGAAATGCTCTCGCAACGTGGGGCTTTAGGTAGTGATGAAAAAACGTCGCTAGAACTATTCCACAGCCGCAGTCAGTTTATGAGCAACAAGAGGGACGCACATTTTTGCCTGTGGACTTGGAGACATACTTCAAGTCCCCGCGTACATCGTACGGGCTAGGCAAAAATGTGCGTCTATCTTGAAAACTGTCGCTTTAATGGCCCTTCGCTCATTTTCAACTTCTATTCAATTTTCATACTGCCGTACTCTAACGGAACTATCCACCTACCCTCTTCTAAAGATCATTCTCTAGCTAATAAATCATCACACTAAAGCTTCATGTTAGCATTTCCAACCAACTCTGAGGGGTTATTGGTTTTTCCTATGTTTCGAGGGGTGAATCGATTAGCTTGGGACCGAATAGAGTACCAGAGCTGAGCCAAAAAGTTGAGCACGTTTCTTTGGGACCTTCTAGTCTTAGAGTTACCTCTATGGTCAAACTGAATGAATCTCTTTTTTCGCATACCAATTTTACTCACTACACATATGCGAAAAAAAAAATAGATTCAGTCAATTAGACTCAGTCTATGAGTTGCTTTGGAATTATACTGTGCTTCCAGAATTTATTTCGGCAAACATACTTTTGAATATAAAAACTAATAAATGATCCATAACAAATTTAAAAACGCTCCTTAAAAAACACCCAAATCCATAAAACCCTAGGGAAAATCTCTTAAAATGTGTGAATGATCCATAAAAAATATCAATATGATCCATATTTTCAGTAAAATTTGGCAACACAATTGTAAAAATGTACCGTTAAATATCTAATTAATGAGCATTGAAATTGTAAGAATTACCCATACACATATTGCAAATGATTCATAAAACATTCAGCAATGAACCTTAAACTAATGAAAGTGATCCATAGAAAATCAAGTTGGCGCTCTTAAAAATATAGGCATGATCCATAAACTATACATATACAGTTCATGTATTGGACACTCTAGATTCTAGACACTAGATTTACTGACATACCAGTATTTTTTTAGTTAGAAGTGCGAAGCGACGGGTAAGCGTCTAGAATTAGCCTCCATAAAAAGCTTCTATCATAATCTTCTTAACACTCTGAACACGATGCCTCTGGTCAAATGTGTAACGGCAAACTTGTAATGTTTGAAAAATCATAGCTCAGCTATTTATTGACGAACTTCAAATCTATGGGTGCTACTTGAAACTTAAGACTTTAAAGATTTATTCGGTATGAATAGGTTTAAAAACTATTGATAAATTGCTGAGTAATGATTTTTCAAATATTACCAATTTGCCGTTACATATTTTACCAGTTGCATCGTGTTCGGAGTATAAAGAAGCATCCTACACGGATATAAATCCCCTTATACATTTTGGCAAATTTCTATTGTTGATTATTTATAAAAAGTATGAGTCAACTAATAACCAGACGCCTTGCAAAAAATTAATGAAGATTATGTGTCAAATAAAATTTACAAATTGTCACACACAGGGTTGCTTCCACTCACTTGCTATAAAAACATATTTTTCGGAATTATGCAATCATTAGATGATATAATGATAAGCTGTACTTGTAAGTAACGAGAAGAGGATTTAAAGTATGTGTTTGACTCATAAAACCTGCCTGCACAATAAACGATTTTATGATTCGTGAGCGTTCACTCAGAGTGAGCACTCACGAGTCGTAAAATTGCTGATTGTGACGCACTGAAAGTAATATTGACAGCTTTTATGTGTCAAATACCTATTTCACAACCTCATCTTGTAACTTACAAGTACTAATTATCACTATACAATCTCATGATTTCATAATTCTGAAAAAAAATATATAGCAAATGAGTGGAAGTAACCCTGGTTTGCCTTATGGAATGTATAAGGCTGATGTTTTGGCAAAAATGTATAACTGAAACACATGGATAAATTAATTAATTTTCGTTTCGTGTAGGCAATATTTTTTAGAAGCTTCTTTTAGATGCATATTCTAAATGCTGACCCATCGCTCCGCTCTTCTGACAAAAAAAAAACACGGGCAGAACAGTAAACCAGAGTAGCTACGCAGTAATGGGGCAATTTTCCTAGGTAAATGGATCAAATTAAAAAAAATATAGTGTTAAAAACATGAACAATATATGTCTAATTTGTGGATCGTGCCTATATTTTTAAGTGCGCAAGCTTGATTTTATATGGATCACTTTCATTAGTTTAAGGTTCATTGCTGAATGCTTTATGGATCATTTGCAATATGTTTATGGGTAATTCGTGCAATTTCAATGCTCATTCTTTAGAAATAGCGGTACATTTGTACAGTTGTATGGCTAAATTTTACATAAATTATGGATCATATTAATATTTTTTAAGGATCATTCAAACTTTTTAAGAGATTTCCTGCGGTGTTTTATGGATCATTTTGATGTTTTTAAAGAACGTTTTTCATTATTTTATGGATCGTTTTATCAATTCTAAAGGTGCATACTCAGGGCTGCCATTTATTTCCGTTTTGCGCATTAATTCCAATAAGAAGAAGTTCCACCGCAGGCTTTAAAGAATCGTCAGAGAAATATACTTCAAATTAGTTAATGCATACTACGTTTTTCCAGTAATCACCTCAACTTCATACTAGCGGTAGAGCTTTGACAGCTGCGGTAGAACCAACCGGTCAGCACTCGTGTTTTTATTCAGTTACTGTGGAGTCCAAGGGGTAATCAACTCTGCACACTGTGCCGAAACACAGCATGGCATACTGTTCGGCACGCTAGGGCACACGTTGACAAGTAGGACACAAATATTATAGTATAAAACGGCATCACTGTCGAATGTTGACGATTTGCCAATGGTTGCTAATACCCCGTACAGACTATGACTTATATCATGTAATATAGGCTGTCTTGCAATGAGCACTTATACATAGGATTTCCAGTGAAAACTAGATGTATGAGTGCTCATTGCAAGACAGCCTATATTACATGATATAAGCCATAATCGGGGTATAAGGTTGACTAATTTGTTAACTTCATTGGGCTTAACAATGGGTTCGAGGATCGTGCCTTGCCATTTTCGAAAAATTCAAAGGAAACATTCGTAAGTATTTTATGCACCATGAATCTTCTCAAAACCAATAAATACCACCCGATTCGTAGCAGAACTCCCAGCTGGTTTCGTCCAGAACAGCTTCTATTTGGTCCTCATGCCAACATTATCGTCGGTAGAGAAGGTCTTGTCGATATGGCAGTCAAGACGGCTGAAATGGGCTACCTACAACGACGGCTGGTCAAATGCCTGGAAAATTTGGTTGTCCAATAGAGGATTGGGGTGGGCGTATGTCGTTTAGATTCAAATCCCAATCTTGCCAAGGGTCTTCCGGGATGGGAATTTTTTCGTTTTCCCCCGCTTTTTTTTCTCAGATATTCATTCTGGTCATTGATTTGAATGGGTCATGGACATCGATGGGAAATCCACTGGACTTTATAGGGATGTCCATAGAAGTCCCTGTACTGCTGGGGGATGTTGATATTTTAACCTCAAATATTTCGTCAGATCTGGACCTATGTACAGTTGCCTTACTGCAATAGCATAGATAATAAGAACAGATCAAAACAATAACATTCCATTCCTTGCGTTCGACATCAAGCACATACCCTTCATCAACGATCCGGTCATTTTGCAGATGCATCTATGTCATCGTCCTTCTGTTGAACTAATTTGTCTCGAGAGGCCCCGATGCGATGGGTCATATCGATCAGTTCTTGTACGGCCAGTAAGACCTTGCTCATCTCTAAAATTGTATTCGCAGTAGAGGGGGTTTCGGTGGGGTCAACGGTTGCCGCATGACCGCACTAAGCCTACAGAAGAACTACGGAAGCGAAGCTTATCTTGATCACAATCCATTCTCGAAGTACGACTGATCTGGAGTGGGGGGATATTGGATGGTTTTCATCGGTGGTACATTGGCCATTGGTTTTCATCAGTAGTACATTGTGGAAGGCATCATAATCAGCGACACGATAGGCTTGGGTCATGTCTTCGAAGTCACGTACTTCTGAGTCGATTAGATGACCTAGTTGTTGTTTCAAGATGGGATTGAACTTTCACCCAGTCGAGTTCTTGTTTTGATTTTGTAGGGAAGTTGATGCACACGTTTCTTTTGGACGGGTTCCAGTTCTTCTTCCAATGCTCGCGATCAATAAATTGAAAATGAAAACACAATCACAAAAATCATCATAACTTCAGGGTTGCCAAACTCATAGGATTTTGACAACATTAATGGTACACTTCGGCACTGCGCTTAGCACAGCTTTCTTCACAGCTTTCGGAACATCTAAATCTCGCGGCACAAATAAGGGTGTGCAGAGTTGAATACCCCTTGGGACGAGGCTCGGTAGCTCAGTGGTTACCGTTTCTGCTTACTGAGCAGAAGGTCGGGAGTTCGATCCCAGGCCCGTCCCCTTCCTTGCAATTTTTCACTTTTCCTTATTCTATACCCACTAGATTTTAATCAAAACAAATTCTTCTTTAACAACGGATCGCATCACTTACCACAGTGTGGGTCCTGATATAAAAATAGAAATTGGATGAGTGCGCGCGCGTGTGTGTGTGTGTGTGTGTGTGTTTGTGTATTATAATCGCTCTACCAAAAACGATCCCTGCGTGTGCGTGCAACCTTTCCCCACATCCAACATCCCAGTGATTTCTCGTGGAAGCGCAGAGGATTTCTCGGTTTCCTTCACAGCGAGTACCACGTCAACACATTCTTTCCCTTTCCCTAGTTGACCTGCATTCGGACACGGCCGGCGCTGGTATTGCTGAATATTAGATCTCCAGTTCTTACACATTGAGGATGAATGTTAGTCCCAAACATCATCTGTTGGTTCTCTGTGTAATTGCAGCTGATCTGGTAATAACAGAGCAGCAACCGTGGGTGGTCAATCATGCTTGCTTTTGCAGAGTTGAATACCCCTTGGAAAGGGGAAAACAGATCGAATGATGATAACGGAGTCAAAAGGTCAAATGAACTAATGGTTGAATGCCCCGTAACGTGGGTAGATCACCTTTTCGTGGTACGTTACGGGATGTAAGATCTACCATATCGAACTCTGGCCCGAAGCTCTTCTTGTTGACGGTTATGAACCTCGATTTTGAGATTGGATACAATAAAAGGTTCGGACTAGTTTCGATGCATGGTCAAATATCAGTATCATCGCTTGTTTTTCTCACCTAGAGGACCTATTTCGATTGCTGAGAAGGTGCATATTTGAAGAGATCCCAGAATTTTTCAAATGATGCGGAACATCACAATTGAATGAGGGTTCATCCCAAGTAACAAAATGAATTTTATGGTACACTTGAAGAAGTTTTCAAGACAAGTTCTATAAAACTGAACATAAAACTAATTATACTACAAAGCTACTCTAAAACAGCCATAAAACCATCATTAGACGAAGGAGGCCCATACTAAAGAAGGTTCTCAAGACTAGTTTTTAAGGTTCGCTTAAAACTTGACATTCCTATCGATACATGCTTATAATGGCATTCAAGATCTCTTTAAACCTCTGATAAAACTACGACATGTTGCCATTGTGTTATGTTTTGTCTCTTCAAGAGTGCTTCCAGTACGTGATAAGTTTGTTTCACAGGTTCCAGTTTTTGCTAGATAGGCAGCTTGTTTCTTGATGGAAAATCTGTTCGAGTTATAAATTCTTCGATTATTTGGTATTCCTTTACCTATAACGATGTGAATAAAAATTGGTCATGGACATATTAACAAAGACGATTATTTTCGAGCTTGTAGTTCAGCGATTTTCCATGCTATATTTTTTTTTACCGTCGTTAAGCAATACAAAAGTTCGAAAAATCTAACGTGCCTCGACGATATTGCTTAAATATTGATTTATTTAAAAATAAAAATCTTATTGGCAAAGTGATAAATTTGAAACAGGCAGATTTTTTATGATTTTGAAAGGGATTTTACAGATTCCTTTGTCAAATCCAGAACCTTATTAGGAACGGTAATAATCAGTTGAGATAACTGAAATCGAATGATTATTATTGTCATTTATGTGTTAATGGCTACATTCCGAGAATGTCAAAAGCAATCGCCATTATTTTCAATGGTTTGAAATAAACCCCTAACAAGATTCTGTTAAGACTAATCTTTCTTGCACAGAACTATGGAGGAGCGTGATAAGTTCAATTAACCTTGTTGTTTTCTTGAATAAGATCAGTTGGGCTTGAATACAATTAGTGATTGATATTCAAGACAGATAAGTTTTATGTAAGATCGCCATAAGTTCAGTGCTTCTATCACAAACATTGCAAATGTTAACGTTCAAATGAAAAGATCTTATAATCAATTGTTGTTACTAATTCCAACTCCATCTTGATTTTATTAATGATTATAAACGACACAACTTATGTAGAACTGTACAACGAATCGCGATGTAATTAAATGTTTTATAAAGTATTGAGAAGTAAAGTGATTTGCAATGAATAATTTAATTTGGAATATTTCTTATACCGCTTAGAACCTTTTGGTATGTAAATCGCAGTAGGCTAGAAAAAAGCTCGTCATCGAGTTTGTCATTTGAGCATCGGAAGGAATGTTCTCCGGCTTTGTTTCCTTGTGCTTTTGTATACCTATTCGTACCTGTTCGTCTTGTTTTGAAGTCGATGCTTGCTGAGATGAAGGCATGTTAATATATTGGATAGGTTTTTACTCAATTTCGGTTTGTAAGATCCACTATTTTTAATTTTTTTTTCCACCTGTTGGCGTCCATTAGTTGTGACAGCTTGTTCATGCACACTTAGAAAAACCTAATTTTACACGTGACCGAATCCATCTTTGAAATAAAGGATGAGACGTAAACAAACATGTCATGTAAAATTAAGTTCTCTGAGACTGAAAAGTTTGAAAGTACGTTTGATTGAGCTGAATTTCGCGTCTATTATGACTCAATTTTATGTCAAAATTGATGCTCGTATATGTCAGTCTCAGGGCACCTAAATTTACATCAATTTTTCTAAGTGTGTGTATTTTAGGAAAGTCTTTCTCAAGAGACTCTCGATTAAAACCTTTTTGTTTTAAGAAAGTTTTATGCCAGCATTCTCAAGATACATTAAATTTATAGAAGAATGCCATAAAACTTTTTCAAAACCGTTCTCAAGTTTTATGAAAGCTTAAAAAGAAAGCTTGAAAGGGAGTTGAAGTGTCTCTTAAAACTGTTCATAAGGTCAATCACACATACAAAAGATGGAGTTTTATGGACGCTTCTACAAGTATTCTTGAAGCACTCTTCAGAAATATCAATGATATGAGACTAAGTTTACTTGAAAAAAGCAATGATAAAACCACATAGACTGAGCCATGCTTTGGTAAAACCACCATAAAATATGAATAAAACCAATTAACATTTGGATTTTTACTTGGGATGTAAGATCTATTTTGACGTCTTTGGAGAAGTCCCAGAACTCTTAAAATGATACCGAAAATCACAATTGAATGAGGATTCATCCGTCCGTGCGTCAATCAGCCTAAGACCTTGTTGTCCTCTGCTGTCCGAAGAAGTCGCCTTTGCCTCTTCTTCTTGTTCCTGTTGGGTCACTTTCGAGAACCATTTTCACTGCGTCGTCGTGCGGCATTCTTACGACGTGCCCAGCCCACCGTAGTCGCCCATTTTTTTGCAATGTGGACGATGAATGGTTCTCCCAGCAGCTGGTGCAATTCGTGGTTCATTCGCCTCCTCCACGTTCCGTCATCCATCTGCACTCCACCGTAGATGGTACGCAACACCTTCCGTTCGAAAACACCAAGGGCGCGTTGGTCCTCCACGTCCAGGTCTCTTGGCCGCAGAGGACCACCGGTCTAATCAGCGTCTTGTAGACAGTCAACTTCGTGCGGCGGCGTATTTTATTCGACCGGAGCGTTCTCCGAAGTCCAAAGTAGGCACGATCCCCTGCCATAATGCGTCTTTGAATTTCTCTGCTGGTATCATTTTCGGCTATCACCAGTGAGCCCAAATACACGAACTCATCGACCACCTCGATTTCGTCACCGTCAATGTGAACTCGGGGTGGGAGGCTAACATTGCCTTCCCTAGAGCTTCTTTCTTTCATGTATTTTGTCTTTGATGCGTTGATGGCAAGTCCAATCCGCCTAGTTTCAGCCTTCAGTCTGATGTACGTTTCCGCCATCGTCTCAAAGTTCCGTGCCATGATGTCGATGTCATCGGTGAAGCCAAGAAGCTGGATGGACTTCCTGAAAATCGTGCCACTCGTGTCTATCCTAGCTCTTCTGATCACACCTTCTAACGCGATGTTGAATAGCAGACACGAAAGTCCATCACCTTGCCTTAACCCTCTTCGAGATTCAAGGGGACTCTAGAGTATCCCCGATACTCGAACAACGCACATCACTCGATCCATCGTCGCCTTGACCAATATGAGGATTCATTCAGTCTTTGAAAAGGTCCTAGAACGCTTTCAATATTGCTAAACATTACAATTGAATGAGGCTTCTTGTGAAAAGAGCATGTATGTATGATTTAACTGTATCGAAAACTAATACCTCATTACTTTTCCATAGTAATCCCTGAACTTCAACGAAATTCCCCCAGTTTCTACAAAATTCACTAAATTTTTCTAAAGTTTTCTGAATTTCTCTTGATAGGATTAAAGGGTGATACGGTCAAAATTTGGTCAATATCAACTTGACGTATTTCTTTCAATTTTGCATTTAAAAAACCTGAACACCCCTCATTTTGAAGGTGTGTGTGTGTGTAGAATGTTGCTCCTATTTTGATTTTGGAATTCACTCTTCAGTTGTCAAAATGCCGTCCAAGCAAGAAGAGCAGCGTATCAAAATTTTGCTCGCGCATCGCGAAAATCCGAGCTACTCGCACGCAAAGTTGGCAAAATCGCTAAAAGTTGCCAAATCAACCGTTACAAATGTAATTAAAGTGTTTGGGGAACGTTTGTCGACAGCCAGGAAGTCTGGATCGGGGGGAAATCGAAAACCGGAAGCCGCTGAGACGACAAAGAGAGTTGCCGGTAGTTTCAAGCGAAACCCTAACCTCTCTCTCCGAGATGCCGCAAACAAGCTGGGTGTATCGTCTACAACCGTGCATCGAGCCAAAAAACGAGCCGGACTATCGACTTACAAGAAGGTAGTGACTCCAAATCGCGATGATAAACAAAATACGACGGCCAAAGCGCGATCCCGGAGGCTGTACACGACGATGCTGACGAAGTTTGACTGCGTGGTAATGGACGACGAAACCTACGTCAAAGCCGACTACAAGCAGCTTCCGGGACAGGAGTTTTATACGGCAAAAGGAAGGGGAAAGGTAGCAGATGTTTTCAAGCACATGAAACTGTCAAAGTTCGCAAAGAAATATCTGGTTTGGCAAGTCATCTGTACCTGTGGCTTGAAAAGCAGCATTTTCATAGCTTCCGGGACTGTCAACCAAGAAATTTACGTGAAAGAGTGTTTGAATAAACGTCTGCTGCCTTTCCTGAAGAAACACGGTTGTTCCGTACTGTTTTGGCCGGATTTGGCATCTTGCCATTACGGTAAAAAGGCCATGGAGTGGTACGCCGCCAACAACGTGCAGGTGGTTCCCAAGGACAAGAACCCTCTCAACACGCCAGAGCTCCGCCCAATTGAGAAATACTGGGCTATTGTCAAGCGGAACCTAAAGAAGACCAAAAAAACTGCTAAGGGCGAGCAGCAGTTCAAGGCAAACTGGCTTTCTGTGGCGAAGAAGGTGGACAAGGTGGCTGTACAAAATCTGATGGCAGGGGTCAAGCGTAAGGCCCGGCAATTCGGATTTGGAAAAGCGGAAGCCTAACTGAATATTTTTCCTGAATTTTATACTAATTGAACTTGAAAAAGAAATTTGATTTGATTTTTTAAATAAACGATTTCACCGATTTACACGCGTTTTCCCTTAACCAAATTTTGACCGTATCACCCTTTAATAAGAACAGATCAACACAATCACATTCCATTCCTTGAGTCCGACATCTAGCATATACCCATCATCAACGATCCGGTAATTTTCCATAGTAATGAGGTACTACGACACGGAGATGGACATATCACAAAACATCAATATATTGGTCGCAGTGATTATGACCCGAACAGAAGGAGAAAACAAATGGTCGAATGGTTCAAAAGAGACAAAAGATCGAATGGCCCAAAGAGCAACAAAAAGTCTAATGGACTAATCGTCAAATGGTGACAAAAGATCCAATGATCCGAATAGGGACAAAAGGACATGTTCTGAATACCCCGGGGAAGTGGCCAGTTTCTAACTAGGGTCAATGCGATATCTCAAATCACATTCTTCTTCTTCTTCTTTGCATTTCAAGCTTTTTGCATATCGCATATTAGCTTATTGCGTGCTCTCAACTTAGTGTTCTAGATGCACTTCCACAGTTATTAATTGAGAGCTTTCGATGCCTGTAGCATTTTTGCATTGGTATAATTGTGTGGCAAGTCCAATCATACTTCTATGCCCAGGGAAGTCGAGAAATTTTCCAACCCGAAAAATTCCTAGACCGGACCGGGAATTGAACCCAGCCACCTACAGCATAGTCTTGCTTTGTAGCTGCGCCTTTACCGACTGAGCTAAGGGAGGCCCCATCTCAAATCACATGATAATTCTAAAACCAGTTGAATGGCATTCATTTGGAGTGCCCAGGCCCACGCTGGGGAAGTGATTAGTCATGGTAAACCTCGAATCATATGAAAATTTAAAAACGAGTTCAATTGTATTCCTTTGGAGTGCTCAAGTCCACGCTGGCTACATCCGGACATGTTCCAGGTATCCCAGGAGAAGGGTCTGTTTCTCACATCATATGAGCACTTTTTTCGGAATTACTATTAGCATGATGGGTCAGATCTCACCATGGGTGGTTTAATTCAGGTTCAAGTTCAGGTTTGTTCACAAATGACCGCTGAAAACCTTATGATAATGAGGAACTTTTTATTTTCGGACGTGCAATGTTTAGTGAAGTCACTCTCCACTTCACGTTTACAGAAGCACAAATGCCATCATCCAGAAACCGTGCGTGGATCATGTCCCTAACACAAAATTGCCATTTTCGCCAGCTATTACGTGATAATTAGCAACCAAATCGTACATTCGTGCGCACTTCCATAAAATACGGCTCAAAACGCTCAGTGTAATTGTAACCTTCTATTTGTGTGTGATTCTTTCATTGTTCCGATTTTTCGATCGCGTGCCATCCATATTCAGCTATAAATATTGTTTTCACTTACATACAATCGTAATTGTTTCTGTTTGTCTAGCAGAGCAAATTTATGACTCTATTTCCAAACAAAAAGGTCATTAACCACATCAATGTAAGTTTCAGAAGCGTTCCGCGCAAGCTCGGGTGAAATGCGGAAAGAATTGCTCAAGTCTGTAGATAAAGGTACCATGTAGGTACCTACCAACGAAAGCGATTTAATCATATTTCATAACAACCGATTATAATCGAAAGTTAATCCTAAACGTTGAAATGACATAACCGTGCACACTTGATTACATGCATCTCATCTCAAACGCCGATGATCGGTGGTTCCCAGCAACAAATTAATCAAATTCCACCATTCGTCGATTGCGTCGCCATTTTCTTTCCTATTGACACACGTAGGCACGTACGGACCGAGGAGACCCTCTCGGAAACCGCTCATCGAGATCCAAGCCAACACATACAAGTTATTGGGGAAGATAACGCGTCATCTTTTCGGACCTCGCCGCCGGCTTAATCAACCGAACAAAGTAACAACAACTTTCGTCACAGTCATTTTTCAACAACGCCAACAATGATCGGGCACTTCTCACTTTCCGGTGGGGCACACAGTGATTATGAAATCCGCTTCTCTGTGAATGAGTCCCCCTCCAAAAAACCGAGTATCGATTAATAATCTGACACTACGACGGTGTATGGGACCTTTTTTTCTGATGTGGTGAGGTCACTTCCGCGAGCACTCACTCCAATTAGTCGAGTGTGCCCGAGGCTATCGAACTGGGTCTCCTGGGGACCCTGCGGTCCAGCTCTTTGAACCCTCTCTGGGATCAGTCCTAAGTGGTGAAAAGTTCGGTAATTAAGAGCCCCGAATATGGTACGAATAGCCGATAAGTAATGGAGGCATGTACATCGCAGCTGGAAAGATGAGAAAGCAAAACAAATAACCTGCGGGGATGGCTACGAAGCTCGTCACTGCTTGGTGCTTCTATTTGTTTTGTGCAAAGGGAAATTTTAAGTGAATTTAAATCGAGTTCGTGGTTTGAGCGACGAACCCCGAAATCTCATTGACATAATGGTCAAATATCAATATATATTTTTCCGTGCGAATTCCTTCGGTTCGGCTGTTTAAACCCGCACCCATTTCCGATTCCAAAACCGCACGATGGAGCCACTTGGAATGTGCCCGCCGACGTGTCTGCGCCCTCTATGACCACTCAATCAAAACATGTGACTGCGGCTTCAGGTTTCCCGTTCACCACCGCAAACCAAGCCAACTCTGCGCTCTGGTGGTGCAAATGCCACTAAAGGGAAAAATTGCAATCGCTACAGCGAATCAAAAAGCAGCGTGACAGATTAAAAAACCGGTGGGAATTGGTGCAAAATCACGGCGCATAAAAACAAAACCGATCGCAAATGGGTGCAGCGTGAAGTGACGGGGTCTGAGTCTGTGAATACGTAGTAGGTATATAGCTTTCAGAGTGTTTCGATCAAAAACCAAAACAAAGCACGGGTGGCATAAAGAAGAGAATTCATCATAGCAGATAGGACCTTTTGAAATTTTCATCTAGAACAGACAATTATTGTCATTCGATCGTCCGGTGAAAATAATAGAAACATCAAAACCCAAAACCAGCCAAACAAAAGAAGCGTCATTAATTGGCATTTTTTGCAAACGGCGAAAGTGAAAGTGAATGCAAAAGACGAATGATTAATATGCACATGTAACTACGTCCCGACTGTCAAGAGCGATAAGACAGATGATTCGCGCTTGGCTCGCGGGAACGAGGGAAGCATTTTCACGTTGTCACCTTTTGTTGCCATGGCGGCCGCAGTGAGCGTGTGAAATGAGCTTTTGAATGTGCACTTATGAAGACTGCAGTATGATGCACCGTATCGCGTGCAGAACGCACTTTTTTTTTATTTGTAGCAGGTTCGTCGCTTGGTGTCTAGTGGTGGGTAATTTGGATTTTTTTTCGGAAAAAGGGGCAAATTCGAAAGGTCCCTGCTGTTATTATGTCTAAATTTGAGCATTCTTCGGGTCTCATATTTCTCCATTTCAATTTACTATTGAGATTCTGTGGAATCTCTAAAATCTCGATTGGAATCCATGGAATCTTGACTAGTAATCGGGAGATCCAGACTAGACATTCGAGAATCTCGAATGGGATCCAAATGAAACGAGTGAATTTCTAATTTAACACATAGAACCAACGGTGTCATGTATCCTGATTTTTTAAAACTTGTTTCTTTTGATACCTTAAGGTTCCGGAACAAATGTTAACTCAAAAAATAGTTTAATTTTTGGAACTATTTTTTTAGGTAACAAATTTGTTGCTTCTTCTTCTTCTTCGCATTTCAAGCTTATTGCATATAGCATATTAGCTTATTGCTTGCTCTCAACTCTCAAGTGTTCTAGATGCACTTCCACAGTTATTAATTGAGAGCTATCGATGCCTGTACCATTTTTGCATTAGTATATTTAATTGTGTGGGAAGTCGAGAAATTTTCCAACCCGAAAAATTCTTAGTCGGACCGGGAATCGAACCTAGCCACCTCCAGCATGGTCTTGCTTTGTAGCTGCGCCTTTACCGACTGAGCAAAAGGGAGGTCCCAACAACTTGTTGCTGTACACACCAAATATCTTCGTTCAGCAAAATCGTTTGCTGAAAATGATCCAGCAACAGGATTTTCGCTGAAATAACAGCTAACAGACTTTATAATTACTGAAAACCCAGTAAATCAGTGTCATTGTTGGAAAACAGCAAAAATGACCTGTCATATGGGCTTGTGATTATCTCAGGGATTTTTCATTAGTTAGCATGCTATGTGAACAATTTACTGCTTGGACAAATTCCCCTTTTGTTATTACTACGGTAAAACAAGAACATTTTTAGGTAAGAAAATATTATAGCTTAGCTTGTTTTTATTTTTAGATTGATCAAAATAGTCGTTAAAATGTTCCCCGAAGAGTATTGTTGACGATTCCGCTTACTGGCTAAAATATCAGTTTTCAATTCCGCTTAATGGCTGAAATTTCGTATAAGGGGCTAATTGCGATGATCGATTCGCTTCATAGATTTTCTCTGCGCATTACTTCAGTTAAGTGAACCAATTTTCCGAAATTCTTCCAATACAGTGTACTAAAAGGACTAATACATCAAACGCACCGTAATATGTTAAACCTACTGAGTTTTGAACAAAAGAGAAAATCGATTAAGAGAATTGATCATCGCAGTTAGGCCCTTATGATTCTGAATGCTAGATATATGCTCTGAATTAAACACTCCGAGAATTAAATAAAGGAGATATATATATATATATATATATGAATTGTAATTACATTTCATTGCATTTCATTATGGTACAAGACACAAATAAACACAATTACCAAATGCCAAACCAAATACTGAAATTTCAGTAAAATTCGCAGCTCTTTTCAGGAAAAAAATGCTTTTTTTTTCAGCAAGCTTCTGGTGTTTGCTGGCTTTTCAGGTCGGTAAAATCCAGTAAAATTTGGCTGGTGATGATGATGATGATGGTGGTCTCACCTCTTACCCCTACAAAGGTTTGAGCTGAACGATTTATCTTTAAGATAATTAAATATGACATTTTAACCAGGTTAGCAAACAAAATCGAACTGGTTACAGTTACAGATATAAATTCCCACTAGAGTTTACAGTTGCTTCACAGCGATATAAATGTGGAAAAGCTCAGGCGTCCACCTCTTAGTTCGCCTTTTTGTCCACCTAAAATATTCAAGCAATCAAGAGTTAATGAACAATCAACAAAGCATCCTATCGCAATTTGATGCTATCATGATTTTCAGCAATGTCAGGAATGCTCACGAACCCCCAACATTTGCCAGAAAACTTACTACTAACTCAAGGTATCTTCCAAATAAGCTTCAAAATTGCATTTTTTTTTTTTCAAATGTTAAATTCAGTCCTCTATATCCGTAATACGCGCGCGAGGCTCAAACCTTTGTAGACTACTAGTTTTTTAATTAATCTACTATTAAATCAAATATTTGAAATCCATCATCACCATTGGTGTAGCTAGAAAATTTATCTGGAGGGGGCCTACTGCACTTTTTTAATTTTGCAAAACTACGGTTTATTAAAAACTCACTCAAATTACGTCAAGGCATCTTATTTTTGGATACATTTTTTTCGGTGACCAATAATATGTCATTGAGGGGCTTACTATTATTTTAATGGTGAAACAATAAATTTGATTATATTTATTCCATAACAACGATTGGGACCTCGATTGGGAGAGCCTTAAACGCTTACTGATTTTGAACAATCAATGATCGTTTGTTCATGTTTTTTGTAATAAAATCACAGTCTGAATCTTCTAACTGTAAGCATCTTAAACTTAAGAAAATTTCCAGGGTAAGGTATTTTCATGAATTTTATAACTAGATTTATTTTTTATTTTGAATATATCACCTTCAGTCAAATCTCAGACATAGGAACCAAAATTAAATTCTAGGAGTTTGAATTTTATAATTTTATAAAATTCTGTCTGTTCCAAGGTAAAGTGAACACAGAATAAATTTAATTCATTTAGGACGTAAGAAAATGTTCAAGGTGCACAATTTTTTGACGTAGGACTACGTCGATGATTTTTATATGGGGCTACACTTTATGAAAACTGAAAATGGAACATGTAACGAAATTATGAAAGATTTTGAATGTTAATAACTCAGCTGCCCCTGGACCAATTTCAATAATTTTATCACCAATCGATCAGAAGTATTTCTACACATCGATAGCAATGCTGTTGATTTTCAACAAGAAATTATTGAAAAAATGGGCATTGTCTAAAACCATCGAAATAACTAACAAATCCAGTAATTACGTACATGCATATGCTGCAGATGCACAATTCTTAACATTGTTAATGTTAAAATGAAAATAGTTTTGTGATCCCAAACCCATATGTTTTCAAGAGGAAATCTCTGATACAGATTGTAAGCATAAATTCTTCGAATACAAATGTTTCCTAAAAGTCAACGAAGTTAAGTCTTATATAAGATAAAATCGCAATATCCTTCCTGGACAGTCATTTCATCAAAATTCTAGTACATTAATATTAAAAAAAATAAGAATTTTAATACTTATAGTATGTTTGACCTAATCGAAAGTTTAAAAAAACTCCGCAAAATAAATGTGCCTTCTAAAAAAATGTCGACGAAATTTTGTACAAAATAAATTTAATGGATTTAAAAAAAATTCGATATCATAGGCTTAGACAAGTTTTGAATCTCCTGGTCTTCAAAATTCGTTATTCAAGATCTTAGGAAACTTACCTAGATTCTGTGACTCACAGCATTTCTCGAAAGAAAAATTGTTCAAGATAAGAAAGTAAGAAAAAATTAGGAATTAAAAATTTTGAAAAATCTTGACATGTGGCAAAAATTGTGAATAATGAGGTTATAATTTAATTTCATCAGGTTTTTAAGATACCGGATTTTGAATGTCATGATTCTGATATTTGAAGTAAAAAAAAAAAAAATAATTAAGCATTTATCCAGAACATTTTTTTTAAATTTTAAAGGAATGAGCTCTAAACATGCATGATTGTGTTCCTGTTTATAACTAGATAGTAATTTAACTTATTTTTACAAAAGTTGGGATGTTTTTAATATTTTAAATTTAGTTAGTTGTGGTTAAACCCATTTGGTATCAACTTATTATTTACACGTACATTATACAGGAAAGTGCTTTTTCAGGTAATGTATTTAATAAAAAAAATACACACAAAAGCACGGAATTTTTTATGTGCTGATCCATGCAAACTATCCTGCAGCTGGATTCCGGGCATACAATTCATCGAAAAGAGAAAAATTTATACGTATAAGGTAATTGAAATTTCTGCCCGGAATTTAGCTGATGGAGTGCAAATTTGTGACGATATAGCTAAAACACCAAGGCACGGGTCTTCCCTATAGAGAATGTACAAATATGCGAGGGGGGTGACACATCTAAATCTCTAGTTTTGTATGCTCAACAAATCTCAGGCTAGCTAATCAATCTACGAAAAATCTTCTTTCATTAGTCGCATCTACTTGCATCGCGCATCATTTTTTGCAGGAAATCTTCAGAATCGTTATCAATCTTCTTTCTATCTACTCAGCGTGCGCGTAGCTAGCCACAGCAAAACGCAATCTTTTCTGCATCGTAGATAGAGTCGTCCCACTCGCAAATATGGCCATAAAATCAAGATTCATCATTCAAGATTCCCTCTGATTCCATTAGCTGGAAAACTTTTTAATACTTCCTGATCAACCTACAACCTACCAAATATCCAGTAAACTTTACTAATATCTTGGACTATAGGGAGATCTGTCGAATATTTCCTGATGTCTAGGAAGGATGTTTGAAAGAATATCCTGTAACTTATGCAACGTTTCCTGAACATCTACAAAACTTAAGTTTTACAAAATTTCCTCAACTTCTACGAAGTTCCCTGGATTTATTCCGAATTCCATATTTTTTCCATTTCTTTAAATTCTACAAAGATCTCTGAACATCTTTGCACTTCGGGAAGGACACCTAAGACATCTACAAATATTCTTGAACACCTAGAAAGTACTTGAATTTAGTGAAGTTCCCAAAACCTCCAAGAAGTTCATGGAGCTTTTTTGGAGTAAGATCTCTGAAAAACTGCAACGAAGTTCTCTAAACTGAAGCGAAGATCCCTGAAGTTCTTAGAATTTTATTGAACTATTTTTAGATCTTTTACAAAATTCCCTGAACTTTTTCAAAATTCCTTACACTTATATGGAGTTTTACGCAGCTCCTCAAAATGCTACGAAATTCGAAAATCTTCTACAAAGTTTGCTGTTGAATTTCCACAACTATTCCAAGTCCATGAGGCTAAAAAAAAAACTGAAATTATGTAGAGGTTCCCGGTCAATAATGAGCTTCTCTAAAATAAAATAATGTTCCTTTAAATTCTACGAAGCTCCTTAAATTAAATTGAATTCTCTACTTCTATGGATTCTAGATTTCAAAGTTTTCCATGGTTTCCAGCAAAAATAAGTGTGTACGGTATAAAAATAATCAAGGGGGTTGCAACTTTTTCTCGTGTGCCAAAATCAGGATACATGGCATCGCTGCATTGAATCCAAAATGGGATCCTGAAAATCTTAACTAGGATCCGGACTGTATAGATTGGCACCCGGATAATCTCAAATAAGCTCTGGAGATTTCTTACGGAAGCCCGTATCAGTTCTCCAAACATCTTGTTCGTTCCGGTAAAACATCGAATCTGTTTGGGACTCAGAAAGCATTTTTCGGATCTCATAATTTTCCATTTAAATTGACCGGAACTCCTGTTGGGATTCTCCGGAGTATTTTTCGGCACTCTCCCAAATTCCAGGCTACATAGGTATCTCCACTGGGAACCATAGAATCTCAAGAAGAAGAAGTAAGAAGATTTATGACGATTCTGAAGATTTCTTGCAAAAAGATGATGCACGATGCAAGTAGATGCGAGAAATGAAAGAAGATTTTCCGAAGATTGATTAGCTAGTGTGAGATTTGTTGAGCACCTAGAATTGAGATTTAGATGTGTCGTCCCCCTCGAATTAACCACACTTTTTGCAATTTTGTGTCAAATTTCACTCAATTTAGAGCTACCCTCATTGGCCGTGTGATCGTGTCCTTCGAGAAAATTGAATCAATAAGGATCTCTGTTCTTGGTATCCCATTCAATAGTTTCTGTTATTTGTCGCAGGAATACCAACGGGATAGCGACCCACAAGGGCACAGTGGGGGAAAAAACGGGCTCGTAATCGTACTTAATTAGATGGCGCTAGTTTGAAGGCCTACAAGATACCTATACCCATGCACAGTGGTCCAGGAAGCAAAATTAGGTGGAATAAATTAATAACTCGAAAAATATTAGAGATAGCGTATTGACGTCTTCTAAACATTTTCTTGTGAACTTTATTCGCGTTGGTTGCAAAAGTGTCCTAAACGCCAAATTCTACCAGCAACGTAATTTGGCCTCTAACTTTTTTATTTCAATAGATAGAGAAACTAAATATTGTACAAAGTTGTGAATTATAAAAAATTAGAAAACTTTCTTGAACATTGTTTTTGTTTATCTCTTCTATATTTGGAGATATAAGCCATTTAAAAAAAACAAAAGCCAAAAATCAGTTTTTCTGTCATATTTTTTTTAAATATCACTTTTTCGGCCTACTATGTTCAGAACGATTATAGTTAATTTTAAAATACATATTTGCTCCAAAGACACTGTACCAGTACAAGTCTCCTGTCAAAAGTTATCGTCAGTTTTGTAGTCTTTTAGCTCAAATTTTCAAGCGTAATATTTCAAAATGGCGCAAGTTCAACCGATAGTGATACATATCACTTTAAAAAGCATATCAAGAAGTACATTTTAGCAACTTTTGGTTACATCTTAGTCCTTGTTACGTTTTATGCCTTGTTGATAGACTTGGCTTTGTCCACCGAGGATGCTCTTGAAACAAGGAAGAAATGAGTTAGTTAGTCTTCATCTATGTGATTCCTAATCTTCTATTCGTGTTCCCTAGTTTGAAGTGTTTAAGACAAGCGTTCTGAAGCTTGGTCATTATCGGTGTCATTCCCTAATTTTGTTGCTAAGGAATCCAATTTTAACTGACAAAGGGGCGCGTCTTTGGAGGGTGTTTCAACACTCCGAAGGGTATAAATAGCGGGACCTTTCAATTAGAGTCGGATCCTTGCGATAAATGCGAGAATGACAGCTGTAAAAAAATCGAATACTTCACCATTTCTCAATAGTGATGGAATAATACGACATGCACTAAACTAAGGACACGGGATATACTACAATAGATCAAATTACTGGTCGCAGCGGTGTGAGGTCCCGAATAGAGGAAAATATTATTAAATAGTTGGGTCACCGGACAAATCGATAGAAAACATTCAAGTTTTTATTTTGTGTTAGGCCGATTCAAATTTTTATTTGACTTTTCAAAAACACTCTAACCAGACTGAACACATAGCACTCGACAAAGGATGAAATACAACTCCTAGTATACTATTGGGAAAATTTCCTTCTAAGAAAAATAAACCAATTGGTGCGCGTATTCTCTTAGTCAAGTGAACCAAGTATCAATTTTTTTCTAAAACAGTGTAAAATATGTATAATAATGAACAACTTTATCAAGCAGTTTCGGCGTGACTTTCAAGTGATTTCACAAAACTGGACGAACAAATAACTATTTATTATGCAACAAACAAATTTTGGCTACTTTTCTCGAAGAAAACATCTCAATATATTGTTTTACTTCGAAGTTCGAGTGGTAGTAACCGACATTTTAGCTGCTCGAATGCAGTATCCCTGTATTTTTGAATTGAAAATATAAAATATTTTTTAAATTAAATCTTTAAAGGGTGTCCCACATCAAATTGCATCACAGAAAAAACGCTGTAGAAAATTACCCATTGGGTATTTTCTCTTGAAATATATAGGTAGAAGTAGTTTAGAGTGTATTGTTTACATTGTATTTTTATCGCTGTCAGTTTTTCGAAAGTTGAAAAAAATGGCGTCACCTGAAAAGCAACGTCGTGAATTGATTTTGCGCAAGCACTTGGAAAATTCTCAACTCTCTAATCGGGACATCGGAAAACAACTCGGAATCATGCAGTCAACGGTGAGTCGTATGATTAAACGTTATTACGAAACTCTGAGCATCGAACGGAAGGAGAACTGTGGTCATAATGGATGTTCTATAGTAATCAGGATCACAAGCGTGTCGTGAAAGCGTTTAAGCGGAATCCCAAAAAGTTGAATCTGTGCAAGTCTTTCGTTCAGAGATTTAAGGACCAGGAGAGACTGCATATGTACAAAGTGCAAAAGGCTCCAAATCGTGACGAACGGCAAAATAGGTGGGAAAGTCACGGGCCCGGAAACTGTACACCCAGATGCTGACAAAGCCTCATTGTCTCAACGTGGATGATGAGACTTACGTCAAGGTGGACTTCCGGCAGCTTCCTGGGCTACTGTTCTTTACCGCCCAGCACAAGTTTGATGTTCCGGAGGAAGTAAGGAAGCAGAAACATTCAATGTTTGCCAATAAATACATGATCTGGCAAGCGATCTGCTCACGTGGCAAACGGAGTGCGCCGTTCGTGACTACCGGGGCTGTAAACGGAGAGATCTACCTCAAGGAGTGTCTACAGAAGCGTCTGCTTCCTCTGTTGAAGCAACACGAGGGTCCTACGATCTTCTGGCTGGATCTATCTTCGTTCCACTATTCAAAATGTTGTCCTGGAGTGGTACGAAGTCAATGGGGTCTCTTTCGTACCCAAGGACATGAACCCCCCCCCCCCTCTAATTATATCAAATTGCTCAACGGAATCTCCTATGAAGAGCATTTGAAGTGATTTGAATAATTTCCTTTTGATTACGTTATACATAATGACCAGCAAATAGCAATTTCCGGCTTTTTCCGAAGTTTTTTTGACGTAGGACTACGTCTGTGATTTCTATATGAGGATACACTTTGTGAAAACTAAAAATGGAACATGTAACAAAATTATGAAAGATTTTGAACGTTACTAACTCAGCTGCCCCTGGAACAATTTTAATAATTTAATCACCAATCGATCAGAAATATTCCTACGCATTTAAGACTTTATCATTTTTCAAAATGGTAATATTGAAAATTGCACGTTACGAAAATTGTTACTATGATAATTAAAATTATCACCCATTGCCTGCGAAAAGCGATCTCCCTAACACAGATTTCAAAGTTGAATTCCATGCGGTCTCATCGAACGGTGTTTATTCAATCACCACGTGGTAAGTGGTGATGTTCTTCAGCACACAACAAATGGCTCCCCGCAAGCAGCTAGCTATCAAAGCTACCCACAACCACTGATCGCATTCAGTTCCAATCACCGTGTGTGGTGGTATCCGGTTGTCGGCATCAGCAGCATCAGCAGTGCTTTCGGCGCGTGGCGTTGAACATTGTTCTCCAGTACACAACGAAAGGCTGCCTGCAAGCAGCAAGCTGCAGCCCACATGAGCATCCATACAAGAAGGAAGAAGCCGCACCGCTATTGATCGGAATCAGTAGCTCTTCGTGAGTCGCTGTGGGCCATCTATATCAAGCGCGTCATACTAAAGAATATAAGCAGGGAGAACTCCGCTCAAATTCCTATTCTTACACAAAACACAAACTCATGCTGCAGCTAACAAATAAGATTTATTATATAAGACGACAACGTAGTCTACGTCACCATTGCGTACAACCCCATAGTAGTTTTTTATTTAAAAGCTCCTGGGTTTAGGTTTGGCAATCATGTCAACCACAGAGCACCCACATCAGTTGAATAACAGTCAGTGTTGGAAAAATATCAAAAAATCAAATCTCACCAATGCCCAAGAACACGCTTGATTTTCGTAGACAAAAATCAACAAGCAAGCAACTGCGGATGATATTACAAGCTGTGATATCGTTGCTACGAATATCAAGCTAACAAAACTCACCTGCTACAAGTCTAACCACACCGTGGTGAGTTTGAGTTTCATGATTTTTGCTTTACATCCGAACGCGACCCGAAACTACCGTCGCTGCTGGTCGGAGTGGCCCTGAAGAGTAAAGAGAGATAGCAAACTATCAACAATCAATACGAAACTAACGATTTTAAATTGGCTCACTACTTGACTAGCCTATTGGTCCCAAGCAAACGATTAACGTACCCTATTCTAGTCGAAATTCTAGTACTACGCAATGTTTGTTTTGATTCGCTATGAAAGTTTGACAGATAAAATGAGGGGTTATTGGTTTTTCCTATGTTTCGAGGGGTGAATCGATTAGCTTGGGACCGAAGAGAGTACCAGAGCTGAGCCAAAAAGTTGAGCACGTTATTTCGGGACCTTCTAGTCTTAGAGTTACCTCTATGAAACTATGCTTTCTCTTTCTAAGGAAACGATGTGCAACGGAATAATTTTTGTGTTGAGTCAACCCTTAGCATCATTTTTAAATGTTGCGAATAATCTCGCTACAACAAAGGAGCTTGTAAAACCAATATTAGGTGTCATATTTTGTTCCAATATCACGAGTGATATTGAGAGGGTATGAGAGCGTAAAATTATCATTTGATTGATGATTTTGTCAACCCTAATTTCAGTTATGGTAAGCCTTGCTCTGCAATATTTAAATAACGGTTTGTAATGAAATCACCGACCGATAAATGATAAAATGCATTTAGAACTTCAGGATTTGTGGTCCTAAATTTAATTAAAATAACAAATGATCACGCTCAAAATCATGCATAATCGAGAACAACATCTTGCCATGACCAAGCTAGCATCTTGTGGAATTGGGTCGTGCCGTAATGAGCCTTCCACCAAACTAGTTCCACATACTTTTCTCGGAGGCACAGATTCCACCTCCTTCTTCGCCGGCTTCTTGGAACAAGATTCGAACCAGCTGAGTAGCAAACAGTTCAAGCATGCGATTTTTCTCCCAAAGTACCTAAAACCGTACCCAACTGCACTCTCACAAAGCCCAACAAGCATCGCCACCAGGAGTGTGTTCGGAATTCTATTGTTCTCCTAAAAAAGAGATCTTGCACATATTTTCAGGGCGGATCTTACGCAACTTTTCCTCGCTCGTGGTACCAACCACGGGCCGACTTTGGCTCACTGCTGCGGTGCGGATGATTGTTTGAACTCGATCAACATTTGTTATAGAGCCACTGCGGCTGCAGGCTCTCTTGTTTTTGTTCAAGTTGCTTAGCGCGGTATGAAGGAACAAGAGCAGCCCCCAGAAGACGGCGAACCTTGTTATGACTGCTGGGTATATTAGAGGAACCTGTTGTGCTCGCGATCTAATGTTGCTTGCAAATGTTTGCAGAGCAGCTTGGCGATATTGGTGGTAGGTAGTTGGAGGTCGGACCAACCGGAGGGAAAAGCTCTTTTTGATCGTTTCCATTACAATCAATTGAACAAACACTCGAATCACGAATGTTAGTACCCACAGACAGTGGAACAAGAGTCGGCGAAAAAGGCCGACTTTATTTAGCCCGCTTTTGCTGTTGGTAACCGAAGGCGCGCTCGACCTTCTTTCCGCTTGTTGGGCGCACTTTTACAACCGCACTAAACACACATTAGACAGTGTAGGTAGGAGGCATAGTGAAGTTACCCGGGGAATTGTTTGATGCACTTGCAAAGCTTGAGCGCTCTCTCCATCGCGATTCGACTCTTAACAACAACAGCAACATCAGCAAGAAGCAGCAATTTTGTGTTTGGTTGGATTTGGTTTTGTTTGATTTGGCTTTAACGGCCAATAAACAAAGACGTGCGGGCAAACGGCGAAATGGAATGGGTTTTCGCTGAAGGACTGTTATTTTTTTTTCGGGCGTCTTTTTGAGAGTCTCCCCGGTTTGGAATCCGAAAACGGCTGGTTTTTGGGGTCACCCGAAGCAAGTGTGAATTTGGCATTAGATTTGAAACAAGGCAGGAGAGAGAAAGAGATCGATCATGGCCAACGATGTACAAAGGAAAAGGAGGCTGCTGTAGTAGCAGTGTAACCATTTTCCACGATGACCCATCAACTCGCTGTTGACTATCATAATGAATGAATCTCGATCAACCGACAAAAATCACAATCACGACGACATCAAGTCCCAATTTGGGATCTAATCACTCAGCTTCACGCTTCGCTTTCGTCACCGCGCACGGTTGCGGTAGGCAGGCAGGCAGGCAGGCACCTCACTATAGATTCCTCCGTGGTGGACAGTATTGTGAAAGTGCCCGCCGAACAATCCCAAATTATGTAACGACATTCCCACCCACATAACAACGACAACCCAAAGTCCGCGCCCAGATCAGCTGGACACGTGAAGCCGATGGGGCAAAGATACCTTAATCGAAACATAATCGCTTTATTACTGTCATCAGGGGGGTGATTCGGCGTGCGTCGCTCAATGCGACGCAATGTGACGCATATTTTTTTGTTAATTGTAACTACTCCAACAATACCATTCGCTCTCCTCCAAAATTGCCGTAAGCGCTGATGCAAGTGGTGGTAAAGAGAGAGAGGTAGAAAAGATAAACATAAATAATTCTGTTAATTAGTTTCGTAATAGCATTTTTTTTGAGGACTTTAGAAGGTGTACCCGCAGTGACACTAGACGAATGTAAAAGTTTGTGGCAAACTATTGCATCTTTAATGGACGCCATAAAAAAACGCGATTGCTTTGACTTAATGGAAATCAGTCTGTAAAGCTACGAGACGAGATTTTGACGGAGAAACAACGATAAGTCGTCTGCGATTGCTGCTATTTACTGCGTGGTCAAACAACAGTCACGAGCACTTAGTGTATTGTCGTTCTCACCATAAATTTACCTTTTAATTATGCAAAACGCTTAGAGCTGATCAATTTTGCAATCGCACTCAAATTAGTTTTCCATCACAATAAACCCATCTTTACAATGTATCTACATATTTAATTGCGTAGTCGTAAATCAATCGCAAATTGTCCATGCTGCGAACTCGTTCCGTTTTTTTTCATAATTATTTTACGCAAGGGGATCCAGTTCACGGTGTTGTTGTGCAATTGCTGCTGGTCCAAAACCCGTCTGGAACTATCACCGCAACATCCCCTTAGCCGATTTGCGCACACTCCTCCGCCGGTCGGTCTGTTTGAGGTGAAAACTACTTTCGACCTGTTTTTTGTTTCAGTCGTTTTTCTTGCAGTCAGTGTGCACAGTGGGCTAGAAAGATCATTTCCACGACAACGTCAACATTTCACAACCTACTGTTCATGAAATGTTAGAGTTAAGAACTATTTGCTATTGTCAATATTCCTGATCAACTTCATCAGTTCGCGAGGAAAGTGTCATTTTTAAGGTTTTTTTTTAAATTTTGTCCCACCTTATTTCCGTTCCCAACCCACCGTGCAGCGGTATATTTATGCACCTGAATTGGTTCACCCCGGGCTCGGGGCCGGAGACGACAAGGTGCGAATTAATCTCGCCACGGCCACGTTGAATGAATCGTCGTAGTCGTCGTGATCATTGTTCGGCCGTGGACCTACATTCCTTTTGGAGAGAGGCTGCCGGGTGGGGGGGGGGGGGGGTAATGTGGACAGAAGAGTGCTCTGTTTTATATAATTTTAATTTGTGGCCCGGCGAATAATGTAGCATAATCATGATAATAAATATTCAGGCGGCCGGAGAGAAGGCCTTTCTCGGTCTGTTGTCCGATGGGTTTGTATCATTTTGGCCGGGGTGTAATTCTGTCAGAGGAGATTAGGCCTTGAGTAACGGATGGGATTGGCTATAACTGTGAGAAAGGGTCTGAAAATGGGTGCATTTTGTTTGTCATCAGGTTGCCATTGTAGGTACATTTTCATTTAAATTGTGTAAGAGATCTTTGTGACATGCTGAATACTTGCTAGGTTAAGTTTGGAACTGCAGATTGTTGGAATCTACATGTGCAAATTAATTTAAAACAAACGTTGTCCTACCAGTCCAGTCTAAGGCTTGTACTAGAAAAAAATGCACCATTTTTATCCGTGTGTAACTTTTTTTATCCGTGGGTAAAAATTGATGAAAATCTGGGTATAATTGTGAATTGTTTACATGTTCAAAATTTCATAACAATCGGTTCAGTGGTTATTGAGATGTCATCGAAACAAGAAGAAAATCGCCGGAGAATTTTGCGGGACGTCATGGAAAATCCGACTGTGACCATGAGATGGATCGGAAGACAACTGGGAATCACCCATACAACTGTGTCTCGGGTGGTAAAATCGTTTAAGGAGTCCCAGACGACCGAGCGACAGGCATGAAGTGGAAGGAAATCGAAGACAGCTGACCCTGTGAAGGCCCGGAAGGTGTTGGATTATTTCAAGCGTAATCCGAACTTTTCGATTCGCGACACGGCTCTGAAGGCAAAGTGTTCCGCCTGGTTCGTTTAGCAAACCATGAAACGAGCTGGGCTTCGTGTATTCAAGGTCCGGAAGGCACCGAACCGGCGTGATCAACAAAACACGGCGGCCAAATCCCGCGCAAGGAAGCTGTACCAAGAGTGGTTAACGAAACCGATGTGTGTGTGGATATCTGGTCTGGGGTTCTACGTTGCCAAATCACGGTTTGATGTTCCGGAAGACATAAGGAAGAAGACAGTGGACAAATCCGCCAAAAAATACTTGCTCTGGCAGGCCATATGCCTATGCGGTAAACTGATTAAACCATACATCACAATGGGTACCATCAACAGTGAAATTTACCGCACCGAGTCCCTCCAGAAGCGTCTGTTGCCCTTCCTGCGGTCCCACGGAGGCGAGACATTATTTTGGCCGGACCTGGCATCATGCCATTACGCGCGATCGACGTTAGATTGGTGCAGAGACAATCACGTTCTTTTTGTGCCAAAAACCGCCAACCCCCCAAATTCACCAGAGATTCGTCCGGTGAAAAGATTTTGGGCCATAATGAAGGCCAAAATTCGAAAATCGTCCAAGGTGCTTAAGAACGAGCTGGAGTTGAAGAAATAATGGATTAAAGTGACCAAAAAGGTCGGCTCCACCATTGCACAGTGGTCCAGGATTGGAATTTAGCAAGTCAAAAGTCCATAGTACTTTTGTTTTAGGATTTAGGCGTTTGGTGTCTTCAGTGAAGTTTTTCTTCTTAAAATTATCCTTCTTTTGGTTCCTTCAAACATTAGGGTGATGCTTTAATTTTTTGAAATCCAAAAACTAACTTTTTATTTAAATAAAATAAAGACACACAAAGAAGTTGTTGGTGAGGTAATTTCAAGCAACTTTGTTGAGAAAAGTTTTTTTGTATCTCTTACCGTTTTCATTTTAGAGATTTTTTTCTGAACTGCGTTAGGGTGCACCCAAAAAATCAGTTTTTCAGCTTTAACTTTTTTGTTTCAAATTTTTCGAAAAAAATGTCTTGAGAGAACTTGTCAAAATACACAACTTTGCTAAAAAAATAAAATCTGTATCTCTCGACTATCAAAAGATATTAAATATTTTCTATACAAAATAGGCCCTTTTCAAATGTCAACCACTCAAAATGGGGCAAACGTACAGACATTTTTTAGCCATCTTTTGAAAGGGCATATTTTAGTGTATGTTATATGGAAAACTGGAGATACTTATTTTTCTTTATCTTAAGTTAAACTTATTTAAGTTCACTCACTTTTGCAATTAAATTTGGTAATAACTCCTTCTAAAATAGAGGAAGAAATTATATTTTAAAAGCAAAACGTGTGTCTTGCTAAACTCCAAAAGTCTTTCTAATACCTTTTTATGTAAAATTGTAAATTAACCGAAAATCTTCAATATCTTTTGATAGTAGAGAGACACAGATTTTATTTCTTGAGCAAAGTTGTGTATTTTGACAAGTTCTAAAAGTTCTCTGGAAACAGTTTTTACGAAAAATTTGAAACAGAAAAGTTAGAGCTGAAAAACTGATTTTTTTTGGGTGCACCCTAACGCAGTTCGGAAATAATTCTCTAAAATGAAAACGGTAAGAGATGCAAAAAAAAACTTTTTACAACAAAGTTGCTTGAAATTACCTCACCAACAACTTCTTTGAACACTGTGTGTGTTTATTTTTTTAAATAAGAAAGTTAGTTTTTGGATTTCAAAAAATTAAAGGATCACCCTAATGTTTGAAGGCATCAAAAGAAGGATAATTTTAAGATGAAAATTTCACTGAAGACACCAAATGCCTAAATCCTAAAAACAAAAGTACTATGGACTTTTGTCTAGCTAACTTCCAATCCTGGACCACTGTGGCATTGCCCAAAAGGTAATGAGGGGTCTTAAGGGAAAGGTGAGGGCTTTCAGCGATTGAAAGGAAATTGAATAAAGTAATTATGCCGAAATATAATCTATATGTATTAGTTCATTCCCTGAAAGTTTCAAGAAAATCCGACCTAAAATAAATTTTTGGCGAACACTTTTGTCTGGTGATTTTTTTTCGAGTACAGGCCTTAGTTAGGCTTTGAACAATACTTTAATCCTACCTCAAAGGGGTAAAACCCCCCTATATTTCGGTTTAATTCAACATGTCTTCAATTTTGACGTTCTGCATCTATGGGATTCGATGATTTTGTTGCATACAACCAATCAGGCAGCACCAAGGGTAGGTGATGTGGTCGCTATGGAAGAATACCCAAGGAACTATCGTTAAACCAACAAACAGCAAATGATTGATGCTGTATTCCGCTCTTGACGAATAAACACATAATTTCTAGTTTAATTACATAAATCGGTCCGTGTTATTCACATCAGTGGAGAAGATCGACGCTGAACTGGAACGCTTGCTGGGAATCATTACCCCGGTAGATAAGAATCCTGGAGGGAAGATCCGAACTTGCGCCGATTATTCCACTGATCTCAACGCTGCCCTGGAGCCAAACAACTACCCACTGCCAGTTCCTGACGACATCTTCAGCAATCTAAACGGCTGTAAGTATTTCAGAGTAATCGATATCAGTGATGCCTACCTTGCAAGGGGAAGTAGATGACGAATCGAAACAACTACTCACCATCAATACACACCGGGGACTATTTCGTTTTAAACGGCTTGCACCTGGAGGGAAATCCTCTCCCAGAGCTTTCCAGCAACTGATGAACACGATGATTGCGGGTGTCAAGGGTGTTGACTCGTTCCTGGACGATGTGATGGTATACAGCAAAACCGAGAAAGAACACCACGAAATTCTCAACGCTCTCTTCCGACGCCTACAAGAGTACGGTTTCATTCTCCGTGAAGAAAAGTGCAATCTACTCCAACCGCAAATTAAATACCTTGGACATATCATTGAAGCCTCTCGTCTCCGACCGGACATGTCCAAGATCGAAGTATGGAGATGCCTCCTCCCAGTGACGTTACCAGCCTCCGTTCGTTCCTTGGTGCTGTAAATTTCTACGCAAAATTTGTCTCAGAAATGCATCAACCTCGGAAACCACTCGACGGACTACTCAAGAAAGACGCCCAGTTCATTTGGAACAACGATTGCTAAAGGTCGTTTCAAAGGTTCAAAGAAGTGCTCCAGTCAGATCTATTATTGACGCACTACGATGCATCGCTTGAGATCGTTGTAGCGGCGGATGCATCTCAGACAGGAATCGGAGCTTGCATACTGCACAAATTGCCGGATGGCACATTCAAAGCTATCTCGCATGTATCTCGCTTAATTACCGAAGCTGAAAAAGGATACGGACAAGTAGAGCAGAGCGCTAGTATTTGCAGTTACGACATTTCACCGAAAGCTACTTGGTCAAAAATTCACACTACAAACTGATCGCCAGTCGCTGCTGAGAATATTTGGATCGAAAAAGGGAATTCCGATCCACATCGCCAATCGACTGCAACGTTGGGCTCTTACGCTTCTCTGCTACGATTTCGACATCCATTACGTGACCACGACTCAATTCGGTTAGGCCGATGTGATATCTCGTCTGTTCAGCAAGCATTCAAGATCGGAGGAAGATTTCATCATCGCTTCAATTCAGCTGGAAGATGACATCGAAATTCCGCTACAAGCTCTGACGTTCATTATGGTTTGTGGCGCTTCACTCAGCGTATCCTCAAGCAGCTCCATCGAGGACATCCAGGAATGGAGAGAATGAAAGCTGTAGCTCGCAGTCATATTTTCTGGCCGAAAATTGACGACAATATTGCTGATTATGTCAAACGGTGCGATAGCTGTGCCACGCATACGAAATCTCCCCCGAAAGATCCCCTCCAGTCGTGGCTACTTGCAAAATGTTTACGGGAACGGATCCATACCGATTTTGCTGGTCCTTTCAACGGTCAACACTTTCTGATGGTAGTCGACGCTTCTTCGAAATGGCCTGAAATTCGCATTGTTCGTTCACCAACAACAGCAGCAGTAATCGAGTTCCTGGGTGAATCGTTCGCCTATTTTTGAATTCCAAACATTATCGTTTCCAATAATGGAACACAGTTTACATCGGAAAAATTCGCAGCATTGTGTAGGAAAAATGGAGTCCAGCATATACGTACTTCTCCATACCATCCACAATCAAATCGACAGGCTGAACGTATCGTGGGTACATTGACATGATCGTTGCTCAAGATCAATGAGGGGGAAAATATCTCCGAATTGCTCCACATTTTTCTTCAAACCTACAGATTCCAGTCGTGTGCTGAACGGAAAAACACCATCTCAGTTGATGCTTGGACGAAACATGCCATCAGTCTTGAGCCACCTACAATGGTTCCCAATATTCCTGAAATTAATCAAGAACAGAACGATCAATTTAACGGCAAGCGCATTCCAAGCTGGTGATTCAATTTATGCAAATGTATAGCGAAGCAATTCCAAATGGACCTGGGCTCCAGGAATAATCATCGAGCTCATCGGTCAAGTCAACTTCAACGTTCTCTTAGACAATTGGCATGGTAGACGCAAACTCATTCGTTCTCATGCGAAAACACCGTTACAGTGACTAAACTGCTCCAGGTATTTCAAAACCATCTCCGCTCAGCATACTCGTGGATGAGTTTGGGTTGCGATCCAAACCCGGACCGAATGTGAGTCCAGTTCCAGAACGTGACCCGGAAGATTACTCTGTAGCTGAGATCAAACTTGAAGAAGAAGTTCAATCCGAACCTGAAGATCCAGAATTACCAGCAAGTACTGAGCCTGAAGATCCAGTGGTCATGTTGGTTTCAAACGGGTGCTTAGTGATAGCCCCCTGCTTTAACCAAATAAATGAACACATGAACATTCAGCAGCTGAGCAGTTCCACGCCAACTGACCAATCGATTTTATTTTTCCGTCTCCGAATTCAATGAAACTTCGCATAGTTGTTCACCAGGAGGCAACGAACCAAGTTTGTGGTGGAACTAGGCCATTTTGACCCACGCCAATTTTTTTCAAAATCGACCAAAATCATAGAACGACATTTTTTTTAGTGAGCATGGTTGACCGCCCGAGGATGTAACTCCGTTATTTCCAGATCAGCTGTAATTACACAGAGAAGCACTAGACGTTGCTTGGGATTAGCAATCATCCTGAATGTGTAAATACTGGTGATCTAAATCTAGGCAATACCATCGCCAGCCACGTCCGAATGCTGGTCAGGAAAGGAATGGGTAGGCATATGTTGACCATATACTCACTTTAATGAAAGCCGAGAACAGCTTTGCACATTCACGATAAATCACTGGGATGCTGGATAAAAGGCTTGGGACTGCAGCAGGATTCATTTCGGTAAACGATATTTTGAATTGATGTCCTAACGATTCAATATCGCGAAGTTACTCGGTCTTCTGCTCAGTAAGCAAAATCGGTCGCTACTAGGCCACCGAGCTCCTCATTTCACATAACAATTACGACCAAGCTCCTGTTCAACTTGCTGTTACTAGATTTCAATCCCGGCGCCGATAACAACTACTCTTGAGAAGGATTTGTCCTAGATTTCCGATCAACACGTCCTTATCTCATATAAAGAATCAAATCCGATTTAGCGTTAGCGATAAACATTGCATTAGTGTTAGCGTTAGCGTCAGCGTATACGGTATACTTCGTAGATTGGATACTAGAAAGTTTGGAGTTTTAAATTCTCAGTCAGACTGCATTCAAGAATAATGTTGAGGAGTAGACATTGATTCCAATTTAAGCAAGGATACCAAAAGCATGACTGTCGTTATTCCCAGTTACGCTCATCACTACCGTAACTAGGGATAGGGAAGGAAATGTTGATGTAGTACTGACTTAACGAGAGACCACCGACTTAGCGACACCATCATAAGTGCTACGGAGTAGAAGAATTGGGTAGGGTATTCGCCTCAAGCTGGCGTTACGGCCAAAAGCATATTTCTCCGATACCGGAATCCTCTTCACAATCGCCATGGAATTTTCTACAGCGCTACTTAAAAACTACTCTGAACTCACACAATTGATTTGGAGTTCTGATCAAAACTCTCTTAGAATTCATCGCTAGGATATTTCTCTGAAATACCTTGGTGTTATCTCTTGAATTCATTCGAAAATCTGCACAAAATTGATTTGGAAGAAATTTCTAAACTTCTCTTAATGTTTAAAGTGACTGTATGATAAAAATATAATCCAGTCCAAGGGTGTTAAAGTTTTTTCAAGGTAAATTTTTTTTCGGTTAGAAATTGTTAGAATTTGACGAAGAATCCTTAATCTTAATTAATATTATATATGTTCACTTAAATTATAAGTTGGATCTTATTTTTCTAAGGATGCATAAGATTATTATAGCTGATGATGTGTTTTACTGCACCAACTTATTATAAAGTTTGTAAAATGTAATCCGTGGAAGTCCCGAAAAACCTGGAATACTCAGGGAATTTTATTTTTATTTTTTTGACAAAAAGTCAAATGGACTAAACTAAAGGTTGAATGATGCAAGAGCTACGACAGGTCAAATGGACAAAAAGTCGAATAATTAGAATGTAGATAAAAGATATATTGATTTCACGCGATATTGACAACATCATGTTTGACATTGTCACTGAGAGAATTAACCCTCACATAAACCTTTGTCAAAATCTCATTCATTTTCCGACCCATCGCTAAAAATCTGCTATTTATCAATTTTATCTAGATGAACGCGTCATTTGGATGATACTAATGGATATTTTTGGTAGCTATTGAAAATTTAGTCGATTGCTGATTTTATGTATGGGCCCAAATAAGGGGCATTTAGGCCGGCATTACATTCATTTCCCCTAACAAATAGTGTGATTTTGAGTATTTTTATTCACATTATTGTTATTCATACAGTTTAGGACGTATATACATGTTTACTTCGACGGATCTACGGATTTATTTTGCTTAGCTCTTAAGGTGAAATTTCAAAAACATAAACGTCAGCTTCCACAAAATATACAATAATGAAATTGCTACCAAGGGGCAAGACAGCTGTACTCAGAGTAAATATATTTGCAGCGAGTAAATTTTGAGTTGCTCATACTTACTGTAAAATGAACAAAGTAGTCTTGTATTTTACATCAAAAGAAGTTCTGGAAACAACCGGAAATATTAACTTTTCATGAGCAAAAAGATCCAAGTTAGATTACTCTTGTCCAGGTCAGAAGCAGGCTTGCTGAAACTCCTCTAACTCACTGGAGGTTTAAAAAAACACATGTCCTGTTAGTTTAGCCAGCCCTCACCTCGAGTGAGTGGCGGCAGGAATATGGAAGATGTAAACAAAAATTCCTCGAGAGAGAAAAGGAGAGTGAACTTCAGCGAGAGGATGATTTGACGTGAGGTGCGCTTTTCGAGACTCCGGATGACTTTTTGTTCGACGCAAAAAGCTCAGAGTTCAACCAGAGTGAGAGTAAGAACGTGTGATAATAAACATGAACATGAATGGCAGCAAACCTCACTCTCATTTAATCCCCCTTCGCTCACAAGCTCTGAAGCTCATGATTTGGCAGTAGGCATTCTACTCCTCAGAAAACTGCTACGCTCGACTCATTTCAAACTCGAGCGAGTGAGGCTCCATCAAGCCTAGTCAGAAGATACCTAGGCCTCTTTTGCTTTCTAAGAGTTGATGATCTACGAAGTTTTTGATGATGTGGCGGTGTGATTTCAAGACCAAGGAAGTTGGAATTTGACCTAATGTTATGAGGAGATTTTTGTTAGCTCATGGTTAGGTACTAAATTCGTCTAACTGGCCTCTGGCTTGGAACCTTTAAACACCTTAATAAATAAACAGGAGACCCAGGAAACCGCTGAGATTGGTCATTTACGGTAACAAATTATCTAACTGTTGGTCTTCTTCTTCCTCATTGTTCTCAACATCTTACTTTTAACCCGTTTATCCACATCTTCCATCGAATGATTTTCAAAAGTATACAAAATGATTACAGTCGTTTGATGACCACCTCCTCCTTGTATCTGTTTGTGGTTTCTTCGAATGTTTTATCCTTGGTCTTGCCGGTAACGCATATGGGTGTGGTTACCCTACAATTCTGTTGACTATCTTTCTTAAAGTTGCTGTTGCCGTCGGTGATACAAACAGTTGCGAAAGAGCGCAAACGGTAATACGGGATTAACTGTGTCCACCAGCCTCCACAGTCAATCGAATGCGAGATCGTTCCGTCCATAGAATGAGTTGTACGGCTGGGTTTAGACAGGGCAAGTCAGTTGAATTCAACTGACTTGAACGCGAATTGAGCGTGTAAACCATGCCATTCAAATGACTTGATCAACTCACTTGAATTGAAAAAAGTTGAACCACGCTCAACTTTTCAAGCCAATTGAATTCAACTGAGTTGATGATTTGACTTGCCTAATCTAAACCCAGCTTAATTGGTGAACCATCAATCGTACCGAGTGGTTCTGCGGGAGAAACAGCTGCGGTTGTAGATATATCTGTGGAATGGTAGGATCCTTCGGCACCGGGCTGTTGTTGACACCATACATTAGCGCTGCAATGCTCCTGACTCTCTAATCTATGGCCATTGAGTTAATATGTATTCTGGCCTACACACTACGAAAATTTCATGTAAATTTCGGCTCCCTGAGACCGACACATGTAAGCGGCCTTTTTGACATAAAAATCAGTTGGAAGAAACGAAAAAATCAATTCAATCAAACGTTATTTTCGTCGAGTTGCTTATGTTTCGGTTTGAGAACACTCAATTTTACATGAAATATTTGTTTACGGTCCATGATTTATTTGCATCCAATATGGATTGCGTCTCGTGTAAAAGTAGTTATTTCTAAGTGTGTATTTTGTGTGCTGACTATACTAATTCGTTTGACCTTCCCTGAAACTATGGACATCTCTCAATAGCCGGGTGGACTTTCTGTAGAGGTTCATCCCACAGAAGGCATTAGGACTTGGAGAGTCTCGTGAATTATACAATCTCTTAATTTCGCTGGAAAATCTACAAACAAATAAAAATGGCGTTGAATTATAAAAAAATCCTTTCCCACTTATTTTCAAGTAAACAAAGAAGTAAACCTTAGCAACGGCAAAATGTCAACACAAAACATGGATGCCCGTTTTATATTATATTTTGGGTCATACTTGTCATCGTGTACTATGACGTGCCGATCAGTGTGCCACGATGTTTTTCGGCACAGTATGCAGAGTTGATTATACGTTTTATGGACCATATTTTTGATTCAGCTAGTTCCGGAAATGCTACAAAATAAAATGTGTATTTTCGTCAATTTTTCCCCATTGTGGACTGTTATGAATGCTCTTTATATGTAATCGTCCATAAGAATCCGTACTATGCGGTAGCTGATGTTTGCAGTCCTCGATCGTCATCGGCATGGCATTAAAGCAAATCATATCTGGCTGTTCCGTATAGTCACCATGAAAATTTTCCAGCGAGTTTGTAGTTCCTTTCGTAAGCGTGCTTTACGAAAGTACAGTTGCCTTTCCATTCCCAGAAGTATCTTCTCGGTTAGGCTTTGGTTAGGGCACCGTTTAAAATGTTAAAATACGTAGGGTGGGTGAGCTAGTAGTGGTGGTACTAAGGCAATTTATTTAATTTATTTATCAAAAAACTAAATATACGATCTACATGAATATTTTATACGTCAATCTATAGTTTTCAAGCTATATTTCCCTGGAAAAAAATATTACATTGCAATAAAATTGCATACACTTTTAGAAAAATCGTCCTCCATTAATAGGAACACTGTTCCAGTAGTTGTGGTAGTTGCTAACTTTGGTTCCTATAATAGTGGAACATTGGTATCTTATGGATTCCACTATTATAGGAACACTGCCGCAACTATAGGTGCAAAGGAGTGAAAATCTTAGAAAAAAATATTATTTTCCATCACTTTTGGGCATATTTAAAGTTTGAAATATGCAAATATGCTTTATTTTAGGAGAGCTACCGATGAAAAATAATCTTATCCGGGTCTTCCTCACTATTCCGGCACAACCTCAATACCGCAACTATAGGTACACCACTATTACTGGAACACCCACCCTATCTAGATTACCTTTGCTTGACAGTATGGGTTTCAACACAACAACCAGTTTGCTATGTGCAGATGATGTTGAGCAACGGGAGCTACTCAAAGTTACTCATAGTAACTCCAATTTTAATCACGATCAAAAGCTGTCTTGCCCCGAGATTGCTACTCTCTGTTTGTTGTAGCTCAGCAACCATGAAGTAGCAATTTCATATTTCCGGAGAACTTTGAGATTTGGGCGTAATTGCATTTATAAACAAACACGTAAATCACCAATTTTTTCGCGAAATTAAGCTCTATCTCGAAAATTAACAGCACAAACAGGTAGAGGATAGATTTCTCTATCATTTGGTATAGTTTGTTCTGAGATTGAGCGTTTTTGCGAGAAATCGGTGATTGACGAGTTTGTTTACAAAAGCAATTACGCCCAAATCTCAAAGTTCTCCGGATTTGTATGTTAAGTGGAAGCAGACATTTGTGCTCTTGAAAGTTCACGCTAAGGCTTCCTTACATGGCATCCTTTGAAGATCGTTTTCATTCCGTAATAGTGACGAAAGCTGTTTTGTCAATATCGTCGTGTACGGTCAAAATTTTGCAGCACCGTCTCCAATTATCGAAAAATTGGTACACACTGGACCTTAAATTACCCTTTTTCTTCTCCGCATTTTAAGCTTATTGCTGTGTGCTCTCAAATTAGTGTTCTAAATGCACTTCCACAGTTATTAATTGAGAGCTTTGTAATTTTTGCATTATTATAATTGTGTGGCAAGTACAATCCTACTCACTCTATTGCCCAGTGAAGTCGAGAAATTTTCCAATCAGAAAAATTCCTAGACCGATTCGGGAATCGAACTCCAGCCACCTCAAAAATGGTCTTGCTTTGTAGCATCGCCTTTACCGACTGAGCTAAAGGAGGCTGAAATTACCCATACATGTTTGTGTCTTTCAATGGAATATTTTATAGATTAGGGAAGATGCATAAATGTTAAACGTTTGTGTACGTTCCATGAAGCAACAAGTTTGGACCCCCTCCTCCTTGTAGCGTATTTTTCTACATGGATAGTCACCCTAAAATGCAACGTCATTTATGCATCTTCCCTTACTAGGATTATCGCATTATCGAGTCGTCTGACTATCGAGTGTCAGTTTAGTCGGAGGATACTGTGTTAAGCATTTCGTTGGGGTGTTGCATTTTGAAATAATTCAAATTTCCATAAGACCAGAAGATCGCAGTAGGCCGCGCTTGAAAGCTGACGTGTTTTTCTTTTGCTGCGTAGTTTTTGCTTTAAATTTGTTAAATTATGTGCTGAAATTTCGTTTCAAGTGTTCATAAAGTTATCATTTAGTGATATATCGTGTTTTGCTTGTGTTTGTCTTGAGTGATTCTGCTAACCTTGAATCTAACTTCCAAAATCTATGACGTTAATTCAGTTTCATTGCCTCCCGGGAGCCCGGTTTTCCGAGCTTGGATGCCACACTTTCGGCGTGTAGTTCTATTGCGAGATTTGTCACCGTGGACGGGTGAGTTTTAACCCGGTCCGGTTGGTGAATTAGCCAGGGAACGTGCTGATAATGTATCCGTCGTCAGTTTTGGTGGTGATTCGGTTGCCGACGTTGACGTGAACCAGCAAGTTTTTCGCTTGCCAAAGTGCTCGACTGCTGGTCTCTCGCAAGTGTCGGAGATTGCGAATAATCTGAATGATGCCACGCTGGATACGAAACTTGGGGCAAGACAGCTTTTGATCATGAGTAAAATCGGAGTTAATTTTGAGTAACTCTGAGTAACTCGCGTTGCTCAACATAAAATACACATAGCAACCGATACTGTCAAGCAAAGCAAAGCAACAACATTTTAAACGGTGCGCTTGCAATGCTTTACTGGGAACATCTTTCAGCAATTAAAAGGCAATTGCACGTGTATGAAAGGAACTACAAGCTGTCCCCTCAAAATCGATGGATGATTTCTATGGTGACCTTACGGAACAGTCAGAGCTGTCGTGCTTTACTGCCATGCCGATGACGTTTTATTAGGGGGATTTTGTACAATCTCTAGGAGAGTTCCAGTCAATCGCAAAGGGGATTTATGACAGTCTCAGTAGAGATTCCTAACAAGCCTTGGGGGAATTTCAGACAATTCCAGTTCGGTTTCCCAACAATATCAAAGGTAACTTCGGAAAATCCAAAGAAGGAATATGAACTATCCTAGGGAGGATTCCGGACAATCACAGGAAGAATTGCACTCAATATTGACGGGGATTCATGACTGTCCAGGGGGGATTCCATATAATCCAGTCAATCCAAAGGTAAATTCTGGACAATCCCAGTATTAAAAAATGGTATGTGATGGTTCCTACATCCATTCGACGATCGCTCATTGACAAACTTCATATATGTTTCAGAATAGAATCAACTATTAAGTTGGCCAGAACTAACCTATTTGGACCTGGGATGAACAATTAAATAAAAGACTGCATTCAACAATGCTCCTTTTGTGTCGATCAACACAACAACACAAGACGATGAAAATTCAACCTATTCCTGTTCAACCTTTTTCAACTCGTGTCTATTGATGTCTTTTTGCAGGAGTATCAGGGAAAACAACGAACGCTTCTGGAGAGAGTTGACCCTAACTCTGACATTTTCTAGCTAAATATTCTCAGAGATTTAAACCCCTCTTTCTTAATGAATGCTGGTAAATAAAATGTTGCTTATCACGAAAGAGTTTCCTCATTTCAGGCATGTAGTGCAACAAAATATGAAACCTCTTTGACCGATTTTGTGAGATTGAGTTTTAATTTTCATGAGTTAAATTAATCTTCTGAAAACATTTGGCCAAATTCTTACTTCCTTAGTCTTGAAATCACACCATCTAGTGTTTCCTTCCCGGGCAGTTTACCAGAATTATTCCCGAGAAGCAGTTTTTTGTACGAAAAGCATGTTAAACATATATTATATTAAAAATGGCCACACAACTTTCGAGGAAAATTGATAGAAATTTCCGGAGAAAGTTTGACGAATCTTTAGTGCGAAGTCAGAAACTCCCGGGCAAAGTTAGAAGAGACTTCCATGCAAATTTAGGCAGCCGGATGAAACTTTCAGAATAATTCAGTAAAAAAAAATCCGTGGGATGTCCGGATGAAATGGGAAATAGTTTCCACTTCCAGCGGTAGGACTTCTGATTGTAATCTAGGACTTCTGATTATAATCTGATACTGTTGGAATGAAAAGATGATGAAACTTCCGTTGAACAATGGACGAAGGTGGAAGATTCTTCCAGGGCAAGTTTAAAAAAAAACTTCCAGGAGATGTTGGAAGAAACTTTCGTGCAAAGTCAGACGAAACCTCCTAGAGAAATCATAAGAATCCTTCAGAAGAAGCTTGTCGAAATCTTCAAGGGGAAGTTGGAAGAAACATCCAGAAATTGTCGGAAAAATCTTCCTGGAGAAATCCTGACGAAGTTCAAGTTTTAATAAATAACTACCAAAAATATTTCCCGATTTCCGGGAAGAGTCTTCAGCTATTTTAAGATTCCCGGGTAATTATAAATGGCTGGGATATGGAAACACTAACACTACCACATCACCAAAAACTTCAAAGACATTACACTTTAGCCATCCATCCTAGAAAGCAAAAGAGACCTAAACATCCCTTGGCTTGGGCAAGAGCCATCTAACTTGGATCTTTTAATGAATGAAAACTAAATCTTGAAATCAAAACATTCTGTCAGACGGGGATTGTTTGAACATTATTTTATGAAAAATATTAGGCTACTTTGTTTGTTTTTGAGTAAATATTGAGTAACTCAAATTTACTCACTGCAAATATATTAACTCTGAGTACAGTTGTCTTACCCCTAGATACGAAAGCACTAGACGCGAACCTCCTCCCAGATGACCATGTGAAAATTGTGTTTTTTGAAGGAAGTACTACGCCAAAGGTGAATCACGAAATGAGATGCAAACCGATCACGAAATGAAAAACAAATCTACGGAACCCATGGATTGGAGGATCAAATTAACATGGTCAGACCAGTCCAAATACTTTTTACAATTAAAAAAAATTAAATTAAATTAAATTAAATACGTGCCAGGATTTAAGAGAACATTTTGAAACTGGAAGTGTGTGCATAATACTAATATCCAATTGATAGAGGTAATACATACATGCGGGGCTTATTGTAAGTGAAAGTAACCTAGGAATGGGCGTGACTCTCCAGACATTCTGAAATGGGTTGCTGGATCTGAAATAGAGCTATCACCTTCTAACTCCCGGACTAAAGCTGTCTATAATGACAATAAATGCGACATTGTAGAGAGAGTTCTTCCATAATAAGACCGCCGGCCAGTGGGGGTTAGATAGACTACACACATACATACACACAAATCAAATTTCCATAAGATCATAGAACACAACACTTATTGGAGTATGTATAAAGTTTAAATTTGTTAATTAGAGTGCATGAACTATTTGTAGACGCCCCCTACCTTTCTATTTACATTGCAAACCAATCATCACATTCTATACCAATTAACCAAACAAACAGAGCATAACCCGCGTCAGAATGTCGAAACGCCCGTAGCCCCATTTCTCACACGTATTAGAAGCACACTTTCCCATTCTAAATAGGTGCTATTAACAGCTCATAAAACAATCACTTCACTTCATCTTTCACCGCCGCCACAACCCCTTCCATCGTTTTCGTATATTTTTTTCTCTGACGTCCATTTATTGACAGACGTGCTGGACACGACGGACGCACGTGTACCTCTTTGTGCATGGGCTATTATGCATTACCAAGTGCTGCCATTATTGGTAGTCCTAAACAGGTGCCCGGGATCTTCGGTAGCAGAGCTCTGCTATCAGCAGTCCGTTTGTTGTTGTTGAAAAAAAAATCTGCACCTATTTGCAAGCAATTACAGCCGTACTCAAACAAACCCGTTCGTCGAATCCAAAAATAGAAGATACAAAAAATTTGAATTCGAATCCAATTCCACCAGCTCCAGCTGTTTGATCTAATAAAAGCGTAAATTTAACTTCGCTTCCTCTATCTCTTACTCAGCGGTTTCATCACTTGATCTTCTCCAGCATCGAACGTCATTACTTAATTATTAACTAATTTGGATCTTTCTGTTTTCTTTCCATTGTTTTCCCGCAGGCGTTGTTTCGGCGGACAGACGGCCCGGATTTGACGAGTGTTGCCCATATGCGTGCATGTGTGTTTGTGTTCCTTTCCAAGTGTTGTTAGTGGAAGTTTTTGACCCCCAAACATCCATCGATCGGTACTAGTGCGAACGAATTTGTTCGGAATCGGAATCGGAATCGGTGCACTGTTGTATGGCAAATTTCCTCACGCGCGGAGAGGGTTGAACAACAGTTGTTCAATTTTACCCGGAAAGAGTGTGCTTTATCGAATTTCAATTCGGGTGGTGAGTGTGGATACAAGTGGAAGATAGCGGGAACTAACGTCGGGGTGGTCGATCGTCGGCAGAAAAGCAGGAAGAGGCTGGCCAGTGGATATGGATATGAGGCTGGAACATTTGGCCGGATTGTTTTAGATAGGATTGACCGGCAGTGGGTGTGCGCACATGTGGGAAGGTGGACAAGAAGAAGAAGAAGAGGTGATGACTATCGAACTGACGGATGCTGCATTTTTCTCATCGATAACGGTAAGTTTCCGGTTGGAGTTTGATGGGAAAGGGAAATTCTTCATTATGATTGGCTGCAGATTTCGACCATTAAGCTTGTGCAATAGAAGCAGAATGGGAAATTGCAGTGCCTACCATAATATGTGGTAATACACTCAATTCTGTTTTTACGCAATTTTTTTTTCGGCTCTGTATGTGATCGTGTGATCTGAATTTGCAACCAAATTTATTGCAACTTGTTTGAAAATATCACAAAACTAAATCAAAGAAAAATCAGGTGGTATTAAAAATTATGTACCTAGCTCAAAATTCAGGCTACTTTGATCACGCTTCTGATGACATCGATTGTGGAGCTCAGCATTCGAGACCCAGTCCTGAAGCCTCCATGAACGAACCACCGGGGATAGACAAAATGATCAGGCATGATTTTGCCAAAATTCAAATTGGCATTAAATTTTTGAAAACTTAACCAATTTTAAAGAAACCAGGATGCATTCGACGGCAAATTTATAGCAGTTTTTATAAATCATTTGATGCCGCTGGCCATAACTCAAAAACTGATTTTTTTCCATGGATTGTATTTTTTTCTGGTATGAATTCATTCCTTGAAGTAGGTTTGGTACATGACCGGAACCATCCCAAGTAACAAATCTAGAGCTGCTTGGCTATATTCAAAATTTATAAAGGTTTTATTGCAGCTGCAACCATTACCTACAGCTTTATGACGGTCATATACAATGCAAGTCATGAAACATTCTTATATCTATCTACAAAACCCCTATAAAGCTAATTAAAAAACCAACTGATGCTTATGCTATTTTCACTTATGAAAGGTTTTATGATTGCTTTGAAGTATACAAAAAAGTAATATGAATTGCCCTTATAAAACCAAAAAATAAATCCTTTCGTTGCTTTATAAGTAAGCGCAATAAAACTAGTTGGCCATGAAACAGTTATTTTAAAACAATTATAAGCATTCAGTTGCAACTTGTCAGAAATGTAAATAGGTGGTTTATTTTTACAACATAGAAAAGAATAAAAACTTTCCGGTACTTCCAAGCGGAGCGCAAAGAGAATCAACAAAATTGTTAGCATGAGCATGAAAACATTTCGTGTATACGTATACGCGACGTAGTGTGCGTAAGAAAAACGTCAGCAATCTCCATGATTCTTCCGTTCTCGCTCGCATATACATGGGGTGACACGGTCGAATCTTGGTCGAAATACATGGAATGGTGACAGTCCTAGGTTGAAATCACGCATAACTTTTCATAAAGGTTAATGTACCATTCAAAACTTTTCTAAATGTTTTTAAAATTCATCGGTTGCACTCGTAGAATAGGAATATACATTTGCCCTCAAATAAAAAAAATAATTCAAGCTGAAAATTGCATAAGGTCCTAAGTAATATTGACAGATTCGCTTCGTCAACTTTCTCTTTGCATCCCCACGGTCATGTAAAGACATTCCCAGGTATTTTCAGCACATAAATCGATAAAAGAAGCTTTTATCTAGCATCCAATACGACAAACACATCAAGAAACGGTTCTGTGAATAAGTTATTAACGAAAGAGAAAGTCGACGAAGAGAATCGATCAATGTTACTTAGGACCTAATGCAAAGTTCAGCTTGAATTGCTCTTGTAAAAAAAATAGTTCTCGTAATAAAATCATGCATTATCCTTTTCTGTTCTGCTTTCATCCCATGCACACTGGGCCAGGAATGCAACCTAGCGGAGCAAAATTAATAACTCCGAAACGAAGCAATTTTTTTTCTGTTATTTCACATAACTCAAAAACAGTAGGCTGTGAAGTTTTAACGTATTAAGAAAAGTTGTTTATTTTATCAAGATAACCAACTTTGACAAAGTCGTGAAGTCTTCGAAACACAAATTCAATGCATTAAAAAAAGTTATAGAAAAAAAAAAACATGTTCCACTAAAATGAAGAAATCTACAAAACACCAAAATATACCTCTCTCAAATTTTGATATTTTGTTTATCGAGTATTGCTTAATTTTTGCTGAAAATGTCAAAATTGTGTTTTTTTTTTCTCGTTTTTTCAACAATGTCTTTGAAATTTGAAGCTTAATCCAGTATGTTTCTTCACAAAAGCTATTTATTTAATGTATTTTCATAAGAGAAAAATATAACATTATAAAGCTGTAAGCAAAAAAACAGCAACAGAAAAAAACCATATTTTCAAGATTTTTTTCTTTAACTCCATATAACTTGGAACCAGTAGACTGTGGAAATTTTACGTCTTTGAAAGACCTGTTTATTTTGTCAAGATAAACAACTTTGCCCAAGACATCAAGTTTCCAAAACGTCAGAGAAAGAAGTTAGATTGTGACACCATCTTTGCGGAAGAGTTTTGAACTATTTGTTTATGTCAATAGATGGTCCTTATTATGATGAGAAATTTTGCCGAAGACACCAAGTCGCGGAAATGCTTCGTTTCGGAGTTATTAATTTTGCTCCGCTAGGTTGCATTCCTGACCCAGTGTGCAATGTAAGCATTAGACATTTTAAGAAATTGCGCTTGGTGTTTTTCTTGCCTGCTGTCTTCTGTCGCCATATTGTCATTATGAAAATGCCATTAGCCTTGGAATAAAATCCAAGAAATTTCAATAAAATAATGGCTAAATAAGAGATCCGAAATGATTTCCAGTGTGCATTGGTATGAATTTATGTATTGAGATCTATTTTCTGTAAAATTAAGGTGATTCCAACAAATTCATTTAATTTCTGAAACAATCTTTTTTGTTAACTTGAATTATTTTGGAGGCGCATTTATTTAACGCTCATATTATCTCAATATACACGAAAACATTTCAAGCGCATATGTTTTGGAACTTCTAAAAAGTAATATATTTTCTTTAAGATTTTCACTAATGTCGCCATGAAACAAAATTGATTGCATGGTGATCTTGACACCAACACTCAAACCTATTTTAACCGCTAAAGATTTCCATTTGGTTTCAGCAGAACAGAACAACAACAAGCTAATTTATGGCGGTTGCTTTGAAGCCAATACAAATTAAATTGGCTTTATAACTGATTTTCACCAAAGCGTAATAAAACTGCTTGGATACAATATTACTCTTATAGAGGCTATGAGAACCTTTTGTAGAGTATGAGGCTTCCTGACAAAAGGTTTTAAGACAGCTTTATTGTGATTCTCAAACATGCTTTATAAACCTTATCAAGAGTGGTCCACTAAGCTGTATGACGATCTTATAGCGGTTATCAAAAGGTTGTGCTGGAGCTATTAATTTTATTGGTGGTTTTATGAAATTGATCTCAATAACCACTAATAGAGTGCAATAAAACAAGAAATGCTACTTGGGATAACAATATGGATGTCAACCTAAAGGGTGATACGGTCAAAATTTGGTCAAGGGAAAACGCGTGTAAATCGGTGAAATCGTTTATTTAAAAAATCAAATTAAATTTCTTTTTCAAGTTCAATTAGTATAAAATTCAGGAAAAATATTCAGTTAGGCTTCCGCTTTTCCAAATCCGAATTGCCGGGCCTTACGCTTGACCCCTGCCATCAGATTTTGTACAGCCACCTTGTCCACCTTCTTCGCCGCAGAAAGCCAGTTTTCCTTGAACTGCTGCTCGCCCTTAGCAGTTTTTTTGGTCTTCTTTAGGTTCCGCTTTACAATAGCCCAGTATTTCTCAATTGGGCGGAGCTCTGGCGTGTTGGGAGGGTTCTTGTCCTTGGGAACCACCTGCACGTTGTTGGCGGCGTACTACTCCATGGCCTTTTTACCGTAATGGCAAGATGCCAAATCCGGCCAAAACAGTACGGAACAACCGTGTTTCTTCAGGAAAGGCAGCAGACGTTTATTCAAACACTCTTTCACGTAAATTTCTTGGTTGACAGTCCCGGAAGCTATGAAAATGCTGCTTTTCAAGCCACAGGTACAGATGGCTTGCCAAACCAGATATTTCTTTGCGAACTTTGACAGTTTCATGTGCTTGAAAACATCTGCTACCTTTCCCCTTCCTTTTGCCGTATAAAACTCCTGTCCCGGAAGCTGCTTGTAGTCGGCTTTGACGTAGGTTTCGTCGTCCATTACCACGCAGTCAAACTTCGTCAGCATCGTCGTGTACAGCCTCCGGGATCGCGCTTTGGCCGTCGTATTTTGTTTATCATCGCGATTCGGAGTCACTACCTTCTTGTAAGTCGATAGTCCGGCTCGTTTTTTGGCTCGATGCACGGTTGTAGACGATACACCCAGCTTATTTGCGGCATCTCGGAGAGAGAGGTTAGGGTTTCGCTTGAAACTACCGGCAACTCTCTTTGTCGTCTCAGCGGCTTCCGGTTTTCGATTTCCCCCCGATCCAGACTTCCTGGCTGTCGACAAACGTTCCCCAAACACTTTAATTACATTTGTAACGGTTGATTTGGCAACTTTTAGCGATTTTGCCAACTTTGCGTGCGAGTAGCTCGGATTTTCGCGATGCGCGAGCAAAATTTTGATACGCTGCTCTTCTTGCTTGGACGGCATTTTGACAACTGAAGAGTGAATTCCAAAATCAAAATAGGAGCAACATTCTACACACACACACCTTCAAAATGAGGGGTGTTCAGGTTTTTTAAATGCAAAATTGAAAGAAATACGTCAAGTTGATATTGACCAAATTTTGACCGTATTTTTTCATGTACACCACTTTCCATAGTTACCATGGAGCAGGTATCAGTGCCGTTATTCAAGAAGAAGGCTACTTCAACGACATAACCTTCTAGTTGCGCTAGGTGAAACAGGAAACCTTCAGCAGCGTACAGCTCATCTCTAGACAGCGGTCCATTTTCAGCGGGCTTGTTTGTACTCCTGCGACGGCAGTTTCCGGAGAAACGGTGAACGTAAGCAACCACATTGATGAGCTTCTTCCAGCTAGAGAACTTCGGGACGGTGATCACGGCATCGGACAAGGAATGATGTGCCATGAAGGAGGTCCGCAACTCGTTGTCTGTACGCTCTGACTTCGACGAGACTTTCTGCTACGGTAGAGAAAATCGGGACCTCTGAACCACCTGGATTCGGGAGTAAGATCAAGTTGCGTAACCCACTTGGTACCATCATCTGCAACGTTTAGTTCTAACCAATCTTTCTTTTCTGTAACGTTGAGTATTTCACTTACACGATGTGCCACATACGTGATGTATCGTCGATGATCCGTATTTATCCAGCTGAGCACGGAAATCTAGCTCCTATGAGAGCTGCTTGTAGTTCCAGTTGTGGAATGGAGTAGAACTTCAGGAGGGTCACCCTGGTTCCCGCTAGCGTCTACGAACGAATGTAGTTGTACTTTACAGTCACTGGGGATCACTGAAGATCGAAGACACCGTGGAATTCTGATGCTTTCCACCTTCCTAGCAGCACACTTGTCACTGAACAATTGTGGTTACTTGTATGTAACTTATTTCGGTATCAATCAAGTTGCAGCAACTTATTTTGATGGATGTGTGCTGCTTCGACAGCGGAAACAGTTTCAACCATCTGGCCCACTTCTCGTACAAAAAATCGCAGATTTCTTCGTCTCCTTGAGCACCGGCACGCCACACTTCTCGAAGAAGAATTTTCAAGACCATCAGGAGGTGAGAAATCAGTCCAAGGGGGTCGAAGATAGTCATGAGGACTTGGAGCAGATCGCAGCGATTCCATCCAACTTTGTACACGAATTCGTCGGATGTTGTACACCACCACATCCCTAGCACCTTCTCCGTAGCCATCGGTCCCACCGACATATCCATGTTCTTCTCCATAGTACTGCTTTCGTTCAGCGCGTTTAACACCTGGCGTGAGTTGCTCACCCCCCAAGTAACAATTTTCGTTTTATGAGGGTTCTGGAGACCACGATTTAGACTTGTAGCATGCTTTAAAACCTCGATAAAACTTGCAATGTTACTTGGGCCAGTTGCGTATTTCGAAGCCACATGCAGAATGTACTTGCCGAACCTCTTGCGCAAGGCGAATGGCATGCTCAGTGCTATACATCGCATCGTCCACGTAATGGCGCTTCTGTATGACATCAGCTGCCTCAGCAAACCGGCCTGCGTTAATATTTTTACCTTAGTACTGCGAACTTACGCAAAATGCTTGTCATCTGGGAGCCGAGTCAAAAGAGCTCAGAAGTCACGTAGGTCGTTACTGTTTGCACCACAAGTAAAGGTGTTGCCACCTACTGAAAACAAATTAAGAATTATAGTTATGAAACTGTCGAAACATCAACCTTAGTAGGCGGATAATGTAAATCATCGAGCGTGATGCTCGAAAAAGTGTTTGTGAGCTTTGTGGGCAGGTGCACTCCCATCACCATGTATACGTTATTTCTGGAACAGAGGAGGAGGAGCCAAGAGCATGTATATACAATTTCGTGAGCTGTTTCAGCAAAACAATTTGAAACTTCGAAAGATTTTCAAGATGTTTTCTAGCTCACTTGAAAAATAAGTTCGCAGTACTCACATTTTTACGTATGCCGAATGACATTACATTCATTACGTAGACCTGGATCACGTCAGTCCAGAAGAACCGCAGACACTGTTGATCTTTCAAACGCACAAGGATCTGGTGAAACATTTTCCTTATGTCCCCAGTGACGCCAACATGGTATTCACGGAATTTCATCAATATTACAAAGATTAAACACAGCTGATCGAAACCGGTTAGCAGCGCAGAGTTCAGGGAAATGCCAAATACTTTCGCAGCTCCGTCCCACACAGTCCTTATTTTACAGGGTTTCTGGAGTTGAAAACTGAGAAGATTGGCAAATACCACACTCTTGGGTAGTGTTTGTTTAACTCTTCATCTGACAGTTTGACATTTGATAGTTTGTAATCAGACTTCTTTTCATCAAGCGCACTGGCTAGCTCCGGGTCCTTCCGCATTCGCTTCTCGAGGCTGTAGTGCCGACGTAATACCGTTTCCTTACTATCTGGCAGACGAGCACCATCATAGCGCCATAGTAGTCCAGTCTTATACCGGTTACTTTTGAACTTGGTTAGAGATCGGAGAAGTGAAACGGCTCGGTGATCGTCTGTTGACAGCAGATCTTTGCTCGTTTTCATCATGCCTAGACTGTCCATCGAGATGTATTCCTTGACCATTTGATGTACGTCTTCGTCAGATTGATGGCTGCACTCGTCCAGCCAACTATGGTTTTGACGGCTATAGGTTGTTCCAAACTTCCCTCCTTACTTTTCAACACCAAGCCAACTGTAGCGTGCCTCAGGCCGATGAGGATTCGTGGACGAACGTTCGAATAGGAGTCGATCGGCAAATTCCAACAGTGTGGGTACTGTTGCGCAATCTCCTCCGTTTTGAGGGACTGGCATGGTGGCAACAACTCTTACACCGTTCGAACTCCATTTAGTTGGTACTCCTTAGCGTGGTTCTGTGTACCAGTAATTTTCAGATCCACTACGCGAGAGCTCTTCTCGATGCGCTCAGTACTACCTGTCCCTGGAAAGCAGAGCGGGTTGATAGGGCCCTTTTTGCTTCAGTTGGTCAGCTAGATCTTGGTCCAACAAAGTCACAGATGAGCCCTCGTCAAGGAAGGCGTAAGTTTCGCCGTTTCCGTACAGAATAACGGGGAGATAGCGGGACAATACGGCATTTGCAGCGGACTGGTGGGTGTTATATCCATGGGCTGCGCTGGGTCCAGCTTGTGGGACTGCGGGTGCAGCTGTAGTTGCCGGGTGGCTCGATGCAAGGTGTTGGGATCTGTTCTCGTTATGCAGTAGCTCGTGGTAATAGAACGCACAACCATTTCTTCCATGTGGTTTCGCGTCGCATCTCAGCCCACTTGGAATGTCGAAAGAGTTTAAGGAAATGTTTACTGCTCGATGCAGACTTGCATCTTCCATCACATACGGGGCACTTATCGACGTTTGGAGTTGTCTTTTTCGAGCTATCGTCGTCAGGTTTATCCTTCGAAGATTTTGGAGAATTCCCTGTATAGCATTCGGAGTGAGTGTGCAGGAAAGTACTGATCTTCTTTGACGAATTGGTTGCGATTTTCGAAGGAATTGCATTCGTGAACTTCGGATCTAACACAGGAACGTCTGAGATCCCCGTCTGGTCATTCTTGAATCTCCGTAGACAACGTCTGGTATATTCGTCAGGAGCACCGAGTATCATCATTGGAAAGTTCTGGAATCATCTCCGTCGTGAACGTCTTGAAACATCTTCGAGAACGTCTAAAGCCTCCATCGAGAAGCGTCTTGAATCCAAGTCGGGAGCGTATTGAGAACGAGTTAGGAACGTCTAGAAGCATCATCAGGAACGTCTGGAATCTCCCTCAGTAACGTCTCGAATCCCAGTCGGGAAAGTCTGAAACCCTCAGTGGGAAAGTTTGGTATTCATCAATCTTCCGGAAATATTTGGAATCATCTTCAGGAACAATTTCGGAAGCGCTAGGACGTATGGAATCTAATACAGGATCGTTTGGAATCTCCATACAGGAAAGTCTTAAATCCCTGTTGATAACGATAGGTATATGCGTAAGGAACGCCCAGAATCATCTTCAGGAACATATGGAATTATATTCGGGATCTTCTGGAATCTCCCTCAGAAACGCTTTGAATCTTAGTTGGAAAAGTCTGGAATCCTCAGTAGGAATGTCCTGTACCTCCGTCGGTAACGTCGGGAATCTCCACAAGGACCGCCTCGAATCCCAGGCTGAGATCGTCTAGAATCTTGGACAGCTTGGCTGTACTAAATATGGCTGGTATCGGTAGAACACTGGCAGTCTCGGCGAGCGAGAATATCCATTCACCAAAGGTTGCTAGGTTGACCCTTGAAAGTTGTAAGCGATATCGAGCCCATTCTAGCTTCAGGGTAGGTGGTAGCTTAAGCACTAACTGGTGGAGGAGGGATACATTATGCAAATAGTCATCAAATCGACATGCATCTACGGTTGCACAGAAGTTCTGCACTTTGACCGCAAGATCCACTAATGCCTCCAGCTTATCCTCCTTGATCGTTCGAATTGCGTTTATTTTTACGATCAATGAATGGATTACCGCTTCAGGCTGACCATACAGTACTCTTAAGGTGTTCATTACACTAGACACGTTCATCGGGTACATCGAGCAGCTTTTACCAGCTTCGTATGCCTTTCCCTTGAGGCACTTCTGCAAGCGGATCATGTTTTCCTCGTTTGAGTATCCACACATAGCGGTGGTACCAACAATCAATTCGAAATTAACGATTTTAAATTGGCTCACTACTTGACTAGCCTATTGGTCCCAAGCAAATCGATTAACGTACTCCATTCTAGTCGAAATTCTAGTACTACACGCCATTATTTTGATTCGCTATGAAAGTTTGACAGATAAAATGAGGGGTTCGTGGATTTTCCTATGTATCGAGGGGTGCATCGATTAGCTTGGGACCGAAGATAGCTGAGCCAAAAAGTTGAGCTCGTTTCTTCGGGACCTTCTGGTCTTAGAGTTACCTCTATGGTGGTACTCTCAAACGTTGAAAAGAATATCGGACAATCCTCAGGATTCCCAGAGAAAGGAGGAAGATCCTTAGATACAGCTTGTCGAGCAGCGAGTTGGCTATGCCAAGGATTACTAGTATTGTACCAAGTATTTCGCTGAGTTCGATTAACTGAAGCAGCGGAAGACGTGTGCTGTACACCCGTGGGGAGGAGATTGGGGCTATCCTGGAAGAACTTTTGACACCACACAGCGGAGAACTGTTTGGGTTTCTCGGACCCGATTGACTAGTGATCAATTGCCGTTGATCTGCATATGGATCGGGATGTTCTGTTGCACTGATGTTGTGATCTATCCAGCTGCGGCCTACAAGAACTGATCGACGATTTCCACTAGTTGGGTTCGGATGAGCGGTGGAGTGTGCATCAGGATTAAACGGTTCTGTTGTACCTCCAGCTACGTTTCCGTCGTTTATTTCTTCGAATCGCTTTCTCACCCGGCTGCTAGATTCGCTGTGGCTAGACCTTGTCTGGTCTGTCATTTGCTCTAACAGCTCGTACTTATCCTTCAGATAATCACGGAATTTCTTGGCTTGCGCTTCTTCGAAGGCTCGTTCCTCCTCCAACTTCAATAACTGCATCTTCGGTCGTGATTGTGATGACATCTTGGAAGATGCTGGCCTTTGGATGGAATCCTTCGTCTTCACTGAATGCGCTTCCTCACTTGCAGGAACTATTACCACCTTTGGCACCATGTTACGATGCTCCTGCAGGTTGTTTCGATCCACAGAAGATGTTGATATTTCTTAACTGTGTGACCCTTCAATGAAGAGTTCCCTAAGAATTCTAGTTTGTTTTTTTGTGGTAGATGTGTTTTCAAAACTTTTAACTCAATGTATATCATTTAAATGACTTCCATTTAACGTTGAGTATTAAAAAAAAAAAATATACACAACACTATGCATTCCATCATCGTAACCACACTGCTTTCGCAAATGCCCGATACCGTAACAATCAATTTCACAAAAAAAAATCCCGCAAATTCACTTTCCATTGCCATTGCAAACTGTCGTGTAGGTACTCTACCATTATCGGTCCTTGAAGCGCCAATTTTCTCGTTGTCTGCTTTGTACATACAACAACATGTCCACAGCACACTAGATCCAGCATGAGTGTTATGACATTTTCCCACCCGACAGGTGCCCCGGATTCTTGTGCATGTAGCTTTGTTAACTTTTTCAGCATATTGCATCCGCGCAAATTGACAGGTACAATCGATAATGACGAAAAACAAACCCCGATATAAAACGGAATCCCAACGAAAATGGCCAGTCCAGCCGCGGGACGGCGGCACTTGTTTCGATAATTCTATAGCATTAAAAATCGCCGGTCTCGAATCGCTACATACTTGCTGGTGCCGTCCTGAAGGTACGGTCTGATGTAGCATCAGTGTGTTTTAATGTTTTCACTTACGACATCTTTCGGGGTGTTTTTTTTTTGTTGTCGGCAGCGGCGGCGATTTGTAGATTTGTAAAAAAGCACATTCCACTAAACGTGCTAAATCACGCAACACGCGGCAGTACAACCGTACAACTCTAAGCCAGACAAAAAAAAGTGTGGTTACGTAAACGTGACATGAGTGAGTCGGCTCCTTTTTAAGACACCCAGTAGTTCTAGCAAGGGCCAAGTAATGCAAGACCCTATTAGTAAATCAAACACCCTAATAATGCAACGACGGGGAAACCGATCGCGCGGATCGATGAATCGATCGAAGAAAGTTGTGCTGACCAAAACGGGTGAACGTACACTTGACAGATGGACCATAACAAAAACAAAATCCGAGCCTCTCTGGCTGCAGTAATAGTAGGCTTTGGCCTGATGTTTGGAAATGTGATCGGCTACCGGTGAATGTAGAGTCGATCGTTTTGCCCTTATCGAGCCCACTCGTTGCGACATGATCTGTCTGTTTTTTTTTCCCTCTACCTTCATTGGTCAGTTGTTGTTTGTGTAATATGATTAGATTTGCAACATGAGTTAGTACTGGGCACGGTCGAAACATGTCATTTATGGTGCACCTATGCGGTGTTTGTCAACGAGCACTAAACCTGTAGTTCATTGATACCGATACTGATCCGAGCACGCAGACTTCATTCTGGACTGGATCCGTTGAAACGCTTGCAATTATCGCTATATGTATTGTCCATATTTTCCGATAATCTTCGTATACAATCACCCACCGTGTCTGACACAATCCCCAGCCCTATCATTATACAATTAACATACTTCACACAAATTGAACTTTCCCAGTTTGAATTACTACGGAGCGAATGCCCTTTCCCTTTCAACCTAGCGCTCTACACTCTCCCTCTTCTTCGCATGCATGCTGTAGGATTTTTTCACCTCCTCCATGACAATGGACCACAAAAGAAGGCACTATGGTATCCACTTTTTCCCGCCCTGGGTAACATACTGTGAGTAAAGAATCGCAGTAGGTGCGGCGCACCTCAGCAGGTGGCGCTTCTAAGCGGCAAACAATGGCAACCCGAGTGCAGGGCCAACCCTCCCTCCTCCCACGTCCTCTGTTTTGTTGTCGGCACATTTCGAAAGATAATGAACGGAAGAAGAAATGTCTTAAAATGTGCGATTTTTTCTCTAGCTTTGCCTAATCTTCGCGGAGACCTTTCCTCCGCTTCAATTCAGGTGTTGTTTTGTGGAAAAAAAAACACAATTGAAAGAGAGTGAGAGTCTCGGTCGTTTGAACCGGCCTCAGCTGCTGCGATTGATTCGAAGACCGGTTGCACGGCGTAAAGCTGTCAGCCAAAGGTCTTTTCGAAGGTTCCTGCTTCAGCAACCCACTGTCAAAGTAAACAATTTACACCCAGGTGCCATGTTTTGTATGACCTCACACCTACAGCGCCAGAGTGCGCTATGGAAAACGTGACTTGAATCTTCCGCATGTGCTTAGTAGGCTCTGCAGTGTCTGCACTTTCTTATCTTCATTTTGCTGCGGGAGTTATCGCGGGTTCGGCTCGTAACTGGTTCCGTTTGACACTGAGGCTGCGCACCAGCCATCGCTGATCCGATGCCTATTATCGTATGCGCTAAACTTTCATCGTGCGTGACAAATAGGAGATTATTTGATCCGCTTTGTTTATACAAAAGAAAGCTACGGGCCACGTTTGTTTTGGGTTTCCACGTAATGAAAGTATACCTAAGCGGATAAACCGTCAACGGTCACTTCTTGATTAGGAAGTCTTCGTATCGTGTGTTTCGCGCAACAATGGCATAACATAAGTAGCAAAACAAAAGTCGATTCCATGACTGTTTGGCAACAATCCCAATTTGAAAAAAAATCATTATATTTTTCTTAAAATGTTGATGAAGTAAAAGGGTTTTGAGTGTGTACTTTTGCCCCACATGTGGGGCTTATTAAATCATTAACAAATCAAAACTGGGCCTTAGTTCGTCATCTTTACGTACATAGTATTTGTATGCCCTCATCTGTCTTCTTTGTTCAAGTGTTGAAAGTTGGAAGTTTTTTAGCTGTGGAAAATAGCATAAAATCGTACAAATGCCCCACTCGAAGTCTATAATGAAAAGTGTCTACCACAAATAACGACTTTCCTATACATGCCTTAAAATTTCTATCATACAGACTTATCGAAATTCTAAAATACTTAGACACTTCAAACAAATGACACTTCGGACATTTTATATCAAAATGCAAAAATCGAAAAATGTTCATGCTTCTAGTGAAAACTTTTAGGTGGATTATTCAAAATACAAAAAAAAATTCTAGTATGCTTGTATTCAGTAGAGGCGGAGACTACATATCAAGAAGATTGGCAACTCTTCCATTTTCTCATACGACCGCTATGAGACCGGCACAGTCGCGTCATCTGCCGTGCAAAGGTAAATGCTTCGAACGAATTTGATAGCAAACCTTACAACCTCAGAAGAAAGGTTTGTGTATTTGCTCGAGCGAAGCGCTACTGTATCTGTCGCTTGAATTCTAGCAGAGTTGCCAGTCTTCTTGATTTGATGTCTTCGTTAGAGGTTTCAATCCCACTAATAATCATTAGTCCATCATTTTGTTTATCTGCCTTTCGAACCAGTGCGTACTTTTGCCGCTTGCGTACTCTTGCTAAAGTGTTGAGCACTGAACACAATGAATATTTAACATTTTGGAAATACGCGGTGTGGTTGAGCGGCAATCTGAGAAGTGCTCAAGGTTTCCAGTTGCATTTTTTTGTTATTTCGAATTAACCAGATCTTAATGAAGTGAACCAAATAATCATCCAAAGTCGTAGTAAGTAGTCAGAACCATGTTGGCCGCTCCCGAACATGTTCCGGGACACATCATGTGACACATCAAACTACATCAGAATTCAAAAATTAGATCATTGGTGGCTATTGGACTGATACAAATTTGAAATTTTCGCTCCACGGAGCACAAACGGTTCCAAATTAGATCCTGATTAGCCTCCAAAAATTTGAACTCATTTATTAAAAAACTGACTGGGCACACTCCGTATGCAGCTTATATGTAAATTGCTATGGGAAAACCAATTTTGGGTTGATATCTATCTCAAAATTCACCATTTCACCACAGACAAACAGACGTAACCCATCATTGTGTATCTTCATTCACGCATTTAACGGTTGATTTGAATATTATAAGTTCCGCGAACTACTTGCCGCAGCGCTGGCATCGGATCACTTTGACGTTTCTATACATTCTATAGAACTTTTATGAAATATTGATTGCGAGTTAGCGAGCAAGCTTGTTTTCCGCGAGAAGCCCGAGATATGTCGTTACTGAGGAAGTTCTATGTTTTGAGATACTATGTTTTCAAGAAAAAAATTTTTCAAAGAGTTACGTCTATTTTTCTGTGATTTTACTCTGCTTTTAAAAATGATAGCTGTGCTTGTAGAAAATTTTCGCAGCAACAACTTTGTTCAAGACCACTTTTAGATCTAATGTAAGCAACAAAAGTTATGAATGATTCAAGTCACTGATGCCTTACAATTATGCTCAATCAACTGCTCAGCAGGCAACATTGGTGTTTCTGGCGCGTAGAATAGAGCACAAAAATCATGGTTACTATGTCACACTGCACAATACAGTGTTGCCCACAAAACAGCTGCTTGATCATGCCATAAGATTATCAATCTCTTAAACAATTAATAACTATTTATTTTGACGTTTGCCTGAAATCGATCTTGTTCAAAGTTGTAGCTGAGAAAATTTACCATAAGAATAGAACTTTTTAAAAGTACGATATGGAAAAGGGTAGAAGATAATGAACAAAAAGTTTGCTTTTCCCATAGTAATTTGCATATGGTTTGTGTCAGGTCAGTTTCTTACTAAATGAGCTTACATTTTGGGACGTTAATCAGGATTAATTCTTGACCCAACACCCTCATGCGACGCACCCAATTACAAAACTATTAAGTACTGAAGACCACGTTGGCCAGATCCGGACATGTTCCCGGTACCCCCGGTGAAGTTCACACATTCTTCTCAACACCCTCATGCGACAAATAAAACTACATCAGAATTCAAAAATAAGATCATTGGTGGCTATATTAAGTATTCAGGACCACAATTACCATATCCAGACATGCTTCGGATACCCCCGGAGAACTGGTCAGATTCTTCATGAACCAAAACCCACATGCGACGCATCAAGCTACATCAGAATTTAAACATAAGATCACTTATGGCCATATTAAGTACTGAAGACCACGTTAGCCAGATCCGGACATGTTCCGAGTATCCCCGGGCAGGCATGGAAAATCATTTGCATTCATTTCGTGCATTCATTCACATTCATTTGCCTCTAACTTTTTTCATCAACAGCATTCCGCAAAATGATGTATAAAGCTTTTGTAGGTTTTGTTATTAGCTACAACTTTTGCTCATAACTCAAATCTGTATCTCTTATGCATCACGAACTAGAAATGAAACTAGAACCTACATCCTGATGTGACTACATGAGAATTCAAAAATAAGAACATTGGGGGCCATATTAAGTACTCAAGACCACGCTGGCTAGCCATGTTCCAGGTGCTCCCGGGGGCTTTCAAAAATTTCCCGAAATGTTCCTGAGGTTAATGAAACCTCTCTGGAGTTCTCACAAATTCTCTTCAGAACTACTCTGAAGGTCTCCTCAGATCTACTCTGAAATTCTCCTCAGAACTACTCTGAAACTCTCCATAGAACTACTCTGAAGTTCTCGTCAGAACTACTCTAAAGGTCTCCTCAGAACTACTCTGAAGTTCTCCTGAGACTTACTCTGAAAACCTCCACAGAAATACTGTGAAGTTCTCTTAAGAACTACACCAAAAAAAATCAGAATTACTCTGAAGTTCTCCTCAGAACTGCTTTGAAGTTCTCCTCAGAACTACTTTTAACTTCTCCTCAGAACTACTCTGAAGTTCTCATCAGAATTACTTTGAACTTCTCCTTAGAACAACTTTGAGGTTCTCCTCAGAATTACTTTGGACTTCTCCTCAGAACAACTTTGAGCTTCTCCTCAGAACTACTCTGCAGTTCTCCTCAGAACTGCTTTGAAGTTCTCATCAGAATTACTTTGAACTTCTCCTCAGAACTACTCTGAATTTCTCCTCAAAACTACTCTGAAGTTCTCCTAAACACTACTCTAGATATTCGATGAAGTTTTCAATATTTTCCTGAAATGTACAAAGTTGTCTGAATATTATTTTGAAGATCTTTAAACTTTCCCGATAGTCGGGACTTCCCTAAAGATATATTTACTTCACAGAAGTTTGAACTTCTCAATAAATTAGAGTTCTCTGGACTTCCCTTAAATTCACGGAACTTTCCCAGCTTTCCTAATATTTATAACTCTGCTCCGAAGCTCTCGATATTTCCCCATGGTTCACGGTACTTCTTCAAAGTGCTCCAACATTTTTGAAGCTAATTAAAATTCAGAGACGATCACTGAACTTCGGAGAATTTCAAAGCCCCTTGGATATTTACAATCATTCAGATTGATTAATGATTCAGAAGAGCTTCTACTGATCAACTATTCAATCAGATTATCCCTCACATCTTTCTTCACTATGTCAGCTGAAACAGAGAGTATTCAAATAACCGTATGACTTCATGACGATTAGCTAGTTTGAAGATATCCAACTGATTGAAAGCGCAAAAGACGACTTTCGAATATGATGCCTTCAAGTAGATCAGGTATTGTTCTGAAGATCTTGGACTGATCAAAAAAATCAATGACGTCTCGTAAGCGTTCTTTTAAGATGTAAGCTAGATCAGGGATTATTCAAAAGATCGCCAGATGATTGAAGTGAAGCTTGAACCTACATCCTCATGTTACGCATTAAACTACATGAGAATTCAAAATTAAGAACATTGTTGGCCATATTAAGTACTCAGGACCACGCTGGCCAGGCATGTTCCAGGTGCTCCCGGGGAGTGTCATAAATTTCCCGAAATTTTCCTGAAGCCAATGGAACTTCTCTGGAGTTCTCGAAAATTCTCTTCAGAACTACTCTGAAGATCTGCTCAGAACTACTCCAAAAAGTTTCTCAACTCTGAAGTTCTCCTCAGAACTACTTTGAATGTCTCCTCAGAACTACTTTGAATGTCTCCTCAGAACTACTCTGCAGTTTTCCTTAGAACTACTCTGAAGTTGTCCTCAGAACTACTCTGAAGTTCTCCTCAGAACTACTTTGAAGTTTTCTTCAGAACTACTTTGAAGTTTTCCTCAGATCTACTTTGAAGGTCTCCTCAGAAGTACTCTGCTGTTCTCCTCAGAACTGCTTTGAAGTTCTCCTCAGAACTACTCTGAAGCTGTCCTCAGAACTACTCTGAAGTTCTCCTCAGAAAATTTTTGAAGTTCTCCTCAGAACTACTCTGAAGTTCTCCTCAGAACTACTCTGAAGTTCTCCTCAGAACTACTCTGAAGTTCTCCTCAGAACTACTCAGAAGTTCTCTTCAGAACTAAGTTCTCGACAGAAATACTCTGAAGTTCTCACAAAAACTACTTTAGATCTTCGATGAAGTTTTCAACAATTTCCTGAAATGTACGAAGTTGTCTGAATATTCTCTTGAAGTTTAAACTTTCACGATAGTCACTTCCCTAAAGATTTCTTTACTCCCCTAGAATGTCTTTGAACTTCGCAATGAATTAGAGCTCTGGACTTCCCTAAAATTCACGGAACTTTCCTTAAGCCCCAACAGATTTGCTGATATTCATAACTCCTCTCCGAAACTCTCGATATTTCTTCACGGTTCATGGTATTTCTTCAAAGTGCTCCCAAATGTTGTGAAGTTAATGCAAATTTAGAGACGATAACGATTGGATATTTGTACAAGGATTCAGATTGATTAATGATTCAGAAGACCTGATCAACTATTCAATCAAATTATCCCTCACATATATCTTCAATATGTCAGCTGAATCAGAGTTTATTCAAATAACCGTTAGACTTCATGACGATTAGCTAGTTTGAAGATCTCCAACTGATTGAAGATCTTGGACTGATCAAAAAAATCAATGACGTCTCGTAAGCATTTTTTTGAAGATGCAAGCTGGATTAGAGATTACTCAAAAGATCTCCAGAGATCTGGTAGATTATGGATAATTCTGGTAACTGAAACAAAAATCAAATTATGGTCTTCATAAATTTTAGTTAAATAAAAATTATTTAAATATAATATTGTCCATGTAGCGCACCACTGTTCGAATGTTACAATGTTAAAGCTTACAGGATTTTGATGATTCCATGCAGTTCCCGTCGACGAAAGGAGTACACACACTGCCACCACCAACAAGCTTGTCCGCCAAAAGTATACCCAACTGAGCCCCGTAACGTGGGTAGATCACCTTTTCGTGGTACGTTACGGGATGTAAGATCTACCACCGATTCCTAGTCCTGACTTCTTCAAACTAGGGGAACAGGTTTTTTTTCAGTAATCAAAGGAACACATCTTAGTCCTTGTTACTTTTTATGCCTTGTTGATAGTGATAAGTCCTCGGGTTGCCTGGACCGAGGATGATCTTGAAACAAGGAAAAAATGAGTTAGTTAGTCTTCACCTATGTATGTGATTCCTAATCTTCTATTCGTTGTTCCCTAGTTTGAAGTGGTTAAGACTAGGGTTCTGATGCATGGTCATTATCGGTTTCATAGCATGTTTTTGTTGTTAAGGAATCCAATTTTGACTGACAAAGTTAGAATCGATTCCGTGCGATGAAGCCAAGAATGACAACTGTATCAAAACCGAATACTTCATCATTTCTCAATAGTGATGGAGTAAAACGACATGCTCTAAACTAAGTACACGGGATATACTATAATAGATCAAATTACTGGTCGCAGTGGTGTTATGTCCCGAACAGAGGTTAAAAAAAATACCCAACTGAGGATCGTGTTCTGCTTCCGGACACCAGAATTGGACTCGATCTGATTGAACACATTATTCTGATCTACTGCTTTTTGCTGTATTTCGAGGTCAGACTAAACAGAAATAGACTGATCCTCCCTGGCTGGAATAATCAAGATAGTAAAGTTAAATTAATTTCTTTGGCTTGGTTCTATTATAAATAATTGTTAGTACTTACCAACAAAACCATACGAAAATCAGTCGCTCAAACTCAAAATTGCAATCAAAATAATCCCGTTTAGGCAGTGGAAGAAGAAAATTAAATAGATTTTGCACGCATGCATTCTGGGTAGGAATGCAGCAAAGTGGTAGCAGTACAGCGGTTAGCGCGATTTTAGTACACTGCGCGTTTGCCGCTGTGCCGCTGTGCCGCTATGCCACTCTCATTGTATACCCTTTATGATGACTACTTTTTAGTAGTTTTAGTTCACCAACACCAGCACAGATGTAAACACCCCAACAGGGTGGAGCGTTTTTCCGATACCGAGACAACTATCACTAACCTTTCTCTTGTTCGCACTGTTGTGCTGATGTCAAAATACTTCTCCATTCGTGCTCTGCAGCACCACAAATTCAATTTAATATTGCAAATAATACGATCAAAACGTGCGAATTTTATAATTCAACAACAAATCAAACCATAACAGATTATCAAACTCTACACGTTTGCCTGGCGTGTCCTTCTGCGCTGCGCTGCACCAAGCGTTCACTTCACGAATCACGAATCTGTAGTAATAAATATATAATTTGACAGTTTCTACTTACACTCAGAAAAATAAAGCCACATGTGTGATACACAAACACTGCCCATAATGGTGAGTAGATTAGTCGACCAAACTCTCGTCTTTCCACATGTCTCTTGATTATGACGATGAAAAGACTCAATATTCAGCTAAGATACACTGCCAATAGAGCATAAAACGATTATCAAAACATGCTCGGCTTATATTGACATCTGCAAAAACCAGATTTCCAGTTTCCTCAGCCGTCTGACAAATGTTAAGTAATCAAATAACGTGCGTCAATCAAAGTCGTAATTTAGTTTTTTTTTTATGCTGCCCCCACAATGACTATTTCCTCTACCAACAAAAAAACGGCCAGCTTCCGAAAGATCACAAATCAACCGCGATTAAGCTTCCAGATTGCATGAAATTTAACAACCCCTGCTGCGATCATAGACTACGGATAAAAATCGCTCAATAGAAAAAGAAGGAAGATATAAAGCACCGAGAGGGCGAGAGAGTCAGCGATATTACTCAATCAGTGCGTGAAGAAAAATAAGAAAAACCAAAACAAGTGCAATCTCACCATGTTACTGGCCATGTGCGCCTCATCTCATCTGGTTCAACCAGCTCCACAACAACATCACCACCATCACGTCAAATATGTTATATTACATCTTTCATTGCATTTCGCTTGCAGCATCATCATCAGGTTAAAAGTAATCCATTTCAGGTTTTGTTTAAACCTGCATCGCCATCGCCGCCGCCGCCGCCGCCACCGAGGGGCATTTGTATGTTATCACGATCGGAAAATTCGCGTGATGAGTCACATTCTCTCTCCTTCTTTTTCTTCGTCAATCTGTCTTCGTCGGACCGAATTGGAAGAAAGTGTGTGGCTCGAATGAACCGACAAAAGCAGTTAATAGACTGAAGGGGATTACAGCATTTGCTGAACTCGCGTCGTGGAATACCACCGGTCGATGACCACCGGTTGGCCCCGGGGGGGCCAACGGAAGGTTGGATAGGGAAAAAAAATGAAGAAATTGAGCGAAAAAGGCTTAAATTTACGAAAAACTTGAAAAACTTTCTTCTTTCCCATGGGTTCGGTTCGACAAGCGGAATGCCCTCCAGGACTGGTTGAGTTTTGTTTATTTTGACATGGTGAATGTGTCATATTTTTACGACGGCCGGAAATTGAGAAATGACATCTCCGAAAAAGGGACGAAGAGAATTCTTTGTTAAAAATTGAACGATTTTAACGTATGAAAGGGGTTTCTTGACAGCCCATACGTCATCAGGAATCAAAGCTCATGATGTCAAGGGGACACAACTGTCATCACCACAGGTTTACTCAAAGCAGCTTCTACTGAATTCAAAACATGTTTTTACACAAGCGGAACTGATGCAGAGATTGGCAGATAGAATTTGCCTTCGTTTTAATTCGAAACTAATCTGTTTATATCGTGCAACCGCCGCGGTAACATAATAGATAGGCGCGCGCATGCGAGAAATGGGTACGGAACAAAAACATAACCTGCTCGGTTCGTGGGAATGCTGCACTGAGACTGAAACCGACCGGTGCAAGCACGCTTGCTACTACAGCGGGATCCAAGTTCAGCCGCAAAGTCCGCCACCGGTTCGAGGCTAATTTACCTGTTGCGCTACACTGCAAGTAGTACACCCGCTACCCTAACGGCTGAAGGCAGTCAGTGGCAAGGCCGAGCAGGGCTAGAGCTTGTTAAATTATCAAATTAATCTAATAAGCACCCGGACCAATGTGATGTAAACAGGTGAGGCAATGTGAATTCGTTGTACCCGTCGTTCTCCCGCTGTTTAAATGGCTAACGGAGTGTGGCGTCAAACTCCGTCATCCATTTAATAAACAGCGGAGGAACGAGAGGAACGACAAATTCTCTGGGCCTCACCTGTTTACTATACACCCAAAATACTGTTCCTGCACTTTAACTGAAAATCACACAAAAGTTGATCTTCACGGGCCATGGACGAGTGCACCGATGAATTTGAGTTCATGCACTGACGAAAATTTGACAGGAGAGCGGGGTAATGGGGGTAATGCATACTAAAAATTAACACTGAATGTTCATTATTAATGAACATTTCCCCGCTCTCCTGTCAAATTTCCATCACTGCATGAACTCAAATCCATCGGTGCAGTCGTCTATAGACGAGTGCACGGATGGATTTGAGTTCACTAACTCGAGGAAAAATGACACAAGTTGCGGGCAATGTTTATTAATCATGAACACTAAATGTTCATTATTCATGAACATTTAGTGTTCATTTTTAGTAAAGAGTGCCTCGCTCTCCTGTCTAATTTTCATCAGTGCATGAACTCAAATCCATCCTGGCACTATAGAGCAATAATTGATCATTGCCGCTATGTTCAAATTTTCGCAAAGCGAAGACATCAACCTCAGGAGCAACATGCCATAAAAATACGCCATGAAGTTCATAGTCCGAAAACTTCAAGAAAAATCTGGGAATTCAGGAACTTCAAGGAAGTCTGCAAACTTTAGGGAAGTCTGAGGACTTCAAAAATATGTCGTCAACTTCAGTGAAGTTAGCGTACTTTAGGAAAAATACTGATAACTTCAGTAAATTCTGGTTATTGTAAAATTCTGTGAACTTCAGGACATCTCTAAAAATATCAAGGACCTAAAAAAACTGTTAATTTCATGGAAAATTGTGAACTTCCGGAACATTCTGCAAACATGCGAAATGGGCGAACTTCAGGAAAGTTCTGAGAACAACGTGAAGGTTTGGTAAACTTCAGGGAACTTTTGTGAACTTTGGAAAAATTTAATGAATTTAAGAAATTTGTATCTCTAGGGAATTGTATGAACTTCAGGAAAATTCTATGAGGTTCAGGAAAGTCTGTAGATTGTTGAAAAATTCTTCAAAATTCAAAAAAGACTACAAACTCTCAAATTAGTCTCCCAACAATTCCTTTTAAAAAATCTGTGACTTTCCTACAGTTCAGTGCACAACTACAAGAAAGTTCTAAAAGCTATCATAAAATATTGCAAACTTCAGGAACATTAGGCGAACTTTGAAAAAGGTCAGCTCACTTTTGGAAAAACTCTGCAAACTCCAAAGGAATTCTTAGCCTTCAGAAAAATTCTGTCAAATTAAGAAAAAAATCGGAGGTCGTCTACATGAATGTTCAAGAAAATTCAACAAATTTCAGAAAAATTGTGATAACTTCAGGGAACATCAGAGAAGTTCAGGAAAATTCCGAGAACTTCTGAAAATTGTAATAAGCTGCTGGAAACTTTCAAGATATTAACTCGAATTAAATTCTGTGAGCTTCGGGAAAGTTTAGCATATTTTTGCTAAGTTTTGCAAACTTCAGAAAAATTCTGCAAAATTCAGGAAAACACTGAGAAGTCTGTAAATTGTATAAAACTTCATAAAAATTGTACTAAATTATAGAAATTTTACGGGCTTCACGGAAATTTGCGAACCTATGCGAGGCCCGGGAATCGCTGAGAAATTCTGCAAAATTCAAAAGTATTCTGCCAATTTCAGTGAAGTCGGTGAGCTTCACGAATATTCTGCGAACTTCAGAAAATTTCAACAAGTTTTGAAAACTCTAGAAACATTATACGGATTTCAAGAAAGTTCAGCTAATTTTAGGAAATTTCTGCAAACTTCGCGAAAATTCTGAAAATTTCAGGAAAAATCTGGAAACTTCAGGAAAGTCAGTGCTTCCCTGAAGTAATTGGACCTCTAAACTAAAATATTATATTCTCTAGATATCCCTAAATTTCACTGAACTTTTTTAAGCTCCCACAATTTTTCTTGCCTCACCTTGAAATTAACTGATCTATCCTGAAGCTCTCACAATTTTCCTGATGATTTCCTTGAAGCTCGTAGAACTTACTGTAGAATCATTAGTTTTCCCCCCAAATTTCTAGAACTTTTTTGAACATCCATGAAATTCTCCGAATATTCCATGATTTCTCAGAGTTTCTTGAAAGTTCCTGCAATTAATTAATTGAATTGCACTGATGCTCTCTGATCTTCCTCGAAATAATAGGAACATCCCTAAACATAATGAAACTGCTAAAAAATCATTAAACTTTTTTTTTACTTTTTTGGACTTCCCTGAAGATCTCAGAACATTGCTAAAGCTTTCGTTTATTCCCAGAGTATCTTGGAGCTTCTGTAAAGTTCATTTAATTTTTTAGAAATTAATTGAACTGCCCTTGATGTTCACTGATCTTCCCTGATGTACTCGAAGCTAACCTAAAGAACTCCAGGAAAGTTCAGCATATTTTTGGAAAGATCTGCAATCTGGAAACTTCAAGGAAGTCTGTGAACTGCAAATAAGTCTACGAACTTCAGGATAATTTTACTTAATTCAAGAAAGTTTGCAAATTTCTAGAAAATTCTGCGAATTTCAAAAATGTTGTGCCAACTTTAGTATCGGTGGCAAACTTCATAAAAATTCTGAGAACTTAAATAATTTCTGATCATCATGTGTGAAAATCAGAGAGACTTGATTTAAATTGTTGGACAGTTGAAGATCTTCAGAATCTATGATCTTGTAGGGTTTTGAAATAATTTATGATCATACTGGTATCATGAAAAAATATCTGAGAGACGTTATTTGAATTCCTGGACATTTGAAGATCTTCAGAATAAACCCTGATCGACCTGAAGACTTGATAAAATATCCTGAAATAAACTTCGGGAAAATTCTTCCTAGAACAATAGAAACCGTGTGGCAAAGATGGATGCACCTACCGGCACCACGAGCTGCTGCACAACGATTCGAAGGACAACCCGAAAAGCATCGGAACTACGGCCAGGCGTGAGCAATCTCCGCAACCCAGCACTAGCAAGTCTGGATGCAAAACCCATGAGACAACCGTCAGCTCAGTATTGTTCCGTTATCTCCCAGTAGTGTTGTATGGAAACAAGAGAGCAATACGCACGTACGCATTCTTAGATGAAGGCTCTGCGCTAACGCTGCTCGATCAGGAGCTTGCTAACGAGCTTCAGCTTGATGGCACTGTAAGCCCTCTGTGTCTCCGGTGGACTGGAGGAACTGAACGACTAGAGGCGGATTCTTGCATCTACAATCTTCACATTGGTGGTGTTAAGAACGAAAGCAAGAAATTCATCTTGAGTGACGTTAGGACGGTGAAAGAGCTACTGTTGCCCCAGCAAACGATGGACATGGCTGAGTTGTCACAGTTGCATCCACACCTCCAAGATCTGCCGATCGAATCTAATCGCGACGCTCGTCCACGCATTCTAATAGGGATGAAGCACGCCCAGCTCAGTCTTGGCCTGAAAAATCGTGAAGGGGGAATCGGACAACCAATCGCTATAAAGATGCGCCTCGGATGGACGGTATGCGGAGGATGGGGTTCCGGGAATGACGCCAACCCGTCGTAAAGATAATCGATACGAGTCCGGATTGCTGTGGCGATACGATGACACCCGATTGCCAGACAGTCGATCATTGGCGCTGCGGCGATTGCAGTGCCTAAAGAAATGGATGGAGAAAGACCCGGAAATGTCAAAGATCCTGCAATCAAAAATAACCGAGTATGTGGAGAAGGAAGCTTACAGACGAAGAAATCAACCAGAAGATTCAACGACGCTGGTATTTGCCAATTTTTCCCGTAGCCAACCCAAACAAACCTGGGAAGGTGCGAATTGTGTGGAACGCAGCAGCTATCGCTCACGGCATGTCCTTGAACTCAGCGCTGGTAAAAGGACCGGATCTGTTGAGCTCACTTCTCGCAATTCTACCTCAGTTTCGGGAACGCCGCATCGGACTGACTGGTGATATCCGTGAAATGTTCCACCAGGTACTGATCCGAGCCGAAGACCAGTTATGTCAGTGTTTCTTCTGGATAGACGACCATGGAGCCATAGTAGTGTACGTGATGCAGGTTATGATATTCGGGGCTTGCTGCTCCCCAAGCACTGCACAGTTCGTGAAAAATACCAATGCGGAAAGATTCGCGAACAAATATCCAGCTGCATGCGAAGCTATCATGAAGTCGCATTACGTAGATGACATGCTCGTCAGTGTGGATACCGAAGAGCAAGCAAACCAGTTGGCGAAGGACGTTAAGCATGTACACGAGCAGGGTGGCTTTGAGATCCGAAATTGGGTAAGTAACTCGAGAAAAGTACTTTCATTGCTACAGGAGGCAAACACCGACGAAAAATGTCTCGACTTATCTTCAGAGCTGGCCACGAGCGACGACGTCTTTACCTACAAAGTCGGATGGAGCCGCTACGACCCGGCTCTGCTAAAAGGCCAACGACGTCCGACGAAGCGGGAAGTGCTGCGTGTTCTAATGACCATTTTCGATCCACTTGGTTTGATTTCCCACTTTCTATCGTTCCTGAAGATCCTGCTCCAGCAAATCTGGCGGTCCGGTGTGCAATGGGATGAAGAAATCGACGACAATGCAAACGAAAAATGGAACACATGGTTGTAAGTTCTACCTAGAGTTACACAGGTTCAAATCCCACGATGCTAAAACTCCAAATACCCCGCGAGGAAGCCGACGATATCCAACTCCACACGATGGTGGATGCCAGCGAAAATGGCATGACCGCCGTTTTTTATCTGCGTTTCGTCAAGACCGGAACGATCATCTGCTCCATCGTCGTCGCAAAAACAAGAGTCGCACCGCTTAAGTTTACGTCGATCCCAAGAATGGAACTAGCAGCTGCAGTCCTTGGCGACCGTTTGGCTCGCGCTGTCGAAGGATCGCTGTCCATCCAGATCTGCAGGAAGGTGTACTGGTCAGATTCCCGAGACGTCCTATGCTGGATCAACTCGGACCATCGCCGCTATAGTCAATACGTTGGTCACAGGATCAGTGATATTGTAGAGATTTCGGAAGCACGTGAATGGCGGTGGGTCCCGAGCAAGCTAAACTGCGCTAATGACGCTAGCAAGTGGAGTAGCCTACCAGATATGTCATCAGATCATGGATGGTTCAAAGGAGCAGACTTTCTCTGGCGCGCTGAAGAAGATTGGCCGCCATCGCCAACACTTAGTGGATCTACGGAGACCGAACTTCACCCTTCCTTTCTGGGTCATCACGCACCGTCGGAACCCATCATCAGTGCCAGCAAATACTCAAGCTGGAAGAGGCTGGTTAAAGTTGCAGCACTTGTTCATCGTTTCGCGAATAACTGTCGTCTAAAGCACGCCAGGAGACCGATTAACACGGCAACACTTACAGCAAATGACATGCTGATACGACTCGCGCAACGGGAAACGTATCCAGACGAAGTTGCTGCTCTTCAGAAAGCCAGAGCCGATTCTTCCACAAGTACTGTCCCTAAAACCAGCTCGCTATACCAGTTATCGCCATGGTTGGACGAACGTGGAGTCCTGCGCATGCGAACGCGGATTGCTGCTTGTCACTACGCCACCGATGATGCGAAGCAGCCAATCATTCTCAATCGAAGTCACCACACCACCACCCTGATCGTAGCATACTACCACCACCAAAACCACGAAACCGTTATCAATGAAATACGGTAGAAGTTTCGCATCCCTCATCTACGCGCCTGTTACGAGCGAGTACGGAAAGATTGCCAGTGGTGCAAGAACCAGCACACAACACCCAGCCCACCATATATGGCCGATCTTCCGCCAGCCCACCTCGCTGCATTTACGCATGTCGGAGTTGACTATTTCGGGCCGGTTAAAGTTGTCGTCGGAAGGAGGGTTGAGAAGCGGTGGGCAATGTTAGCCACTTCTCTGACGGTGCGGACAATCCACATTGAAGTTGTACATTCGCTTAGCACAAGCTCTTGCATCATGGCGATCCGTAACTTCATTGCACGGCGTGGCACTTCCCAGAAGATTTACAGTGACCGTGGTACGAACTTCATCGGTGCAAATCGGGAACTGAAGCAAGCCAACGAAGCAGTAAACCAACACGAACTGATGAGAGATTTCACGAGCTCTGGGATTGAGTGGGTGTTCAACCCACCTCTGTCACCACACATGGGCGGTAGCTGGGAGCGATTGATTCACACTGTCAAGAACAACTTGATGGTTGTTTGTTCGTCGAAGAAGACGTCCGATGAAGTATTCCGCAATCTGGTGGAGAATACCGTTAACTCGCGTCCACTAACTCACGTGCCGATTGATGAGGATTCGGCCCCAGCGTTGACTCCAAATCACTTTCTGCTTGGATCGTCCAGCGGTTCGAAACCGATCACAAGCCTCGATGATAGCGGCGCAGCTCTGAGACAGAACTGGTGTACCTCGTCAATTTTAGCGAACCAATATTGGAAGCGTTTGTGTCGGACTACCTTCCAGAAATCACTCGCCGAACCAAGTGGTTTCGTCATACAAAACCGATCGCCGTGGGCGATATTGTAGTCATCGCTGATTGCAACATGCCCCGCAATTGTTGGCCGAAGGGTAAAGTCATCAGCACCAAAGTCAGCCAGGATGACCAGGTTCGGTCCGCAACCGTGAGGACAGCGAGTGGCGTATACGATCGCCCGGCGACGAAGCTTGCTGTCGCACCATACGTAGTAAGCCAACCAGGGGTTGTCGTACCCTGGGGGGAGTGTTGGCCGCACTGGCCTGAGTGCACCTACCGTTGTGTCAGAACATCCTTGCAGTGGGTTTGACAGCGGAGTGACAGGTACCGATCTGACACCGGGGTGAGTAAGGAAGAGGATAAAAAGATAGAGCCACACGATTGGAATCGAAAATTATAACGTTCTCAGTCCTAAATGTATCTTATGCATCTATTATTAAATTGAACTTAAATTAATCTTAAATTAGTGAACCTAGGTGCTAAATATTAAAATTTACCGTGAAATTGTTTGAACCGGTAAGCTGAGATCACTTAAAACTATCTTAAACGAAACTTAATTGCTATTAGTTATAATTAGGTTACCCACAACAATAACACCAGCTTTGCAATAGTGCCGCCATTCTATTAGACACTACAATCGGTGAGAAACTTAGACTACATTGTTTCCTCGAAAATTACTATTAATCTACCTAATTATGTAGGATATTGCCGTGAATTGCGTTTCAAAGGTCACGAGAGGATTAAACCATATTAATCTTACCCTACGAAAGCCAATCGGTAAGGTCATACATAGGTACAGTGATAAACACAATAAACGCTAAACTCTATTACCATTAGGACAACCACAATAATAAGGTCGAGAACCCACTTAAATCCCAGCCGGGAGTTATATGCTAAAGGAACTAAACGTAAGTCTTACCGGCTAAATTACAACAGATGTTCTTCCCATAGCTTAAAGAAAGTTCATTCCAGAACATGAGGAAAGTTCTTCCCAGAACTAGATGCTGCCTAAAAAGCTTTAAAACAATCTTGTATGGCTGACATCTCATTACACTTTACCAAAACATCATCCTCTGTTCGAATGAAACCTCAGACCATTTAAATCGAAACAACTTTTTCGAATGATATCTGCAACCGAATGAAGGTTGTCGCTCGAATACAGGATGAAAATTGAGTCGAGAAGCGTACGGACCTCAGTTGAAATACGTTTTGCTCGCTGTAGAATCATTGTCATCCCAAATTGAAATGCATATGGTATTGGATCAGCCCCATAACGCAAATCATCCAAAATGACGATGTAAATAATTCTATTGAACGTCATTTACTGATCAAAACTGACAAACGAGGTGGAAACATAGTCTTCGCTATCAGAGGTGGTACGAACATTGGTAAAGCGTGGAAACCGAAGATTGCCTATTTCGTGGTGGAGGAAGTTTCCTCTACCAACAAACGATTTTTGTATCCATGGCTGCTCATGGCTATTCAACAAGGAAATGTATACAATCAAATTATAAATCTAATTTGAAGCATTGCCAAGTCATCCTATTATTAAAATGTTGCCCTCTGAGCGTTGTATGTTTTACAGCCAATTTTCAAATAAATGGCATCCTTCATTGGGATGACAGCTGATGACGAATTCATCCATAAAGCAATCATCCAAAATTCTAAAGTATATTATTAAAGGGCTCGAGCAATGCAATGATCATTCGAAATATTTCAGATGTTTTCGTTAAGAATGTCAGCGCTGCCAGCGCGCAATCACAGCCTACTGCGCGAGCGGGCGCAAAGTTGGTGCATCAAAGGTGTGCGGTGACACGAATTTCAATCGCTAGTGAAATTTCCACTATTTACAATAATTATCCATATCTGTAGATCTGTACGGGGTATCTCCATCGATTATCGAATGATCGCAACCGCAGCAGGTAGAAGATTATGGCGGCGGCAGAATCGGTCATTTGGGCCACTCTATTACGGTTTTACGCTGCTGTGACGGCCAACGACGACGACAACGCAGGGAAAGCGAATCGCAGCACAAAAGAGATCATTGCGCGAATTACACCTGTGTTTTACGCTCTACGTTCAGTTTCCATTCATCATCATCATCATCATCCGTTCGTGGATCGTGGATTTTTATTAGTATTATTACCCGCGCTAGAGCTTGAGCCCCCCGGCCGTGCTAAACCGCTGGCTGACCAAACAACGCCGAGAAGCGAATAAGAAAAACACATATTTTCATAATCGCGGCTCCGGCTACTAAAGCAACACATGCTGGGCCCGAAGGGCTCTCTCGGTATGGACATAGTCCGATGGATTTCTTTATTCAGTCAGGTGGAAAGAAGAAAACAACCAAGAGTAGCTCATGTTTGTTTTTGTTTTGTGTTTTGTATTTTCCCTTAAGCTAATTTTCAAAAAGCAGTCTTTCCTTGAAGACGTCGGACGAAATGATGTGTGCGTTATAAAAAGGAAAGTTTGTTTAATCAACTGCGAATAAAAAGGGTCTTGTTTTCCGTTTTGCCACTGTGAAGATCGGTTTTTGCGGCCCGATTGTAGTGGAATTGATCGGTTCGGTTTGAATTCGAAATTGCTGAATCATGGCAGGTTTTTCAAATTGATTCAATTAATTAATCAGTTTCGATCAATTTTCAAAATATATTTAGAGTGCAAAAATAAGCGGAATAAACAGATTTGTGCAGTTTACAGTTTACAAAGCTGAACTAATGCAGTCAATGCATTCGATCGCGAACTGGTAGAATCGACATTTACGGTAGGTATTGACATTTCAAAAACCTTCGACTGCAATTAGCGTTTTGCGAGCACTCATGTTGTGCGAAACAATATGACCTCATATGTTCAACACATACAACTGCTTAAGCGTCCGACAAATACGATGGGTGTGGTTTGGCGGGTAACCTTTAGACGACACTCGATGGAGATACTGAAGGATGTTGGAAGATTGGTCCGAGTCTTTTTGAAGACAAGTACAGAAAACACTTTGATTGTACATCCGTCTGAAGATCTTTGGGATTCTGATGCTAGAGTGATCTTCAAGGACTGGTTCCGAGATACATGAAGGGAAGTTCCAAAGGGCATTGCTGGCAAATCTAGTGTATTCCGGTTACAGGTCTAGGAGCCTTCAGGTCTAGTGAATTTTCGTGAATTCACAAGAAGAAGCTGAGAGCGATCTTTGGGTTCTTCAGCGGACTTTAGTGTTTGTAGCTAGTTATGGAGTACATACACGGCAGGTTCATTAGACTATCACTTCACTGCAGTGCATGGTCTAAAACCGAAAAAGAAACGTAATCGTTTGAGATTTGAGTGGGAAAACTTGATTTAAGTATATGGTGTCTTGAGGAAAGTTTCTTGAAATTGAAAGGTATAGCAGCTGACGCTATTTGTTTCTTGATTAATTCCCCTTGAAGTGAGATGAAAATTTCTTTCAAAAATGTTGATGATAAAAGTTGTAAATACCTGGTAACAGTTACTGAAATTATATCTATTATGTTCTTTTTAAGTCTCATTCGTAAAACACTGAAATAAAAAGGAAATTCATTTACCATCAAATTACTGAGGTTTGATCTAAAAAATCAGTATGAAAAAAACAAAAGTGCACACTTGAAATATTGTTCATCTAAGAACAATTGAAAGCATCGGTAAGGCGATTAGTAATAGTATGCGCTTCAATCATGCACAAAGGCGAAGCAGTCAAGCTTCAGTTTGGTCCCACATCGCATGTATATGTGTGCGTTTCTTTGATTATCAAATCAACGCTACACACTGACTCAAGTATGCTCAAATCTTTCGTGACATTATTGTACGACTATATGCTGACACAAATTTACTCAACTTGAATGTGGTGTTATACGACTCAACTTTTTTTTTAGAATTAAAATATTTAGTTACCAACTCTATCTACCACACAAATCCCTGATAAACTTGCCATGTTGCTTGAGCGGTCATTATCGATCGTCGTTCGCAGTGGTTTTCTGTGATATCACTGGTCTTATCACAGAGACCGCTATCTTTAATTACAGTCCATCTTAGATTTGGCGGCGACCTTGTTGTTTGACCTGTAGACATCCTCCTCAGACCACGGTTGCACGGTTTCAAATGATAAATCGCCATTAAAAGGCCGCCATTTTAAATTTCGGTCCGCCATCTTGGATTTAAAAATGGTGGTGGACCTTGATTTTTAATTCTAGACGAATTCCCCATTTAAAAAATTTCTCATTTTGCATGGTTTCAGATGATAAAGCGTCATTAAAAGCCGCCATCTTGAATATCGATTAACCGTCTTGGATTTCAAAATGGTGGCATACCATGATTTTTTACCTTCTGAACATCTTCCGTAGACCCAAAATACCCATATTGCATGGTTTCAGATGATAAATCGGTCAAGAAAAGACCACCAACGTGAACTTCGGTCCGCCACCTTGGATTTCAAAATGGCGGAGGAACGCGATTTTTTACTTCTGGACATCTTATTCAGACCCAAAATACCCATGTTGCATGGTCCCAGGTGATCTTCCAGAAAGGGGCTGTTTATTAACTTTTTGGGATTATTGCCCCCTCCCCCTGCATATACAATTGCCATACACAATTTTTAATATTTGTATGGACCGTGAAAAATTGACCCCCCATTAACTGTTTACGTATTTAATGAACAGCCCCCAAAAGACCGCTATCTGGGATTTCAAAATGGAGGCGGATCAAGATTTTTGACCTATATTCCACCGCTCTTCGCATGTCCGTCCCATAGCAAAAATCGGCAAACCGAGAAAATCGCGTTTTAAGTTTGCTTCGTACCATTGCTTCTTATGTGTTGGGACAACCAATGTGACTGTCTTTCCAAACCTTTTCAGAACAAAGTTGATGAGTTCATTCAGTATTATGAAAATATGGGTAGTTAGCTACCATTTGCATTGAAAAACTCAGTTATGACAAAAACGACTATAGGCCCAGTATAAAGGGTGTCCCACATCAAATTAGTATGGGTATAAAATTACCCATTGGGTATTTTCTCTTGAAAGTTAGGGTAGAAGTAGTTTAGAGTGTATTGTTTACACTGTATTTTTATTGCCGTCAGTTTTTCGAAAGTTGAAAAAAATAGCGTCACCCGAAAGCAACGTCGTGAATTGATTTTGCGCAAGCACCTGGAGAATACTCAACTCTCTCATCGGGACATCGGAAAACAACTCGGAATCGTGCAGTCAACGGTGAGTCGTGTTATTAAACGTTACTACAAAACTCTGAGCATCGAACGGAAGGAGAAATGCAGTCAGAATAGATGTTCTATTAGTGATCAGGATCACAAGCGTGTCGTGAAATCGTTTAAGCGGAATCCCAATGCTTCAGTCAGGGATGTGGCCAACAAGTTGAATCTGTCCAAGTCTTTCGTTCAGATAGCCAAGGACCGGGAGGGACTGCATACGTACAAAGTACAGAAGGCTCCAAATAGTGACGATCGGCAAAATACGGTGGGCAAGTCACGGGCCCGGAAACTGTACACCCAGATGCTGACGAAGCCTCATTGTCTCATCATGGATGAGACAAAACTTTCAAAGTTTTCCAAGAAATACATGATTTTGCAAGCGATCTGCTCATGTGACAAACGGAGTGCGCCGTTTGTGACTACCGGGACTGTAAACGGGGAGATCTTCCTCTGTTGAAGCAACACGAGGGCCCTACGATCTTCTCGCCAAATCTAGCTTCGTGCCACTATTCAAATGTTGTTCTGGAGTGGTACGGGGTCACTTTCGTACCCAAGGACATGCCTTTTTGCCTGTTTGTTGGTATAAATGGAATAATTTCATCCTAATATCCAAGTAGATAACGATCGTTCGCCTTATTAGATCAATTTTATGATCGTCCATAACTCTTCATAATCATTTTGTGTGCGGAAAAGTGAATTTGCGAAAGTGCTGTTACAATATTTACTCACATTTATTTTTTGCTGGTCACCGACGAAAATCTGTAAGTTAGATGATTCAATTAGAGCTAAAACTAGTAACCTCAATATACTTTACATTAAGACTAAAGATCTTGCAGCATCTCTGTTGGCAATTATTGAACAGACTTGGCACTTAAGTTCGTTTACAAGTTTTCGAAGCACTTCCAGAACATGTGTGTTGATTGCTGCGTTTATGCCGGCATCCAAAATGAAGTTATTATACTCCAACTGGAGCTGATGTCGATGAATTGGATCCGCTGGATCCGAATGTTGCTGTGTTCCAGAGCTTAGGGCTTTTGTATTTTCGAACCTTTGACAGTTGCCGTAAGCCGCATTTCTGATTTCGTTATGCACAATCAAGCGCTTGTAGCTTGCTTTGAATTGTATGGAGTTGGGATTATTGTTCGAACCATTCTTTGATCGGATAGCCCCGAAAAAATGTTCCAAATGGTCCTGGCTAAACCGATACGTAAAAATTTGTTCGAGCTCTCCGTTTCCTTCAACGTATATCCTGAAGATGTTCTTGAAGCTTGCAATGAGATTGTAGAATACTGGAACCATCTGAAATGTAGAGGGCTCTTATGTAATCCTCGATGTAGTTGAAGGCTTCGTGATAATGGTCAAAGTTATCGATCGACATAGGCTTTTTGATAGAGTGAGCATCGTTCATCACGTCGAAAAGGTAGTTAAAAAGGGACAAAAGCTCCACAGTTGCAGTACAGTTCTTAAATTCCGGATCAATACTACTCAATCGATTGAGTGCCCCGGCGACGCTGTTGCTAATAACTTGAACGGCCAAAAGCACCTTCATCTTTGATTTTTCAAAATGAACATGACGGTCGCTTAGTTTGGGAACCAATTTACGTGTACCCATGGAAATCCCTCTTACTCGTAGATACGAAACACTTCATGTTGTGGCGAAACGCTGTGAACCGCGCTTATCAAACGAATCGAACGAAAATATTTAATATCGGCAAAGTTACCACATTTTTTGAAGCGATCAAAATCAAAACAAAGAACATCATCACTATGGGGTTGTACGAAATGGTAAACGTAGGACTACGTGGTCTTATATAATAAATGTTATTTTTTAACTGCAGCAGCAGCTTGTGTTTTGTGTAAGGAATAGGAATTTGAGCGGGGTTCTCTCTGTTCATATTTAGTATTTAGTATGGCTATGATTGAACTGGAAATAAACTTTTGATATGAATTTTAGTTAGAAGTTCAGAAATTTAACTCTTTTGGAGAATCTTGGTAGCCAACCTGAAAAGGGCCGATGGTAGTACATACTTAAAGCCTTTGGATGATGATGATGACGTGTAGACAGCTGGATCAGCAAATCGGACCGGACAATCCCATATGCTTCGGTTCAATGATTGGGCACGCGCAAGAGTCTTGGCCCGTCTACTGCTGGACAGGGGTTGAACTGGTGTCTGCGACAGGTTGGAAGGCCGCAGCGAGGGAATCCTCAACCTTGCTACGACGAATGGGCACTCGGAAGAGCTTCTGCGCAACTGCTGCTGAACACGGGTTGACTTGGTGGCTACGACGAATGGCGCATCGTAGGATACCTCAACTTCACTACGAGAAATCGGCACTTAGAATAGTCTCGGTCCGGTTGCTTCAGGATTAGAAGCTTGGTTGCTACCGTTTTGCTGGTTCCTTTTGCTGATCGTCGCGATGGTTCCATTTCCACACAGGGGTAGTTGCTTTGTTGGTTATGCGACTAGACGAGATCATCAGATGATCAGACCGGAGATACGTTTGACACTGCCACGGCGAGCCAGACGACGGATGGCGGGCTTGGTAATACCCTGGATGTTATCACAAAAAACCTTGCAATGACGCTTGGCGCCTTTTCCTCCTTTGCCATGACCAGTCATTGTTGCTTGTTATGTAGAAGAGTTGACTACCAAACCTGCCACCACCTTCCTACTGTTGCTATTGCTGCTTCTGCTGTCTGCTCACCACGCCGTCCGACGCGAAAATTAGTTGAGGCTAGACAGCAGTGCTTTTCTATATCTTTTCAGGTCAAAGCAGAATGATGTGCAACCAAGTGGTACTCGATTATGACGACTGGGTTTGGGTAGAACGTTTATTTCATGAAAACAGTGAAAAAATTATCACTTTTTATTTATACATTGGACAATGCTTGACATTTACCACTTTTTCAATAGTTTATCAACAGTCGAAAGCAATGCTTTTGATGCATGGAAATATTTCTGATCTATTGTTGATAAAATTTTTGAAATAGGTCCAGGGGCAGCTGAGTTATTAACGTTCAAAATCTTTCATAATTTTGTTGCATGTTCCATTTTTGGCTTTTACAAAGTGTACCCCCATATAGAAATCACAGACGTAGTCCTACGTAAAAAATGGCACCGTTTTAGATACCTGGGAGGGGTCGACACGGTACACATGCTATTTCTAAACAACCCAAACTTGAGAAGGATCTATTCATATTCGACAAAAGTAGGGTACCCCAAATTGAGTAAACAAAGTTTTGACTAATAAGACGACGAATGGAAAACATTGACCCGAATCCGAATGATGTTGTACATTTGTCATCGGATATGAGGGGATCCTAATAAAATTTGGGTTGTTTAGAAATAGCGTGCAGTTAATCCTCCCGTCAAAACAAACTTCACGGCAAATGAGACTTACTCATATTTGAATACCGCATACTCAAACTCGCAAAAGTGTAAATCACTCGTATAGTGAGTAAATTATTATCATTCTATGAGTGACTTACGTTTTTTGTGAATTTGAGTGATCGGGATTCAAATATGAGTCATATTTATTTACCGTATAGGCCTTTCGAAAAACTATGAAGACGAACAATCTATTAGGCCTTAATTAACATTGATCGATTCTCCTCGTCCACTTTCTCTTTCGTTAATAACTTGGCTACAAATCCGTTTCTTGCCGAGATTGTCGTCAATGTTGCTTAGGAGCTAATGCATTGTTCGGCTTGCTAGGGTTTTTGATCTAATTTCCGTCCTACTAAGCACAACCCCCACTTTACCTCAATTTTTTGAACGGGTTTGAACAAAAAATGGAATATTTCTGCCAAAGATGACTTCTAAATTTATTCACATTTCACATATTCACAATGGATTTGATAAAGAGTCACAAATTGTTGAGATACTGTTTAAAATCTAATACTGCTTCTTGATTCTAAATTCGTCCTACGAGTTTCAATTCCGTCCTAACGCATTGAAATGCCATGAGATTCTTCGTCCTACGGATACCCGTAGAAAAAGGGGATTCGCTAGTAGCTAGGAGCGCTTCTTTTGTTTTGAGAACAATGAGCGTAAATATTCATACAATGCGCTCTAACAGGATTTATGTTGCAGCTAATGAACTAACGCATCGGATCAAACCTATTATTGATTTGTGCACGGTGAAATCATTGATATTATTGATCTTTTCAGCTCGATAGAACGAAAATGCGCGATTACGACGAAGTAGCGCTCTACCATATCATTTGACTTTTTTAACTAGTTTGTTTATTTACTAGGACCGGTCGTGTGTGACACTTTGCGGAGCCAAAAATCCGTAATTTTTGAATTAACATTTATCCAGATTAACAGCAGTAAATCTAGGTTAGTATTGGGTACCAATTACTCGTGGTGGACTCGAGGTTAATGGGTAACAATTTTTATTGGAAGGAACTAGGTAGGAAACAGGTTTCTGAACCCTCCTTCAGATACTATTTTTTTTTCTTTATTTAGGAGATTTTCAACCGTAGGCTGGTTCATCTCCGCTTCAGAAACTACTCTCGAACGGTTGACCAAATGCTGGCTGGGCAGGGGCAAGTAACACAAAAACAGGTGGATAATAAGACTGGGACACAATGGCTGGAAAATGTGGGGAAAGGAGGGGATGGTCACCTCAAACTCTAACATCAGACAAACAAAGGAATTCGTAGGTTGCCTGCATGTAGGGAAGATCACGGGTTCCCAATACATCTCTTACTTCACAGAAGGGTTGTCTACCTCGGGTATCCAATAGTCTTGCTCTGGAGGCGTCATTACCCGGAGAATGCCAAACTGCGTGATCGATGTCATCATAACCGGTTCTGCACCTACATTTATTGCTGTCAACGAGGTTTATTCTGTAAAGATGTGCGTCTAGCGAGTAGTGGTTGGACATAAGTCTTGGTATCACGCGAATGAATCCCCGACTTACATCCAGCCCTTTGAACAACGTAATGGAATGTAATGCGGTGGTTCAAAAGGCCAAATCCATGAACTTTTTCCATTAGCATCTTTCACAGAGGTTTTTTCAATAGGGTGTCTTCAGAAGAGTTTATATTAATGACAAGACCCATTGAATGAAGTTAAGATTTAGTTCGGAACTTCACCGCAGGTGGCGCTGCAGAATCTAAATTTTTAGTTTGACTAGATAGAGATATGAAGACTACAGCTAAGTTGTATGGTGCTTCATAACTAAAAACTTTGTAGAAGACGCCATGTCTCTATCTGCTTGCAATTTTGAGTTATGAAGCGTTCCGTTTTTTGTAAATATTTCCGAAATTATTTGTTTCAGATGACTATAATGTTCCGCAACTTTTTAATAATCAATAAAATACACAACTTTACTCAAGACAAAAAGGTTCTATCTGCAAAACAGAGAATGTTCTAGGCAATATCAGCTCAAAAATAGCCAAACTTCAAGCATCCACAAACTTCAAAGAGGCAAAAAGGGGCATACGACTCATCAATATGATGAAACTATAGTGAAAATACTATCATTTCATCTAGTAGTCATTTGTATCCCGTTGTATCCATGTGAGCTGACCAATGTTTTATTAACAGCATTCTAACCACCCACCATGTTTTGTTTGTTAGTTTTTGACATACCAAAGCAACCCATGATTACCAGTTTTTAACTGTCATTCGAGCTTCATGGTACAAAACGTTCGTTGCATTTGCGTTCATCATATGCTGCTCAAACGAAACAAAGAGAGGAGGGTATACACTAGACTGATGCAAAATTTGAAATTTTCACTTCACAGTGCTCAAACGATTCCAAATTGAGCCCTGATTAGCCTCACAAAATTTAAACTCAATTAGTGAGAAACTGACTTGGCACAAACCATTTGAAGTTTATATGGGAATTTCTATGGAGAAACCATAATTTCGGTTCATATCGATCTCAAAATTCACCAGTTTCCTCTTCTTTAGAAAATGATAGCTAAGCTTGTTGAAAATTTTCTCAGCTACAACTTTGTTGAAGACCACTTTTCGATGAAATGTAAGGAACAAAAATTATTAATGATTCAATTCACTGATGTCTTACGATTATGCTCAATCAACTGTTCAGCAGGCAACATTGGGGTTTATGGCGGGTAGAATAGAGGACAAAAATCATGGCTACTATGTCGCACTGCAGAATACAGTGTTGCCCACAATACAGTTGCCTAATCTTGCCATAACATTATCAATCTCTTAAACAATTAATAACTATTTAATTTGACGTTTGGCTGAAAAACGATTTTCTGCAAAGTTGTAGCTGACAAAAATTCCCATAAGAGTAGCAATAGAATTTGTTAACAGTACAATATGTAAAAAGGCTATAAGACAATGAACAAAAAGTTTTGTTTTGCCATAGTAATTTCCAACTTCAAATGGTTTGTGCCATGTCAATTTCTTATCAAATGAGTTTAACCTTTCGGAGGCTAATCAGGACCCAATTTGAAACCGTTTGAACACTGTGGAGCGAAAATTTCAAATTTTGCATCAGTCTAGTATACACCATTCCGCGACTATTGTGCATGATATTACACGAAGGAGTCCATCAATAAATAAATAGTAATAAAGACTTAAAGAGGTAGATATTTTCTATTAATATTGCGTTTAATCAACTAATAAAAACATATTTTAAAGCTACTGAATCGATCATACCAGGAAGATATCTAGGACGACAGTAAATGAAAATTTGATCCATCGGCTTCTAGAATCGTCAGATCCATTCATTTATAGTTTAAGAGATGTTAGCGACAAGCGATAGATGGATTTGGTTGAGGATGCTAAATATATGCAGGATCTACAATCAATTCACCAGAAGGAAGACACTGATTTGGAGTCAAACGAAAATAGTGATTCCAACTGAACAAAGCTGATATTAAAATAATTTATTCAACGGGAAATTCTTTATCAGAGTAACGAAAATAAATAAAATATAATAATAACCAATGGAATAAAATATCCAGATTATATGATTTTATCTGAGGCCTGTGGGTACAACGGGATACAGATGACTACTAGATGAAATGATAGTATTTTCACTATAGTTTTATCATATTGAGGAGCCGTCTGCCCCTTTTTGCCTCTTTGAAGTTTGTTGATGTTTGAAATTTGGATATTTTTGAGCTGATATTGCCTCTAACATTTTCTGTTTTGCAGATAGAACCTTTTTCTTCTAAAACAAATAATTTCGGAAATATTTACAAAAAAATGATTTTTGAGGTCCTTCTATTAAAAACGCTTCATAACTCAAAATCACAAGCAGATAGAGACATGGCGTATTGTACAAAGTTTTTAGTTATGAAGCAACCTACAACTTAGCTGAAGTCTTCATATCTTTATCTGGTCAAACTAAAAATTTAGAATCTGCAGTGCCACCTGTGGTGAAGTTCCGAACTAAATCTTAACTTCATTAAATGGGTCTTGTTATTTATAAAAACTCTTCTCAAGACACCCTATTGAAAAAAAAAACCACTGTGAAAGGTGCTTATGAAAAAAGTTCATGTATTTGACCTTCTGCACCACTGTGCACCGCCCAAGAGAATTACTTGTCCAATCGTTTTGCCAACTTAGAAGAGAACTTTGACGTAATAATGGGAACATTCATCGTGTGAAATTCTTCTACCATAAATCTCGCCTTGTTGTGCGCCCACCTTTGCGAGAGAGTCTACCTTCTCATTGCCTGGCACCCATACAAAGGTAATCATATACGATCTTTCGACCAGCCCACTCATCTGCTCCCTTACCTTTGAAAGGAAATAAGATGAGTGCCTACCTTGTTGTTGGTACTTTTCAGCAAAAATACGGGGAATTTAGATAGGTCGAAGTTGATCTGAAACTCCTTGAATAGCCTGTTTCATCGAGAGATCATAGTCAATGGGGGAACTGTAGTTAGTAAAGCATATCACTTGACTTTGTAGTTCGTTATATGTGTGGTCGAGAGAATCTGATGATGATCTATTTGGCTCGTAATTTATGTTATCTGGGTCAATGGAAAACACTATCATCGTCATCAGTTTTTACGCGAGAAGTGAAAGTTACGTCAACAGGCTTTCGATTAAGGGGTACCTTTGCGTGTGAATACAGAGACGTTTTACTTGACGGCAGAGGGAATATCAGCCGTAAAGGTGTTTTTCGCTGCGCATCTGTAGTAGATTGTCTATCAGCTGCGTTTTCATATCTTCAAATATTTGTTTTGGCAATTGACCACTGAAGATGGCTGGTAAATAAATCCACCACAGCTTGCTTATAGCCAGGGTTGCCAATAGTTTTTCAAACATAACTGGTAAAATCCTGGGACGGGACCCGACAATCGAGCTTCTTACTCTTCTTAATAATGTTGATGTATGCCCATGGAAACTTTTCGCATGATGCTTGACGGACTCGTCCAGTGATGCCAGGATTACAGAATGTTATTTAAATGTTAATTTTTTTGTGTTATGTATTTATGTGTTTCATTTCATGACCAAAAGTATAGTTGCTTGTTTTTGTTCACATGCGTGGACAATCCATACCACAACGGCTATGTGCTACACGATAAAAACCACATACTTAAATATGAGTTTTCCAATACATAACGGACAGAGCGCAGCCCTAATAAACGGGTACCATACACTAACGATATCATAGATAGTACGACCATACCACATAAAGTTGGGATGATATCTGGAATTGGTGGTTAGGCGCTTCTTATGGTTATTGTTTATGCGGGCCATGCTCATAATATGAGTAAACTGCGTGTAAAATCAAATATATATAAATTTTAACTTTTTATACATTTATTTTACTCATATTTAGATAACTTTTACTAACTGTTGAGGTTTAATCCGGCAAACTCAAAAATAGGTTAACTGACTCTTTAATTCGCGTAAATGATTCGTAGCGTGTTCTGCCTTGTTTACATTCTGCAGAGTTTTCTTGAGCTGCTCCAGCTACGAATTGTTTTATCTTTCGGAAACCGGAAAAACTTTAAAGTTGGATTTGACATTAAGTTTCTACTACAGTGTAGCGCCTTGCACTTCATCTTCAATCAGAGCACAATAGACACAATTTACAGTATCGATCACTTCAAAGCACGCAGTTCATTCCACTTCCGTTTCGCAAATAAAATCTTCAAATATCATCAATATCATTCACGTCAATGTTGATTTCGGCATCACTGCCAGCCAGATTGCTGCGTTCCCTCTGTCTTCATTTTTCTACGATTGCTGCTGTCAAATCATCCAATCAGCAACTGGCTCGGATTTGACAGAAAATTGGCTCGAAATCGCTACCCGATTGTCGGGTCCCGTCCCAGGTAAAATCTTGGGAACATGCACCCAAAAAACTGAACGAATTTTTTGAACTTTTTAAGATTTTTTATACTTAAGGTTTTTTGGTAAGACTCCACTGTTAAAAGAAAAAAAATAACTTTACGGAGTCGATAGTCTTTAAACCGATATTGACCGACAAAATTATGTTGTATTTCTCAACTAAACACAAAACAAATTTCTCTTATGGGGGAGAGGTAGCTCATCGATTCTTCCGGTTCGCCTCCTAACATCGTGCTATAAGGTACCAGGCGATAACCAGGGTAGTTGATCGATAGCTCGATGACGTCATTTCGTTGACGTCTGCAATGGGAAATTCTCATAGCAGGCGTTGACGATGGGACGTTGTCGAGTTGTTGAATAGCAACTATCGTGGTAACTCACCGATTACCTGTCGATTTGCCAAATTTGGAAAGACGTCTTCATTGAATTGTCTCATATAATAATATTCCGCCCACTATATCACAAGAAATTGCGAGTAGCTGAGTGGAATGGAGATAAGTTAAGCATTGGGCACAGGACCAAGTCTCCCCTGGGTGGTGCCAAAAGATGAGCGCAATAGAATCATCAAGTTGCCATAAGGCACGGAATGAGACTATTGCATGGCTGGGTAGTCAAAGTCTTCCATTCGTTAGCCATTTCAGGTGGATTAGAACAGGTTTAGGTGGGCGTTGGCCAGATTTGGATTTTTCAGATGTAATCCTGGATAGGACCCTGTCATTGAACGTCGCGTGAAAGTGGAACTTAATGAAGGCCTAAGTACTTTTTCGTAGTTTTTAGTTTTCGGATTTTAAAGATCGTCGGTTACAGTGGCCTGCTTACTGAGCAGAAAAACGCGGTCCCAGGTCCTTACATATCAAAGAGATTTATGGTAAAATCGCTTGTGTATCGTGTATTTTGCGAAACTCGTTGTTGTCGTTGGTTCCGGGTTTGAATGGATACACAAATTTGAGCACGGTATTATGTGATATGAGGGGCTCGGTGGCCTTAGAGCAACCGTTTTTGCTTACTGAGCAGAACATCATGAGTCTAATCTCAGGCCCATCCACATTCAAGATTCGTCAATCGTTTTGTTTTATTTGTTAATATGACTACATGGTAATAACAGCAACTCGGTGATTAAAAAGGTGCTCGTCTGCGTAGTGGCAAACGTTTTTGCTTACTGAGCAGAAGACCGTGGGTTTAGTCCCAAGCTCCTTCGCGTTATATGATCTTTAGGACATCAATTCAGCTTATCGTTTACCAAAACGAACCCTGCTGCAAACCCAACCCTCTTATCCAACATCCCAGTGATTCCTCGTGGAAGTGCAGAGGTGTTCTCGGCTTCCATCAAAGCGAGTGTCATGTCAACACAATCCTTCCCATTCCTTTCTTGACCTGTGTTCGGGCGCGGCCGGCGCTGGTATTGCCTAATTTAAGATCACCAGTTTTTACACATTGAGGATGATTGCTAGTCCCAAGCATCGTCTATTGGTTCTCTGTGTAATTACAGCTGATCTGGCAGTAACAGAGTAGCAACCATGGGCGGTCAATCAAGCTCAAGCTCAAGCTCAAGAAGTGAAAGTGACGTCAACAATGTGGTTACATATGAATGATAAGGAGTGAAAAAGAAGCGCGATTTCACATGCAGATCCTTTGTAGATCGAGGCTAATCTTCGATAGAACGAAGTTGCATCCATTTATAGACCCAATTTGAGTACAGTAGACCGACATTACATCCACATACCTGAAAAATTCAATGTGTTCATGTTAAAATGGTGAGATTAAACAATTGTCAGTCGTGGCTAACAAATATCCAAATAATAAGAATATCTAAGCTTACATGTTCACAGTGAAAGATTGATTGTAATTGAAGCCTTCATATTAGACCGAGGTTAGGGACATTAGTATGTTGTCTCTTTCCCCAGATCGGTTTTTTAACAATAACTTTAAATTTTGGGGGAGTTGAACAAATTCAATTGTGATTTCATGTTGTACTCGACTAGACTAACAACCTTAACAGGTCATTTGAAAAGTTTTTCAGTCGAGTTACACCGTATTATTATTCTTGCAAAGCTATTTATCAATTTTATCGTACAAATTGCAAACCGACCAAAGATTCCATCGTCCGCTAATCGATCGTAAAATTTCCATAAAGGCGAAGAAAGCATCAAAAGCCGGTCGTTTTATGTTTCTTCCATGACGCAACCCACCATGTCCCTGTTTGCAGGTACTCAATCATCCAACGAGCCAATCGAAATCAATCAACCAAAAAACCTCTCACAAACCAACAGGTTATCGCATAAACCCACTTTCGGAACGAAAACAAAACCTCCTCGCCCTCGAAACGCCCTCGAGCAACTTTCCTATCTAGGCTTATATGCCGTGTGGTCCTGCCGAAAAAAAAAGAAACATTCCATATCTTTCACCTTTCTCACACACCCGTCGCGGCACATATTACATAAATTTATGATCCTCGCTGAGAAGTGACCCACGACGGGACGCGCAAAACAAGTTTGTGGAAATGGATACCAACGTGTTGAGAGATGGAGCACAAGCAGACCGAACGACCGCTCGCCCGCCCGCCGGCCAGGATCATAACATCTTACGAGATGGAAGAAAATCGGAGTCCCGGAGGGCTTCACCGATGACCGCACATGAATTCGTCGAAATGGGCACGTGTTCATGTGTGTATGTGTACATGTTTGGTTGGTGCGAACCAGACAACAGCGATGGAGATTACATAAAAACTTTCACAATTTCGTTCGGTTATTGAATGGATGGGGACCAACTTACAGAGGGTAGCAAACCTGAATTTGTCACGCACTCACTCCCTCTTGGGACCGCCACCGCCGCCGCCGTCGGGATGCTGCGACGAGTATGCTCTTTCTCTCTAACATTTCGTCGCGCATCATTGGGTGCAAACACAAATATTTTATCTCTTAGCTGTTGCTCCGATGCAATAACCGGTGGAGGAATGTCTCCATATTAGACTGAGCGCAAAGAAGTATCATAGACATTATAACATATGTTTATTCCCCGAGCGAAAGTGTTCACATCATCGTAAGGTGAACAATTATGACACTGCGATGAGGGAGAAAGAAGGGTCGTTAATTTCTTCGCTTTTTTTTTTCGCGAATGTGGAATTAACCTCTTGATCACAACAATCAACGGTCGCCGGTTTTGTCGACGAAGGTTTTCCCCCTATGTTACGCAATCATGGGCGCAAACGTTTCGCGCACACGTCATGCAAGATCAACTTGTTCGTGAGATTGGTTTTTGTATGTTTAATTATGTTGTTGAGGAATTAATACCTCCAGGGGGAAATTGCCCCACCTTGACGGGAGATGTCAGTAAAAATTAGCGAAATAAAATTTAATGAACGCGTAATCTTTTCATCCTGGGAATTGGTTAATTTTCACACGTAACAGTCGGACGATGATTGGGTTCGTCGCTTTCAGCATCGTTGCAGTCATTCGATCGGACTTTACCCTGTGCAAGATGACAAATCGGATCGCAGCACACCGAATTTTATTTTCCAATTTTCGGTAAGAGCAATCACGCTGTTGTTAGCAAAACGGGGTATTTTTCTGTTACTCATCATTCGCTATCGAAAGCGAAAATAATTATGAACAAATATGGATGTATGCTAATCCAATGGTCCCCAAGTTTCGTTGATTTTTGTCCGTTTCGAGAAATTTCAACGGCTTCATACAACAAAGGTAATACCAGTTCTTGTAATGGACTACAGCGTACAAGCAAGTTTTCCCAGAATGCATATTTTTGTGTAAAACCTTCACGAGATTTTCCAGACGTAATCTCCATAATAAGGTCAAAAAAAATAGATCCTAAGACAAAAATTCATGATGCTGTAGTTTGCAGATATAAAAAATAAATTTCTGTATTTCAGAAAAATTTTCGTGACACTTGAATTTTTAAGAATATTTTATGTACAGAAATCAGTTCCTTTGTTTAGACATCCTCCCTATCTCTGCAACTGTAAGACTTTGTGTTTTTCTAAGACTAATTCTTTACTCTGACTAGGATTTCCTATATTTACCTTCTCCTTCCATTGCAATTTATATTTGGCCGAAAAGCTCTTCGGCCAATAAATTACATTATGTTCAAATATATTTTAATTCCTTCTTGACCCTGTAACAATCAAAACTAGCTAACTAACTTAATTTCTTCTTCTTTTTTCAGACCAGCAACTATTATTTGGTAAGTGTAAAATAATTCTATCTAGTGACCATTTTGCCTACTGACATTCGACCTAATGGCCAGAACGAATAATAGCAAATAACCCCACAACGTTATTGGCTAGTTCTTATATGGAGCGCCTAAAACAAATCCCTGTGTAGTCAAATCCGAAATGAGAAAAATTACTCATGATGTCATGAACATAGCGTATTTTCATGTTATGAAAATACTCCATGAATAATATTCATGATATCATGAGCTATGTTTGCGTAACGCACCCAAGATTCCCGAAATCATGAATCATCCGAGTTAAAATCATGAACTAAATTCATGATTTTAACTTTTAGTTTGTAAGCCAAAACATATAAAAAAAAAGTAAGCAACATACTGGATTCGAACCAAGAACCTTACGATTATTAAACCCATACTTTGACCACTAGACTATCAGTACTTGTATAAGATAGAAGGCAACAGGCGTATAACAGATACCGTTGTAGTGCGGTGAACACGGTGTTCCAGGTAACGCTTGAAGCGGTCATGATTCCACTGCATTATGAAATCATGAATTTCCATAACGAAATCATGAATCCATGTTATGATTTCATGGGATGGCAAGTTTTTTGATTTCATGATTTTTTATTTATGAAAATGGAATCGGATTTTTTTTCCCGTGTACTCGCCCGAAGATGTAAGGTGAGAGACCCCTGCTTCAGTTTTGACTACAAGACCAGGACGACGCAGATGACAGTGTAATCAGTACGGTTTTGATAGAACGTCGATAAGGTCACGAGTGAGTCATAAATATTCCACGATATATCGATTGAGTTGGTCGATTTTTATACGTTTGTTTACAAGGTTTGATTGTCAAAAAGCAGATACAATCAGGGCCAAATAAAGTCACTTTCAATCGGTAATCGTCAAGCGACGACGAAGCTGTCAACCATCACTTTAAATTGAAAGTCGTTCTGTCTTCTCTTCGAGCAGATCCTCTTCAACATCAGCAGAACCACTTTCATTCAATTTTGCATGCCTTTTGTGTAGGCTTGACACGTGTTCATTTTGTCTTTCATTGTCAAATGAAACGTGGAACGGTCAAACTAAAATTTGGTGTATTTTTTTTTTTATAATGAGAGAGAGAAGGATTAGTAATTTCCATTTAATTCCACTACCTTATCCTTGACAGATACGCGTATTTCATCTACAATGTGCAGACTTCTTGCTTGAGCTTGAGCTTGATTGACCGCCCACGGTTGCTACTCTGTTACTGCCAGATCAGCTGTAATTACACAGAGAACCAATAGACGATGCTTGGGACTAGCAATCATCCTCAATGTGTAAAAACTGGTGATCTTAAATTAGGCAATACCAGCGCCGGCCGCGCCCGAACACAGGTCAAGAAAGGAATGGGAAGGATTGTGTTGACATGACACTCGCTTTGATGGAAGCCGAGAACACCTCTGCACTTCCACGAGGAATCATTGGGATGTTGGATAAGAGGGTTGGGTTTGCAGCAGGGTTCGTTTTGGTAAACGATAAGCTGAATTGATGTCCTAACAATCATATAACGCGAAGGAGCTTGGAACTAAACCCATTGTCTTCTGCTCAGTTAGCAAAAACGTTTGCCAATAGGCAGACGAGCACCTTTTTAATCACCGAGTTGCTGTTATTACCATGTAGTCATATTAACAAATAAAACGATTGACGAATCTTGAATGTGGATGGGCCTGAGATTAGACTCATGATGTTCTGCTCAGTAAACAAAAACGGTTGCTCTAGGGCCACCGAGCCCCTCATATCACATAATACCGTTGCTCAAATTTGTGTATCCATTCAATCCCGGAACCAACGACAACAACGAGTTTCGCAAAATACACGATACACAAGCGATTTTACCATAAATCTATTTGATATGCAAGGACCTGGGACCGCGTTTTTCTGCTCAGTAAGCAGGCCACTGTAACCGACGATCTTTCAAATCCGAAAACTAAAAACTACGAAAAAGTACTTAGGCCTTCATTAAGTTCCATTTTCATGCAACGTTCAATGACAGGGTCCTATCCAGGATTACATCTGAAAAATCCAAATCTGGCCAACGCCCACCTAAACCTGTTCTAATCCACCTGAAATGACTAACGAATGGAAGACTTTGACTACCCAGCCATGCAATAGTCTCATTCCGTGCCTTATGGCAACTTGATGATTCTATTGCGCTCATCTTTTGGCACCACCCAGGGGAGACTTGGTCCTGCTTAACTTATCTCCATTCCACTCAGCTACTCGCAATTTCTTGTGATATAGTGGGCGGAATATTATTATATGAGACAATTCAATGCAGACGTCTTTCCAAATTTGGCAGATCGACAGGTAATCGGTGAGTTACAACGATAGTTGCTATTCAACAACTCGACAACGTCCCATCGTCAACGCCTGCTATGATAATTTCCCATTGCAGACGCCAACGAAATGACGTCATCGAGCTATCGATCAACTACCCTGGTTATCGCCTGGTACCTTATAGCACGATGCTAGGAGGCGAACCGGAAGAATCGATGAGCTACCTCTCCCCCTCTACAATGTGCAGACTTCTTCAGTGTCTAATACTCGACTGAAGAAAAACATCGCATTTACCGAATATATATCAACACAGCTACATTTTCACTTAGAAACTAGGTAAACTTAAATTTAATTTCCTGTAGGACTCGTTGATGTGTCCTAGGTAGTAACTTGAAAAGCCACGTGTGTCCGTTTCCTTGATCCCCTTGATGAGTAAAGTTGAATTACGTTGTTTGTTGATCTCGAGGCTTTCTGCAACATCCAGTTTCCATGGTGTAGATACGGTTCGTAAAATCGTGATGTCCTCCGTCGATAGTTGGTGGTCCTCTGTGAAGATGTGTTCTACAACCTTTCATTTGAAATCATATGTTAGGCCTTTTCCCTCTTGCTTTTTGGTCTTATTAACCTCCGCTATATGTTCTTTAAATCAAGTTGCTAAAATTCTCTTGGTTTGTCCTACATATACTTTGTTACAATGATTACAGCTTATTTTATATACACCTGCTTTACCTTAAACATTAACTGGGTCTTAAGTGGATCCTAACAATGATTTCAACTGATTATGTCTACTGGTGAAAACTAAATCTAATCCGAACTAAACTACGCTGAAGATATCGTCAACAAACCTCCACCAACGGTTTGATAATAGTCCTTTCTCTTTGAGGATTGTCTCCAAGTTGGCCATGAAAAGTTCACACAAGAAGGGGGATAGGGGATAGCTTGTAGAAGTTACCTAGGAAAGAGAAGTAGTTCTCTTCCATACAAAGGCGGGTCAGCTTAAGGTACGTTCGAACCTTGTTTCTCCATGCTGCATCCTCTCATTGTGTTAATAGCCAGTCCTCCAAATGGTTGATCGCTTCCTTGACCGGTACGCTGGGAAAAAGAGCTGTGACGTCGAAAGATACCATAATCTCGTCCTCGTTGATGTCTCCTGAAGTTTGTAGTTAACTCCTGGGTGTTACTAACTGCTTTACTCTGGAACTGATTCGGCATACTCTGGAACTCTTTGACTAGCCACTTCGCTAGTTTGTGGGTGGGGGAGCCAACTGCAGTCACGATCTCTCGCATTTCATTTCTCGGTTTGTGGACTTTGGGGAGACCATTGATCCTGGGTAGAATGGGATTGGGTTCCCGTAAACGACCTGCTCCATCTCCTAATATCGATTTGCACTCCTTCAGTGCTTTCTCCACGCGTTTCACTATGTTCTGTTAGGAGTCTACTCGAAGCTGTCTATACGGTCCGGTGTTAATCTTCGTTGTCATCTGAGTGTCGTAATCGTCCTTGTCCATGATAACGACCGCGTTTCCCTTCACGTAGTATACTGCTTTACTTTTTAGCTCCTTTACAATCCGAATTTCTTTTTCGTTGGCGCGACTTTGTTCCTGTCCGTCCTTGATTATGTTCGATGTGATAGTCCTAACCGTATTCTGTGTTGATGTTGGAAGTGTCTTGGTAATCGCTGTTTCTACGTCAATGATGATCTGCTCCACGTCTGGCTTGGTTGTAACCGCGTATCCTAGCCCCTTGTTGAGGTGTGTCAATTGTTCTTCCGTGAATGCGGTCGTCGATCGGTTGACAACTAACTCATCAATGGAGTGAACCCTCGGCGTCGTGGTTATGGTTGATGGGATCTGCTCACCCGTTCGGTGTGTCGTCCGTCTCCGTTGAGACTCCTGTCGTAGTCTGTTTAGCTTCGTATCCTGCAGCTTCCGCTTCCTATCCAATTCGCACTTCTCTGCTACCTTGGCTCTAGACAGAAACTCCTTGGCCAATTTGAGATGTAGATAATAACATTCCAAAACCTTCATGTCCAGTTTGCTATATAGCCGTCTGATGCTATCCTTGATGAACTCTGCTTCCATCCTCTTTACTACGCTGGGTGGGGTGGGTGTCCGTTAGACTGATGCAAATTTTGACATTTTCGCTCCACAGTGCTTAAACGGTTCCAAATCGGGTCCTGATTAGTCTCCCAAAATTTGAACTCATTTGAAAAGAAACTGACTTCGCACAAACCATTTGAAGTTGATATGGAAATTACTATGGGAAAACCAAATGTTTTGTTCATATCCATATAACAATTTACCATATAGCTCTGCTTTAAAAAATGATAACTGAGCTCGTAGAAAATTTTCTCAGCTACAACTTTGTCCTGAACCACTTTTCAATATAATGTTAGCATCAAAAGTTATCAATAATTCAAGCCACTAATGTCTTACGATTATGCTCAATCAACTGTTCAGCAGGCAACGTTGGTGTTTCTGGCGCTTGGAATAGAGCACAAAAATCATGGCTACTATGTCACACTGCAAGATACAGTGTTGCTCACAAAACAGCTGCTTGATCATGCCATAAGATTATCAATCTCTTAAACAATTAATAACTATTTTATTTGACGTTTGACTCAACAACTACATTCTGCTAAGTTGAAGCTGAGAAAATTTTCCATAAGTATAGCTTTTGAATTTTTGAACAGTGCCATATGGAAAAAGGTAAGAAGACAATGAACAAAAAGTTTGGATTTCCCATAGTAATTTCCATATAAACTTCAAATGGTTTGTGCGAAGTCAGTTTCTTTTCAAATGAGTTCAAATTTTGGGAGACTAATCAGGACCCGATTTGGAACCGTTTGAGCACTGTGGAGCGAAAATGTCAAAATTCGCATCAGTCTAGTGTCCGTACCTTAATCCTATGGCTTATAGGTATAACCTTATACCTCAAGAAAACTCAGAAAACAATTGAAAATGAGAAACAGTTCAAAGCAAACTGGTGTTCAGCATCTAATAAGGTTGATACAACAGCGGTACAAAATCTGATGGATGGTGTGAAATGTAAAGCCTGGCAGTTCGCATTTGGAAAGTCGGAAGCCTAATACAAAAATATTCCTGTAATTTGTAGCCGTTGAACTTCAAAAAGAAATTAAGTTTGATCATTTATACAATAACATAATCAGGGTGCACTTGATTAAATTTGACCAATTTTTGACCGTTCCACCCTTTACTTTCGCATTGAAGCGAAGCTGTTCGATCCAAATTCGCGCAGTGTTTCTGACTTTTGTTGATTGTTCACTCGGTTCATTTAAGCGCATGCACATAGATGTGGGCACGTGGATGTCAAATGTATCATTGTCGGGTGGTTTGTTTACCCATCAATATGGGTATTTTTGGAATCGGAGTGACGTCTAGAAGCCGGAAATCAATGACCGACGCCCTTTTGAAATCGAAGAAGACGGTTTCCAATATCAGAAAATCAAGGAAATACCGACCCATCAATATGGGTATTATTGGAATCGAGATGACGTTTGAGGATTGAAAATCGGTATGCGACGCTATTTTAAAATCCAAGATGGTGGCTTCCAGTTTAAAAACAGATAAATACTGCCAAATTCCCATCAATATGGGTAGTTTTGGAATCGGGATGACGTCTAGAGGCCTGAAACCGATGACGAACGCAATTTTGAAAGCCAATAGGACGGCTTCCTATTTCAGAAAAAGTGGGAAATACTGTCAAATACCCCACAAGATGGGTATGTTTTTAATCGGGATGACGTCTAGAGGCTGAAAATCGATATCCGACGACATTTTGAAATCCAATATGGTGGCTTTCGATATCAGAAAAAGGGGGAAATACTGATGCCGAACCATCAATATGGATATTTTCTTAATTGTAGTGACGTCTAGAGGCCAGAAATCGATATCCGACGACATTTTGAAATCCAATATGGTGGCTTCCGATATCAGAAAAAGGCTAGGGATGCGACACATCTAAACCTCAATTATACATGGTCAGAAAATCTCACGTTAGCGAATCAATCTGCAAAAAATCATTTTTCATTTGTCATCTAGATCCATCTACTCGTATCGCTCTCCAATTTGTTGCTGAAAATCTCCTAAATCTCCATCAATCTTCTTTCTATCTACTGAGCGTTCGCGCATCTCACAACAGAAAATCGATTTTTTTCCTGCATCTTAGATAGAGTCGCCCCCCTTGGAAAAAGGGGGAAATACTGATGCCGATCCATGAATATGGGTATTTTTGGAATTCGGGTGAGGTCTAAAGATTGGAAATAGATATGCAATGCCATTTTGAAATCCTAGATTGTGACTTTCAGTTCAAGAAAATGTGGAAAATACTGTCAAATACCCATCAATCTGGGTATTATTTGAATCGAGATGAAGTGTAGAGGCTGAAAATCGATATGCAACACCATTTTGAAATCCAAGATGGTGGCTTCCGATGTCAGAAAAAGTGGGAAATACTATCAGAACCCTTCAGTATTGGTATTTTTTGGGATTGGCATGTCATCTAGAGGCCGTAAATGGATGTCCGACGCCATTTTGAAATCCATGATGGTGGCTTCCGATTTAAGAAAAAGTAGCAAATACTGTCAAATACCCATCAGTTTAGGTAGTTTTGGAATCGGGATGACGTCTAGAGGCCGGAAATCGATGTACGACGCCGCCAGAAATCCAAGATTGTGGCTTCCAATTTCAAGAAAGTGGGAAATACTGTAAAATACTCATCAATATGGGTATTTTTTGAATAGGGGTGACTAGAGATTGAACATAGATATGCGACGCCATTTTGAAATCCAAGATGGGGGCTTTCAGTCTAGGAAAAGGTGGGAAATACTGTCAAACACCCATCAATGTGGGTATTTTTGGAATCGGGATGACGTTTAGAGAATGAAAATCGATATCCGACGCCATTTTGAAATTCTTGAAATTTTGAAAAAGTGGGAAATTCTATCAAATATTTTTAGTAGAATCAGAGTAAAGTGTCGAAGCTGGAAATCAATATCCGACGTCATTGTGAAATACAAGAAATCGGCTTCCGTTTTGAGGAAAAGTGTCAAATACCCTAAAAAAGGGAAATTTTTAGAATGGGGATGACACGTAGATGCCGAAAATCGATGTCAAACGCCATATTTAAATCCAAAATGTCGACTTCTGGTTTCGGAAGAGTTTGAAATACTGTCAAATACCCATCAATGTGGATATTTTCAAAATTCCAGCAACGTCTAGAGGCCAGAAACCGATGTTTGACGCTATTTTAAAAACTAAGATGGAGGCTTATGTTCAGAAATAGTGTGAAATACTGTCAAATACCGATCAATGTGGGTTTTTTTTTTAATCGGGGTGACATCTAGAGTCTGGAAATCTTGGACATCGATTTCCGGCCTCTAGATGAACTTCAAATTATGGCTTCCGATTCTAGAAGAAGCGACAAATATCCTACAAATGGCGTCGACTATCGATTTTCAGCTTCTAATACCCCGTTCACATTACAGCCTATATCACGTAATATAGGCTGTCTTGCGATGAGCACTCATACGTAGGATTTCCAGTGAAAACTAGATGTATGAGTGCTCATTGCAAGACAGCGTATATCACGTGATATAATCCATAGTCTGTACGGGGTATTAGCAACAATCAATACGAAACTAACGATTTTAAATTGGCTCACTACTTGACTAGCCTATTGGTCCCAAGCAAACGATTAACGTACCCTATTCTAGTAAAAATTCTAGTACTGCGGAATGTTTGTTTTGATTCGCTATGAAAGTTTGACAGATAAAATGAGGGGTTATTGGTTTTTCCTATGTTTCGAGGGGTGAATCGATTAGCTTGGGACCGAAGAGAGTACCAGACCTGAGCCAAAAAGTGGATATCAGGGTATTTGACATTTTTTCTGAATGGTGTCGGACATCGATTTTCGGAACCTTTGCATCGTCCTTGTTCCGAAAATACCCATATTGAAGGGTATTATAGACGTTTCCTTAGCCCGATGGTCGCCGTCTTGGACTTCAGAATGGGCTCATTAATTTAATTTTCGTTGAATATAAAATGACATATTTTTACTACATATAATCCGGATGCCATCCCTATCGACAACCGATAACTTGAATATATAATTTGAACGTCAGAAAAATGCGAGAACGTGAATGAAATTCCGAAAGCATCAGGTACATTTGGAAAACATTAGAAACCCTTGAAGAACCTCTAAGAATTTCAATGAAGTATCGTAAACTTCAGAGTAGTTCCAAGAACTTGGAACTACACTATAGGGAAGATTTAAAATCTTTTACGGTTGATTCCGATAGCTTCAGGGCAGTTCCAGAGATCTCAGGAAAATTGCGAGAACTTCTGTGAAGAACGATGAGCTTCAGGGCAGTTCCATTAACTTCAGGAAAATTACAGGATCTTTAGTTGAGCTTAGTTTAGTTTAAAAATCTTAAGGGAAGTTACGTGAATTTAAGGCAGTTATGTTGACTAAACAAACGCTGCAATGTGAACGGGGTATTTCATAACTTCAGATTACTACCTAACTCATAAAGCCAACGAATCAATTAAGAGAAAAATATCAAGCCCCGATTGCCTAGTGGCCGCGAGTGATCTTATCCAGGCGCGTTCAAACGGCAGTTGTAAAACTGTTCATTTTACGATCGATCGATGATTGTGAATGACTGCCTCCCGAACTAGAAGCAGTGACTCTAGAGAAAACCAGGGAAGGAACATTACGCAACCAGCGACAACGTGACAACTCGACACTTGATTTGTGTTTTGGGTTATGAAAAATGACTTAATTAAAACATCTTTGTTTTCTTCTAAAGCTTCGAACAAAAGGGGAGCGCACGTGCGGATGCGTAACTTTTTTTTTGTATAAGAAACGGAGAATGTTTGGGTGATTATAACAACAGCAAACATGTTAATTATCGATTAAACGTGACCAACTTTTAAGTGTCGTAAAAATACTAAAAATTTCGCTCGGGGAGATGGCAAAGCGAGCCTTCCGGGTGTTATAAAATTTGGTTAGGTGATTGACCAATGAATTCGGTCACGAATTGGAGCTGATTTTTTGGTTTGATTACCGGTTTACAGCGGACTGCTTAAATGTGATTAGACACGAATCAAATTTAAAAACCTATTCGTTCTTCCAACATTGATTGTGTTTGCAGATCCTATCCGAGCAGGAACGAATATCTCGAAACCTTAAATTGGAGAGGATTAGCTTGCCATAAGAGGTAAAATGGCAAAGAATAATACCAAAAATATGTTCCCACAATATCACTCCAATGCAAAATTATGAAAATGCAATTCCAAATCGACACCACACAGAAATTGTTTTGGATTCAAAATATCAATTTTTGATGTTTAGAAAGTATTTCGCATGCAATTTTGGTATTTTACCTCTTATCCCAAGTAGGAAAAAATAACTTAACCAATAATTTGTAATTTAAAAAAATTTCATATTCCAATCCAATAACAATTTTAGGCGTTTTTATTTTGGTATTTATGTGATACTTTACAAAATATATTTTTATTCCTCGGAAATTTTGTGAACTTCTCTTCAGATTTATTATGAACATCTTGTCAGAAGTACTAAGAGCTTCTCGTCGAAAATTTCCTGAATTCTTCGTCGGGAGTTTTCAGAACTTCTCGCCAGAAAATCTCAGGAAGTTCTCTGGACTTCTCCTAGGAAATTCTCTGCACTTCTCGTCAGAAGATCTCTGAACTTATCGTCAGAAGTTCTCAGAACCACTTGTAGGCAGTTCTTTGAACTTCTCAACGCAGATCTCTGAACTTTTCGTGGGAACTTCAAGGAATTTTATTGAAGTTCTGTGAACTGCAGGGAAGTTCTGTGACATTTTCGTCAATAGTTCTGTGTACTTATTTTTTTTTAAGTTCTGTGAACCTCTCGTCAGGAGATCTCTAAATTTCTCGTCGGAAGTTCTCTTAACTTCCCGTCGGAACTTAAGGGAATTTAAATTAAGTTCTGTGAACTTCTCGGAACTTCTATTTAGAAGATCTCTGAACTTGTCTCCAGAAGTTCTCTGAACATCTCAACGGAAATTCTGTGAACCTCTTGATGGAAGTTCTATAAACTTCTTGACGGAAGCTCGCTGTACTTCTGGTTCTAACTTCAGCGATGTTAATGATGTTCTGTGAGCTTTGGGGAAATTTAATGAACTTCTGTGATTTTTTCGCTGAAAGTTCTAAGAACTTTTCATCGGAAGTTCTGTGAACGTTCTTCGGAAGTTCTGTGAAATTTTTAGCAAAAGTTCTTTGAATTTCAGGGAAGTTCTGTGAAATTTCGTCAAAAGTTCTGTGAACTTCTTATTGGAAGTTCTCTGAACCTCTCTTCGGAAGTTCTCTAAACTTTTCATAGGAAATTCAAGGGAGTTCCGTGAACTTCTCGGTTATCTGAACCTCTTGTCGAATGTTCTCTGAGCTTCTCGTTGAAATTTCCCTGAACTTTTCGTTGCAAGATTTCAGAACTTCTCTCTGAACCTCTCGTCGGAAGTTCTCTGAACTTTTCGTTGGAAGTTTAATGAACATCTCGTCGGAAATTCGCTGAACTTGTCGTCGGAAGAAACACTATGAATTTCTCGTCGAAACTTTAAGAAATTTTAATTAAGTTATGTGAACATTCGTCGGAAGTTCTGATAAATTTTCGTCAAAAGTTTTTTGAACTTCAGGGAAGTTCTGTGTAATTGCATCAAAAGTTCTGTGAACTTCTTATTGGAAGTTCTCGGAACCTCGGAACTTTTCGTAAGAAATTCAAGGGAGTTCTGTGAACTTTTTGGTTATCTTAACCGCTCTTCGAAGTTCGAATGTTCTCTGAGCTTCTCGTCGAAAATTACCTGAACTTCTCGTTGCAAGATCTCTGAACTTCTCATCAGAAGTACCATGAACTTTTCGTAGGAAATTCAAGGAAGTTCTGTGACCTTCTTGGTGGAAGTTCCCTGAACTTCTCGTCGGATTGTTAGTGATTAGTGTTGCATATTCGGTCTAACATCAAGCCTTGCACTCTAAAAAAAAAGGTCTTAGTGATTGACTTAAAGGTGAGTGTTTTGGACTGGTTGTTATTATTAGAGCATCTCGCACTTATTAATGGAATAGTCCTGCATTGTCACGTGGCGCCTCTCCTGCGTACTCTTAAACGATACTCAGCGTTTTGCCGACCAGTCCAAACTACTCCAAAATGTCTTGTCGCATACTTCACCCAGCAACCTATAACACATCCATGGTCAGGGTTTGATGGGCATACATGCTTTTTGTAAACAAACCTTCTTATGCCCTTTTCTCGCCACCCATATGTCACCAACGAAAACCATCAACATCACCCGTAAGGGGAAGCTTTCTCCTTCCCTATGATGTTGTTGGTTTGCGTAGGTGACTCTCGGTTGGCGAGAAAAGGGCCTATACAGGTTTGTTTACAAAAATCTTGTATGCCCTTTTCACATGTGGCTCTTGATATACGCTATTCATAATCACTAGCTCAACGCTTGCTACGACTACCACGACAAACTCTCTCTGCAACACAGTTCGATCGGAGTGGTAGAAGGATAATGATATATTGCTTGCCTGCTTTGTTGCAATATACATGGTTGAGGACATAGCTTGAACGGAATCGAGAAAAGACATCACAAAAAAGTTCCCATTAACACACGTGTATCATCTTCGGCTCAACTTCGTGAAGCAGCTTGCCAACAATTTGGTCGTTTCCTTCTACCGGCCCGAATGAGCTGTGTTGCAGGAGATGTTCGTCATGAAAAAAGAAAGAAGGTTATATTATTGTTGCTTTTCATTTCTGACAAAGCGTTATCGTTCGGCTCGTTGATCGCTTGTCATTTTGTCATTTGAAGATATTTTTGATTCCTTGCTTTTTAGTACAGTTCTAGTACCCTAGCGCTAGCATATCAGCAAAGAAATACTTTTTTTTTTCTCTTTGGTTTGTTTTTTCCGTCGATCTTGTTTTCCGTGCTGAGCACCAATGCTACCGACGTGCCAGGAAGGCAGCTCCCACACCTGGACCCTACCTATCGACCCATCACCTCATGAACCGGGGACCAACGGCTTTACTTCCCATCCGAAGGAAGGCGTGATCAGAGATGTTATGCCTCAGAACATCCCGGCGGCGCCGACTGGGATTGAACCCAGGCCTACTGGGGTGAGAGGTAATCACGCTTACCACTACACCACCGGCGCCGTTGCAAAGAAATACTGTTGTACTGGAAATTCTGACCCACAATTTACACTATTAGTATGCTGATGGTAAGACTGGCAGCCAGGGTTGCTTCCACTCATTTGCTATAAAAAAAAATATTTTTCGGAATTATGCAATCATTAGATGTTATAATGATATGTTGTACTAGTAAGTAACAAGAAGAGGATGTAAAGTATGTGTTTGACTCATAAAACCTGTCAATTCCGCTTACAGAGCGTCACAATCAGCGATCTTATGATTCGTGAGCGTTCACTCAGAGTGAGCGATCACGAGTCGTAAAATCGCTGATTGTGACGCACTGAAAGCAATATTGGCAGATTTGATGTGTCAAACATATACTTCATGACCTCTTCTTATAACTTACAAGTACTAATTAGCATTATACTATTACATGGTTTCATAATTCCGAAAAACATTTTTTTATAGCGAGTGAGTGGAAGTAATCCTGCTGGCAGCCATATGTAATCCACCAGAAATAAATTCAAAAAATTAATTTTCCAATCTGTTAATGTTTGATTTTATATTAATATAAAAACTCGAAGTAAGTATTACAGCTATAATATTTTCATTTGTGATGAATTTGTTAATTTTCGAATTAAATTCGAATCGAAGTAAAATGCACCATAAAGCTTGATGCGTTCGAAAACGTGGGCTACCCGAGCAAGGAGTGATAACTAACCGATAACATTTGAATATCTTAATGTGGTATGCTACCTTATTTAGGTATGCTTGAGGTATAAAACCTTTTTTTGATATTATTCAGTTATCGAAATTTTTTGTTAAATATCAAATAAATACCAAAGTAACAAGACCTTTTAAAAAAACAAACCATGCAAACTGAGAACTTTGTTCAAGCAAAGCAAATTTCTCGAGCAAAGTAGCCATGATAATTTCATGTCACTCGGTAGTGACAGACGATAATTTCGATTCCTTTTGGGCATTTCTTTTCGGTGATTATGATTTTTTCTGTGTTTTAAAAAGGGGAATTTACGTATTCTCGGCAACTTAAGCAGCGACCATCTTTCTATAGCCTTTTTCTCTACGGAACGCACACATATACAGTATTGGTTTGTTTAAAATCTTTTGCTGCCAGCTGCTCTAACAATTTCAGTCGAAATAATTGTCAAAAACTGTTTTGAAACGCTTTTACAAAGCTCCAATATTCTCTAGTGAGAGCGACTATTGTGGGCAACCTCTTTTTATTCGGCAGCCTTTCTATTTGAGCTGCGTGTTAAACAGCTGTGCTTTCATCGGCAGCTCGAAATCAGCAGCGTTTTGTAGTGCGTGTGTTTCATTTCAAGAAAACCCTGCTAGATTGCTTTTTCTTAGTGGTAAAAATATAATCAAATTGAAGCTGAAAGCATTAAAAATAGTTTGAATGCATTCAGCGAAGTGTTTTCTTAAGAAAAACCAGTAAAATTAGCGTTTCAATTTGGGTTGCCGACAATAGTCTGTCATGCCGAAGCCGTCATTTCCCCTACATACCATGAAAATTCAGTCAAAACTCTACAGGATTGTATTAGATTATTCTCAAGTAATTCCTTTAGAACCATTTCCCTTCTCAGATTTATTTTCAGCATTCTTCTATATATATTTTTGAAGCTTTATTAGCGAGATTTTTAGCTCGTTGGCTAGTTGCACTCAACAGAATTCTTCTAAAATAAGTTTGAGATTCTCTCTGGGAGTCCTTTGAATAATTGAAAGTCCAGAAATTATCTGCATATCAATCCAAAGAAGTCTGTAATTCATGCTTAGATTTTCTTCGAATTTAAAAGCTTTTTCCCAAAATTCTATTTTTAAATCATCAAAATATCAAAATATCAATCAACTTGCATCATCAAAATATCATGTTACATGTGACTGATTTGTTGCTAAGAGACTCCACCTGCTGCACTTTTTAACGTACAATGAAGTTTTATATGCGATGCGTTGTCCATAATTTAGACCTTCATTTAGTCCCACTAAGGTTGTTATTACTCGTGCCTAGGCTATCTGAGGCCCCTTTCACGGATAGAAGTCCCCTTATACCTTTTGACAATTTTCTATTGCTGATTATCATTAAATGAATAAGTCAACTAATAAGCAGACGCCTTGCAAAAAAGTTAATGAAGATCATGTGTCAAATGAAATGAGTAAATGGTACCGGTTATGCATTCTTATAGGACCTATGTGGTTTGTCTCATGGAATATCTAAGGCTGATGTTTTGGCAAAAATGTATAAGTGAAACACATGAATTTTCGTGTCGCGTACAGTAGTGTACCGCATGCAGTCTGCTGTCAAACTCTGTTGTTGGTGTATGGGCCTGCTACTGGCCTGATTTAAATCGACCTCGGCTCTGTACCATTCCGATTCATCATTGGTGCATTCATCCAGCAACGAATGCCAAAGTCACGCATACGATACCAAATAACCCGTTGGATCACGATTCCCTCGTCGCTTTTCAAATTCGATTCGCCTGAAGACAATACCGGACAACTTTTCCCGCAATTGCGTCCAATCTGCCCAGACAGTTAGAGTACATAGTAATTAGCAATTTCACCTCACCGTAGCAGACCAACGACAACAGCAGTAGCATTGTTCAATCGGGGCGAGCTCGTATATATAAATGCACATTTCAAAAACGAACGATGACCCTGATCGGTATCGGAAATCGGACAGATTTGTTACCTTCAATTATCCTTCCCACCTGCTGTTGCATCTAGTAGCAACAGCGATTACTCAAATACTTGAAATTATGACCATACCAAAAGCACCAAGCTTCGATTATTACGATCATTATTGCGAATGATCTTTCTCACATTGGAGAACCCCTCCCGCGCTTGCACGGCATGGTCTCGGCTCATCCCACCTTATTTCTCTCATAGATATTTGTTTCTATCTCGCCACTGTGGTTGGAGCCAATCGTCCACTACGAAGCGCTACAACCTACAACAGCCTACAACAACAAACAGCGCCAATCATGTACGGCTATTGTTTTTTTTTTCGGTTGTTTTGCACAGCAATAGCACAAGAGTGAAAGTCAGTGCACTGGCTAAAACTGGTGATCGATAGATTGTAGCACGAGAACTAGCTTTTTTATGTTCGATTACATCGTTTTTATGGTATTTGAAAGGAGGTAAAAAATCGGTTATATTTGGTTCCGGTTTTCTTGTAGACGGGGGTCCTAAGCGCGTTCGTAATACATATTACCTATGCGATAAAGTGCCAGACAGAATCGGAATGTCTTGATGTATAACTTGTTTCTGCAATAAATGAACATAAATACCAACAAATAAATCACACAAAATTGTAAAAAATATTTTAGTTGCGTGTAGGCAAGAGAACTGGTTGAACAACGATTGTAAATAGATCGAGTTTTTATTGCGTTTGCTCGAATACGCGTCGTTTGTCAGCTCGACTCAATGGCACACGCTTATGAAAGATGGCCGGTAATCATTTATCGTCTACATATGTAATTTGAAGCAATAATTCAAAATTCTTTAAATGCTAAGAACTCAGTCACGTTAACTCTTTTAACAAAATTCGTGGCTTTTCCGAATAATTCCCTATACATTTTCCCCCATTAATCTGATACTCGTTAATCCGACGACTTGATAATCCGGATCTCGTTAGTCCAGCAATTGAATTAAAATTCTTTTACTGGACTAGATTTTTAGTTTACAGTTACTTAGAAGAACTAAAACATCCATAGTATAAGAAAATTTTACAATTTTTCAAAGTTATTTTGAAAAGATTTTAAAATTGAATTTCATCAAGGTATTTGCGTGCAAATACCATTACAAAGCATGCATGCATTCATGTCATATTCATTTTGATTAGCAATTGTGATAATTCTTTCTTTCAATTCACTTATCTTGACATCCTATTGACGGGTCTCCTTCATCTCCTTGTTTTACTGAATCAGCTGCATCGTCTTCTTGTATCTTCTCCACTTCTTCTGCTATCTGATCTTTTGTTGCTTTTTGATATTCTTCTATATTCACTCTTTAATCTATCATCTTCTTTCTTCTCTTCACCCTTCTGTTTATTTTCTTTATTCCTTCATCATCTTCTTTCTTCATCCTTTTTTATTTCCATTGCCTTGTTTTTCTTTTCTACGTCTTCACGATTTCTCCAATTTTTCTTCGGTGTTGTTTTCTTCATTTCGCTATTTTCCGCTTTATTTTCTTGATCTTATTCGTCTTCTACCGCATAGTTTTCCGTTCCGCATTCATCTGATGCTTCGCTTCATCAAAAATATTCTCTTCTTCTTCTTCTTCTTGTGTTCTTCATTACATGACCTGATCAATTTTCTCCAACTTAGTTCACCTTCTTACACCTTCATCCTGTTACATGTTTTCCTTCTTCACATTCTTTCTTCCTTCCTTGCGCCGTTATCTGCTTAACCTTCTTGCCGCTACACCGGATTTCGGCTGCTCCTCCTTCTTTTCTCTGCATCCTTCAAATGTTTCGGTACAGTTCAGTTTGACGAAGAAAATTTAGCAAATTTGTGGTTTGCTCCTCACAGTTTCTTAGAGCATCTTGTAGGCTTGCTAGCCAATGTCTTTTTTCTTATCGATGACTTTCGTAGTTTTTTGCACTGCAGAATCACGTATCGCTCATTTAAAACCGTTCCACAACAACTGGGCGGGGCTTCTTTTTTCAATAAGAACGTATGGGTTAGCCGCGTGCGACCAATTTTCAGCCGTGTTAGCGCTCGCTGGTCAAAAGTGCCTCCCCTTTCCGTCTACCTGTGCGTGTCATCTTGACCTCTCTCAGCTTGGGGTCTCTGGACGAGAACCATTGGTCGTTCCATCGTTGCCGTATTCTTTGCATCACCATTCTCAACGCATGATCGCCTAGGATAGGTGCACCAATGGGAGGTTGTGTTGTCGCCATGTTTGCTAAGTGATCAGCTTCGTTATTTCCGTGGATGCCGGCGTGTCCAAGTATCCAGCAGAAACTGACGGATTTGTTTCGTGCTGTTTGCTTCACTCCCTGAATCCACGGGTGCTTAGATGTTACCGCTTTCAAGGCCTGGAGACAGCTAGCAGAGTCCGTAAGTATTACTAATTCGTTCGTTATGTTCGGGATGGAAACTTAACTCTTAATGGCGAACGCCTCCGCAGAGAAAGCGCTGCATTCCTTCGGGAGGCTGTACTTTCCCGCTTTATGGAATGCGGCACCTACAGTGCTGTCGTGTTTGGATCTATCGCCATCGGTGTATCTGGTGGATCGCCGGCTCGTATACATTTTTTGACGTCCCACAGGATCGATGATTTTCGTGTGTGCCACGACGGACGATCGGTCTGCCGCACAAGTTGTCCGTGACGAAACAAACCGTTCCATTGTATTGTAGGCTAGGGCGAGGTTCTGCAAGGTTACTGGTCCTCCTCGGCTAACTACTTCAATTCCGTACATCAATTTCGCGGTCACTAGGACCGAGCCCACCTGCAGTAGCGATTTTCGATCGCCACGCGGAAGTTTGGCACCGATGATCTGGAGGATTCGTAACCGAGGTTCGCACGTTTTCTTCACCATTTGACAGAGATGTTTGAAGCTCAGTGTTCGGTCGAGGGTTAAGGTATTACAGAGAACATTAAATAGAATTTTGGAAAGAACTCGAAGATCATTTAGGCATTAACTCCAATCCAAGTGAATTGAGAGAAGAATTTAAGTATGGTGTCGACTACCTGTAAAAACCTGAAAAATCTGGGAATCTCAAGGAATTCCATTCCATATAACCTGGAAACTCAGGGAATCTTATGGAATTTTCTTTAAATTCTGGGAAATATTTCTCAATTCTTATTCATAACTGCATTACAAACTATAATTATATCACCAATCAAGTAGAAAAGTGAAACAATGATTTTTTTTACAAGGCTTAGACTTGAACTCTTTCAATCGAGGAGAAAGTTCTTGGATTGAAATATTGCTTGATTTAAGAACGATCATGCGTTTTTACGCAAGGCTAGCGTTGTTTATTTATATACTCAAGAAAATTGATGGGATTAGCTCTTTCTTTCTTTCGCAGGATATGCATTAAGTTCTTTTATTTAGACATTACAAATGTCTAGCTCTTATCCTACGAACCATACTAGAGCTAAGTGAAAATATGATAGCAATTTCGAAGGTTCTGGGACGTATTTCAGTTTCAAGGTTTCGTACTTAGGCATATTTTGAAGATTGCGAACTTAGCTTTTTAGTAAAATCCAAGGAAAAACAAGATTCTGGATCATTTGATTTACGATAAATATCGTTAACATTCTGAACCAGAAAGATTTGCAAGGTTTCGTACACATGAAATTTTTCAAAATTTTGTATTTAGTTTTGTTAAGTTGTCTTAAACCAAAAACCAAGGTTTTGGGGTCATTTGGAATTTATCGGATCTCGGACTTGGAAACAGCTTAATTAAGAATAAAGACTGTATTCGAAAAAAAAGAGACACACACAAATGGTCGCCAAAAATTCTGTTTAAGTCCGATTCTCTTCAAACTTTCAGGAAATAAAGTATAACATTATGGTTTTGTTTTAACATCATTACTTTATGGAACCTTTTCTCCATAAATGCCCGCACCTTTGCCTTGACACTGCTCATTAGATTTTGAGCAATCGATGTCGAAAATTTATTTCGACAGTTTCAACCTCTCTTTCTTCAAATCCAGTTCATTTTCTAACACCTTAAGGGTTTTGCATAGTTTTGCCTTCATGATAGCTCAATATTTCTCGATTGGGTGAAGTTCCGTCGTGTTCGGAGAGTTGACCTCTTTAGGTACAAAACTAGACGCCAAATCCGGCCTCCATGGGACTTCAGGAAGGGCAGGAGGTGCTTGCGGAGGCATTCATCTTTGTAAAATTACCCCATTATGGGGCCAGATGTGATGAAGGGCTGACTCATTTTACCACACCCACAGATCGCCTGCCAGACAAGGATTTTTTTGGCAATTTTTGACAGCTTCTTGTTGCGGGTGGTCTCAGGAACGGCCAACCTGAACTCCTATCCTCCGTTTGGATTTTCAAAGTGAGTGCACACAATTTTGTTGCGCTTCTGTTCTTGTTCCGACGCCACTTGAACGATTGTGATGAAACTCTGCCGGCGTAAACATTACACTGTTAGCTAGCTTCAGGTAAAACTCCAGCATTTTTACCAACATGCTAAAAAGTTACAAACAAATGAGTGTGTCTCTATTTTTTTCGAATACAGTCTTTATAAAAAAAATCAAGGCTCAGAGTAAAACAAACTTTTGAATCAAGATCCTAGATTTAGAAAAGAAAAAAAAATCACGGGCTTTGAAATATTAAAAATATTCCAAATATAGCAACATCTCGAGCTTGGAATTCCAACATGTAAAAATTTCAGTTTCCCAAGAAGAATATTCCAATTTTGTTATGATCCTGGACTTCCAAAAAATATCATGATCCTCGGAATTCTAGACCCAGAAACATTTCCAAGATCAAAAACTAAGCTATTTATTCTGTGACTTTTGATATCTTGGGGTTTTGAGAAATTATAACATTTTTATATCAATCGATTTGGAAACTGCCGGTAGACTTGATCAAGTTCAATAACCTCTAATTGTACTCAACTTGACACTTTATGAAGGGCCAAAAACGGTTTGGGTGAATCCGTGGGCAACATCGCCCACGTGTATCCACGGGATAAAATAGAATCTCCTTCCAACAACAGGATCTTACTGCCGGTCAAGAAACAGGCCATCCAACAGGAGGATAGCCCAATGAGTGGGGAGAAGAGCCCACCCTATATTCACGAAATGTTACAGACAGAGAGTTGGCATTTCCACTCTCTCCATCCATTTCGCTTCAATTGGGTGCCCAGCAATGTAATGAAAGTTAAGAGAAAAATAAAGGAAAGATCTCACCCGATATGTTGCAAAGAAATCCATGACATCACGATGAATTCGAAGAGCTCCCAAAAATATGCTGCCGCTTCTTCTTCAACCGGTGTTAAAAACAGCACTCTCGCCTTCCCTTCCTCACACAGCAGCGCAAACCCCCATCAACCATGAAACACACTCCAGCTGCTCCAACTAGCGGGATCTCATCAGAGAAAAAAAAAGACTGCGTCCACTTTCCATAACCAATTACTCGCGACACAACGGCTTCAGTTCACCAGTACACAGTTTGGAAGACGCAGCGCCAGCTCCTCACTGGCCGAATCAACTCGCGACCAATGCCGACATCAGAACCGATAACTCCAGCGACCGAAAATAAACGTGTCCAAATAGCGGCCACTGCACACCTCGCTTGCATTTCTGAAACACAACCTCAACGCACAAACACGACGACGACACCATTCGACAAGCGCCTTTCGTCCGGGAGGCGGAACGCCAGCACGCAGCAAACAAAGGGAAGAACAAAAATGCACACACAGAAAACTTTGAAAGCCAAATGGGAACCCAATTTTCCTGTAAAGTATGTATGTATGTATGTATGTATGTATGTATGTATGTATGTATGTATGTATGTATGTATGTATGTATGTATGTATGTATGTATGTTTTTTTTTTTTTTTTTTTTTTTTTTTTTTTTTTTTTTTTTTTTTTTTTTGGCAAGGAGGAAACCTTCAAAAAGGCCATCGTGCCACCGCTGCCGACTGGGCGCACAGTCGCGGTGACACGGTGTGTGGGATTCTTACCGCACTAAAACCTCCTTAGACGCCTTGCCCTTTTCCCCCGGAACCACTTGTCGTATTACTTCGGAGGGGGCCGTGCATTACGCACCTCACTTTACCTCAGCTAATTGGCGCTTCCAGTTCGCTGATCGTCTCTCCAATTTGTGAGCCATTTAGCTCCCAGCGTCACGTTCTACTCGGTTATCTCTGGTTGTGGATACAGCCTACTCTGACGGAGAGTTCTCCCGGCTTCAGTTCGCACTTGTGTGAGCACATTACTACTTTCTAGTTGGTCTTCCCGCCATTTTCGCTGCAGCGCTGACATGATCTGCGTTACTGCTCTGCTGACGGCGTTAAAGGTGCCCTCCTCTCGACACATTTCTTCGACGATATTCTCCGTGCTAAGGGCGAGCATATCCTCTCGCACATCATCAAATCTAGGACATTCGAAGACCACGTGCTCTGGTGATTCTTCCACATTCCCACACTCCGGACAGAAGGGTGACGTTGTGTGTCCGAACCGATGCAGGTACTTCCTGAAGCAGCCATGACCAGACAGGAACTGCGTCAAGTGGAAGTTGACTTCTCCATGCTTCCTGTTCACCCAGGTCGAAAGAGTCGGTATTAGCCTGTGTGTCCATCTACCGTTCTCTGCTGCATCCCACTCCTGTATGTATGTATGTATGTATGTATGTATGTATGTATGTATGTATGTATGTATGTAAAGGAAACCACAAAGGTCTCACCCGATATGTTGCAAAGAAATCCATGACTTCACGGCGATTTCGAAGAGCTTCCATAGAGTAGAGGACGATTTATATCCTTCTGCAGTTAAACAAAAACTATCGTATCTGAAAGACTCTCACGATGAAAGCGTGACATCCGAACACGGTGAACCGGCCGCCCAGGAGGCAATGCAATTCGCAGACACACACTCAAAAAATTTATCACATATCTAATGGATGAAAACCATGTGAATTTCACATAGCTATCATGTGATCACATAGCTAAAAATCCCACCACAAAATCACATGAATATTATGAGGTCGTTGAAATTCATATGAAAAATCATATAAAATTAACGTGATCACATAATTCTTATGTGAAATTCGAATGAATTCCATTAATTTTGCTTATGGATGAAAATCATTTGCGTTTCCAATGGAAGCTACATGAAAACTATTTTCGGTGCACTTACAACCGCTGGTTACAAAAAAAAACACAACTATGCAAAGAAACGGATCCAATAAACGTCACTCTCGCGAAAGCACACACGTCGTCGTCGAACGGCCTTTAAAGGTGTATTCATATCTGAGCGTACATTAGCGGAGCGGAGCAAAATTTGCGTTGAAATGAGAGAGACAACTAGTACTTTTCTCCCTCTCGTACCTTCGCAAAATCTCGCTCCGCGCGTGAAATATAGCTTAGATCTGAATACACCTTAAAAATCAACCGGGAATGCACGAATTTCACCACACCCAACTGCGAAACACGTCCAAAAGTGCTTAATTTTTTCAAAAATAGTTGCAAACAAACCAACATCATAAACTGAAATTAAAATTATCACTCGCGATGCCACAAACTTCTGGTCCGGGAGAAAAAATCAAACAACGCAGATAAACCCAATTTTTCTGTAAAGTGTGGTACCAAAACCACCGACGAACCAAAACCGTAGCTTCACGTATGCAACTTTTATCAGTAGGCTTATTTTCCCCCCTTTATTTCTATCCATCCAATCCTGTCTGCATGTTTTCCTTAAAACGACTGTAAAATCAGGAAATTCATTTTTCATCATTGACCATTTCGAAGAGAATTTCAGGAAATGTTCCAGAATTCCATAGGGATTCTGGGAATAATTTTAAGGAAATTTCTAGGATAATGCCAAGGGCATCACGAAAAGACTTTCTAGAGAATTTTATGTAAATTTCCAAGCAAAATTCAGCAAAATTTAGAGGAGAATTTCAAGAAAATTTTGAACAAAATTTCAAGTGATTTTGGAGGTGAATTGCGTTGAAATTATAAGGAGACTAGAAGCGATTTTTAAATAGAATCATGGCAGGAAGCTTCAGTGGACTCCTAGATTTGAAATTCAAAGTAAATCTTAGGATGAATTTTAAAGGGACTCTCAAAGAGAATCTCAAACTTATTTTAGATGAATTCTGAAATAAACTATGTGAAAAGAAATGATTTTAAAGGACATGCTGGCGGTTAGCGGTGTTACCCGTCATTCGAGCGTATTGTGAGTGCCATGAAGTGAGGGTTCGATTCCGAGCAATTCCAGACAAATTCGCAAATCCATTATTTTTTGTATTTTGGAAGAAAATTTTCAGAAACGTTCCTTACGACCAAAAATTCCATTTTATATCTTCAGATCACAATTTTAAATCGAGCCTTTATTTTGAAAAGTGCCTTGTTAATGTTATCTTCACAAAACTGTTACTCGAAAAATGTTTGTCCAATCGGTTTGGTACCTTCGGCAATGTTTTCAAAATTAAGGCTCGATTTAAAATGGTCATCTAAAGATACAAAATGGCATTTGTGGTCATGAGGAACGTGTTTAAAAAATTTCAGACGAATCAAACAATATTAAAATTAATAGGATTTGGAATTCGCTCCTTCCCTACTGGTCTACTGGGTGTTGTGTGTTGTGTGTTGTCTAGTGTTAAGTGATCAGTCTGTGCAACCTCTGGTTGTGAAGACGGTGTCAATTATCTTTTTTTTTAATCCTGTAAAAAGTTTTGAGTGATTTTTCAAAGTAGTTAAAACAAATAAACTTCGAAGTCAACATTTGGCTATTACAACCCCCTGTGTGTTTGTATTCGTATTTTCAACAATGGTTGTGACGCGTTCGATTTCAATATTTCAAGACAAATTTTTAAATCTTCTATAAGAGCATACCTGAGTTGATGTAAATGTGTTTAACTGAGTAAGTAATAAGTTTATATGTAGTATGTTTAAAGATGAAGCAAATCAATAAATAAATTATTTTTCTGGTTTAGTTTTCGCCTTTTCGGAAAGTGGCGCAAAGTTCAGTAGTCGTGAGATCAAAGCTGACAGCATACCAAGGGGTAAGTCACTCAGTACATTGTGCCGCAATTAGATTCGGCACAGCTTGGGCACATCCAAAAAAAGATGATCCAAGATTGGTGTGCGGAGTGACCTACCCCTTGCAGCATACAGTAATCCATTAGTTCCTTTGCTTTTTGTCTGCTTCTGAGCCGAGAATGATGGCTTTTAGGAAATGTTCTAGGTAACTCGTAGTAGATTAGATCCCGGAAATAATTCCGAGTAGACTGCTCTCGATGTCGTTGTTGAAGTACACCGGCAGTTTACGGATCAGGACGCATTCACACCTCTCCAATGCCTATTTCACAAAAACTTAACCTGCATCGCCGCCGTAAGCCAAACGCAGTCACATTCACTTTTCCTTTTACAGCATCGCATAAACTTTATGTTGTTTGCCGCGAGATGAGAATCTGTCCCGACTATGAACGTCTTTAAACGGTTATTCACTATCCAAACTATAAATCTGTTTGCGCTTATCCAACTTTTACAACGTCGCAAATGTTAGACGAACGTAGTAAACACACTGCCATCTTGGTTGCCATGCACTTCTGTTTCATCGTGGTGACAGTTGTGAACATCTGGCGTTGATGAGCATCTCAGTTGAATGCAAACCTGTAAAAAGAGAGAGATTAAAATGAATTTTTTTTAGCGTATAATATAAGTCTGTAAAAACGATCTTCAAAATTCGCCTCGTTTAAAAAACTATCGTCCCCTTAGTGCAACTAGCAAAACTGAGCCGATCACATAACTTCCCCGAATCAAGATGAACCATTATTTTCACGAGCCACCGGTTAACACATCATCATTTCACCCCCATTTTATTTTTTGCTAAATTTTGTATTGCAATCTTCGATTGGCGGAGGAGAGCCTCGATCGGGTGGGTAGTTATAGGCTTCTCTTTTTTTCCGATTCAAAATTGTAACAAGTAACACCGACAAGTGCTCTCGATTGAGCAGCAGCTCATTATAGTTTTTCCTTCTTTTATTTGGATTTGCTTTTCAAGATCTTGCATCATTGGGTCAAAGATGAGTTGAATTTCGCGAGTGTTGTGTGTTTTCCCATTTGGTTATGATTCTCCAATTAAATTTAGCTTTATCTCCATAAGCAGGACCCAATTATACAATCTCTCCACTAAAATCTTCCGCCTTCAACGGAACCTATTGTGTTTCGATAAATCATTTCTGAAGGTTCTGGTACACTGGTGGCTGACAGTCTAATTTCCTCTCCTTTTATTCAAACGAGCAAGAATTCGCAAAGCAGCCCCTGAGATGACGAAAAAAAAGTCTTTTCAATGTCATGGGAACGACCATTTTTGAGACGTATAACCGTCTACTAGGTAATGAATGGCATTTTTATCTGACTTGTTGGCGCCCCTCACCGTGGTTTCTGCGTATGAATCATTAACAAGCATAGATTTGAATACGCGGGACAGCGCTGACCGGCATCATAGCAGAGCGACAGTAACGTGTTAGACTTAAGAGCATCACGTCAGGCCGTGTGACAGGCCTGAATAAATGCTGCACAGCTTGCTTGCATCGACCACCATTCTTTTAAAATAACCTTGAGCATATTTTTGATTAAACCAATCTAAACGAAACTGACGGTCATCACCCTTTGACCTACAAAGCGAAGCCCAATTGATGGCTAATTGCTGCCGTCGGTTGTCACATATGCCAACAGACCGACATTGCGTTGGCCGGTGAAACTGGTGATCCACTGAACACCCCTCACCCTGTCATCATCTCAATTTTGTTTTCGTTCACATGGCAATTGCACGCCGCATTGAATATCTCTCTCACCACATATGCAAACGTCATTTTGTGAACCCATTGTTTCAGTTTTGTATACATATTCCTATGAATAATGAAAAGCAGCGCAAGAAGACATCATTTTCTGGGTCGGCTGTTGTGCCCTTAATCATATTTTTTGTTCTGTTTCAACGTATGTGACAAACGCTCAACCTTGCGTTAGGACCAACCAGAGTACTAATTTGACAGGTGACTGACAGATAATTATCCCAGCGATTGCTTCGATTCACGGCATCAGACAAACTGTCTGCGACGATTCGTAAACACCACCTGATGGTTCACATTCGTGCATTGGCGTGTGTACTTTCTTTTGATTCTGTTTTGAAGGTACAACTACTTTTGCGGCACCATGCGGAAGGGTGATGGCGGGTGGGCAGGAGACAAAATGATAATCTGTTAGCCCTCGTTGCGTTGCGTTGCACACCTCTTAAATATGGAAAACTAAAACCGAGAAACTGCGCTATTGTTTCTCCTTATTGTTCCTTCACTTCTTACACAATCATTACTTGCAAACAAAAGACGCCCCGCGTGGGATTTGCATAAAATACAGACTACAACAGGCTGTCTGTGTCACTGATGGTGCATTCTTTCGTGACCAGTTTCAAGTTTCACACAATTGCAGCTTCAATTAAATTTGTGATCGAAACAAAAATTTCACAGAAAAATGTGACTTGATGATGACAATGGCACGCAGCTCAATCTTAATACCTCGTTCACACTGTAGTCTGTATTACGTGATATAGAGTATCTTGATATCAAGCGTCATACACATTATTTCCAGTGTGTAAACCTAATATAGACTGTAATGTGAACGGGGCATACTACATTCGTGGCCTACTGCGCAAAGCTAGTAAACAAAAATTAACGTTCTAATTTCAAATCGCAGCCATCCGCAACACTAGCAATTTATTTAATCTTCTGCTCAACGACGCGTGCCCGAAAAATAAACAGTTCTTTTCTAGTGCATTCCATTCCTTGTAACGTTGAAACACCAACCACGATAGTAAGTAAAAAAAAAGAATCTCGTTTTAAGCTTTAGACCAATCCACGATAAATACTTCTGTAGCTATACCTAGTAGGCTTTGAAATCGGAATCGGCAAACCGTAAACAAAGACCCCCTACGGCTAAGGGGGACTCCCATTCTACGTACGTTCGTTTCTCATGGGTCAAAAATAAACAAAAGAGCCCAAAATCGCAGTTAATCAAATTGTATGTTAAGTTTAAGGCGCTACTGCCACCGCGTCACTGTCGTCTTCATCACCTTCTTTTCCTGTTATTTAAATGGTGCTGGGGTCTTTTCCTATTTTTTTTTTTTTTTTTGAAGATTCCATTCACTGTTTACCACGACGCAGTCAGGTATGGACAGGAAGGCGTAGATTTGTTAATGAGTTGAATCTTTTTTATTGCCGTTCTCACTGCCAGTTCAGTCGGCAGTGTTGTATTTGTGTTGTGGCGAGGAACGGTGCAAAACTACTGATACTGAACTTGAAAAATGAGCCAAACCAGTGGTCGGCAAGTGGCGAGTTTTACGGTTTTTATTTGCTCGTTTGATCTTTGCAACAACCTGAATTGTGCACGAACGGACCGGTCGGTACCCTTCTCCGTAAATTTGCACGCCAAAGTGGTCTTTTATGAGGTTAAGTCTTTGAAACTTTGTTAAATAGTTGGGAACCGTTCTCGCGTAGAAATTCCTTGACAGTTCAGATAAGAGCGCGCTGATTTAAGACTCTTGTCTCTGGTTTGGCTCTGTAGTACTACTTCTGGCTTTTTTTTTATTTGGCATCAAGCTCAGTGGAGCGGTAGAAGCATCGTACCCTGAAGATAGTGAGCTTCCGTGAAGAGGTCAATGTTTTTGTTCTTTTAGTAAATCCTACTATAGCTCTGAAATCTTGGGCCTCTGTATGATCAGGAATCAGGACTGTTTCGTGATCTGAGCTGTAAAATTCTTCCAATTCGGAACCAGAATGAACTGCAGATGCTACCATGCTGTATCAACTCTTTTACAAAAGGACCTGTAAAACCTATCTATTATATTTTCCGAGATATCTGCATTTCTTCTCACATCAACTAAATCCTTCCTCTTATTTTAGCTTAGTAAAGCTATTGTCCTTTTGGGTCTGGCAGGATTTCAACGCGTTGAAGAATGTACATCTAAAATGGCTTGAGCGTTTGCCGGATTTTCACTTTCCGGAGATAAGGTTCCATCAAATAGGTGCCGAACAGAGCCTCATATTTCAAACGAAAAATGTTTTTTTTTTTCTGTTTCCCATGACATGAAAAAGTACACCAGTATTTCCACTTCACAAGCAGTTCAACTGATCACGGAGAGAAAAGTATGGTAAAAATAAACGTATTCTAAGTTACTATATTGCACAACCATAGGGGAATTTGCGTATTCTCGTCAATCTAAGCAGCTTCTGCACTTCTATAGATCGTTTCAACAAGCGTTGCTATGCAAAAAAAAGTGTTTGACAGAAAGTGAACCCTGTGTTTACGGTTCGGATGGAAATTTCACAAAATGTTCCAGTGATAGTGTGATCAGAAATGATACTAATGTGCGCGCAAATTGAAAGTAAGGTTCTTAATCAGTCCAACCGAACAGAGTTTTTAACGAGTTTATTGACTTATTACGATTATTTAATATGAGTCAACGGAATGGGTATTTTAACATTCCGTGGTATTAGAATCATGGTGTCGTGGTAGTGAAGATGGTGTACTCAACTACTTCTGCATTACCGATGGATTAAAATATGGTAACTTCCATAGTTTTCAGTTGACGGTAGCCCTAAATGTTTTGATTGAGCGGATCTGAGGTCAATTGGGTGGGTTGATGTGTTTGATCACTTTGCTGACTTGGTACGACCGCAGATCCAACCGGGTATAGTGACCGCTGGCAAGATCTGACCAGATATTCAGGGGATTGATAAAACGGCAAAATCCTTGCATGATGGCATTCTTAATGGTACCGTTGAATCTGATCATTTAGAATAACTTTTATCGTCCTCCCACAACTGCGAATACCCTGTTAAATCGTAATTTTTCGAACAAATTAGTCCACACAAAAAGCCGGGACAATCCTCTTGGCCGCGGTAAATTAAATTTTAATGAAAAGTTCATTTTTACAATCGTCTCATTGTATATCACTAGACATCCCTAGAACCTGTTCAAAACATGCGTGTGCAGTTTTCATGCACGTGCTTTGACCATCTGATTCTGATTTATGTGCTGTTTACACACGCAATGTTTACATTATGCTGGTTACTTTTTAGTACAGATCTAGTACACAAGCGCACAATTAATATTTTAATACACGAGAAAAAAAACCGTTCCATTATTCGTGAACCTAAAAATCATGATTTCGTAAACTGCTAGTTCATCTGAATTTATGACTTTGTTCCCGTAAACGTGATAGGTTAATTCGGATTCAAAACAAATCCATGAACATAGTTCACGCCTGTGCAGTGCAACCAAAAAAAAAATCGTAACGCATAGAGTAGAGCGCTACTTCGTCGTAATCGCCCATTTCCGTTCTATCGATCAGAAAAGATTAATAATATCAATGATTTCACCGTGCACGAATCAATAATAGGTTTGTTCCGATGCGTTAGTTCATTAGCTACAACATAAATCCTGTTAGAGTGCATTGTATGAATATTTACGCTCATTGTTCTCAAAACAAAAGAAGCGCTCCCAGCGAATCCCCTTTTTCTACGTTTATCCGTAAGACGAAGAAAATCTAATGGCGTTTCAATGCATTAGGACGAAATTGAAACTCGTACAACGCATTTAAAATCAAGAAGCAGTATTAGATTTTAAACAATATCTCAACAATTTGTGACTCTGTATCAAATCTAACGGTACGTATGGAAAGGTGAATAAATTTAGAAGTCATTTTTGACCGAAATATTCCATTTTTTGTTTAAACTGGTTCAGAAAAGAGAGGTAAAGTGCGGGTTGTGCTTAGTAGGACGGAAATTAGATCAAAAACCCTATAGCAAAACAAAATCAAGTCAATTCATTCGTTAATTTGAATGGAAGGCTTCTAGACTTAGCTTTCATCAGCAAACCGGATGCTGTCGAGCTGTTGCAACCCCCGGTCCCGTTCTAGGCGCTTAATACAAAGGTGACACACAAGGAAGAAGTGTTAGTTTGTTTACTAAAATGAACTATGCCCATTTTGTCATGGCAAGTTTTGCTATAAGAAATGCTCCTCGTGTTTATAAGCGAAATTCACATCGAAGATTGATTAATTGCGTAGGAAATCAGTTTCTCACGGCATTTGTGACCAGCATACACCTTCCGGTCGTGGGAAACATATCTAAAACCGTCCAAATCTGCCCAAAATTTTTTTTGTTTTGAATTTCTGTATTGCAAAATGGTGAAATTTTCGTGAACATTAACGGCAAAGAGCTCACCAGCACTGGGAGACCGTGAGCTCCTGCCCACCTGTGATAAAACCGTCTCACGTCCCGTTACTGGATATCGACCATCATCGTAGGCCATTCATTTTAAAAGTTGACACTAAATTCATTTTCAACTGTCTAGCGAACTGTCTGCTAAACAACTTCTGGAAAGTGGTGATTCTGTCGATGTTTGTTGTTCTACAACAAACTATACGAATTCTCTATAAGAGAGTTCCTCTCAGACGGCGTTCGATGGTGAAACCGCCTTACGCTATGAAAGTGCAAATCACAACAAGCACACTGTTGTTTGCGATAACAAGGAATTCAAGATTCCTGTGTATGTTGAAAGTGAAGCCGTGACAGTGCGTGTGCATGACCTTCCTTCTCACACGCAGCATTTGACCGTCATCAATTTCATGAGGCAGTATGGAGTTGTGATATCTATCACACGGGAACGGTGGAAGTACCATTTCCCGGGAATCTACAATGGTGTACGAGTCCTTCGGATGAAGCTTAGTCGCCAGTGTGACCATCGATGGCGAAACAACACTGGTGACATACCGGAATCAGCCCAAAACATGTCGTCACTGTGAAGACTCCGAAAACAGCTAGTAACACCAAAACACCACCACAAGCAGCACCCAGAAGGTCAGGTGATCCAAAGTTGAATGGAGACGAGTTTCCACCATTTTCATCAGCATCTGAAGAAGACGAACCGAATCTGGAGCCAAATACCCCACTAACAAAAACAAAACACAATAACAAAAACAACACAACCAGTGATAACGACGATGACTGCGATGATGACTGCGACGACGACGATGGCGATGATGGTCCCTCAGTCTGGGTATATAATATCGACATCGCCATACTGACTGTGTTTACTACTTCAAGTTATATATAGTGGAAGAAACAAAAAAACTATCTGACCTTGAATTTTTCTCTGCCTGGCTCGAGCTCGGTGCGACGTCCAATGATGGATGCGTTTCGGTTGGTAGTAGTAGTGATGACGGTGGTGATGCTGGGAGTATTGGTGCTGTTCGGTGATGCTTGGTAATGGTACTGGTGGTGTTTTTTTCTGATGCTGTGAGTGGTTGTTGTCAAGACTAACCGTAGCGCGCTCGCACTAACATACACGTGTTCGAGTGGTATTAGCTATCGGAAATTGGCTTCCGAAGACGGTTCCTGGGAGTCATGGAGTTCCTCCCTTGGCCCGTAGATGCGTTGATAACCACTGGCCGGACGACGAGGGCAAGCCTACAAGCCGCCAAGCTTCGGGGTCCACCCAGAGAAGAAGACGTAGCGAGTCGAAATCTCCTGCAACCTACAATCCGGTTCTAGAACCCGGTAAAAACACCTTCGCGTGAAAGATCGATTCCTTCACGGAACAAAGAAACCATATACACATGCATTAGCATCAAATTGAAGGGATTTTTCACAGAACAGTTTCATGCAGTTTTCTGAACAACTATGCCGAAGACAGTACCTTTCTATCTGGTTGGGAACTCGAGATATTTTATATGAGAATTTCACGTATATACTAGCGTCACGTAGTGAGCAAATTCTGAACTATTGAGTACCAAACAATAGGCTTTGACCTCCTGAAAAACTTTGTGAAAGACAATAACAGCGACAAGGCCATGAGCTCCTGAGCAAGTTTGTCGGAGACAGTAACTTTCTATCTGGTCAGGATCTAGATATATTTCATGTCAAATCAATGAAGTCAAATCCCACGTAGTATGTGCCACAGTTTACGCGGTTTCCATTCAACCGCATTTTTTAGGTGTTTACTGTAATCAAAGTTTAGCTTGTTCAGATCAAAAAAAGTTTTTTGAGGAATACTTGTTGATTTCAGATCGATTGGTAACTCAGCAACGAAATGGCAATGGAAAACTTATGTGTGTTGTACAAAGTATAACAGCGCGAGTAACGGAGGGTTAAGGAGACGTTCAGCCCTGGGCTGGTTCGTCTCCGCTCGTCCTACATCCGCTTGTTCTTCTGTATCGATGACCACTTTGGCAGGTTCTGATCTTTCGTCGTCGTTTTTCAGCAGCAGCCCTTTCGGTGGTGCTACACTGAGGCAAAAGAACATAAGAATTTGATAACCACTTTATGCATTTTAGTCAGCAGAAATCGGTATGAATTTCGCTCGTCTTACAACGCTTGGGAAAATGTGATCGTTAAAGGCGTATACGATAAGGTATACGAGCTATCTCATGTTGGACGAGAATAATTCATAAGGCACGCTTATGAAATTCATATGTGTCGTTCATAAGTCGAACCTTATGAAATTCTTAAGTTTATTTGCCTCAGTTTTACGGTAGATCCTGGTAAACTACTGGCAGCGATGCACCGATTATCCATGGTCAACATATTGAAAATAATATTAATTTTAAAATTTTAAAGCCCATGAACCATGTTTCCGTTTTCGAGAACAGGTTCATGATATCAAGCACAACGCATGAACTTAAATCACGTTCACCAGAACTGAAAATCGTGATTTTCGAAACAGAGTTCTCGATAGGGCTGGAATTAGGGCGAAACAACTTTTGTAAACAATGACTTCCCTAATAAAAAAATACCATAACCGACTGATAACCCACATCATTGAACCCTTCCACAAATGGTTAGGGTTCTCCCGATGATTTCTTAGAATTCAAGGCACATCCACGTAAATCAACATAACCATCGTATAGCGGAAGCCTTCCTCTATCTCACGATGATGTTGATTTGCGTGGGCAAGCCTTGAATTTCTAGAAATCGCCGAGAGAAGTCATTGTTTACAAGAGCTGTTACGCTCTAGTTCTAGCTCTATTTAGAGTTCACGTTTGGATTAATGTTCACGATTCCACGGTTTTTATTCATGTTGTATATTCGTAAACGAAAAATTGACTTGTTCCAAAATTCGTGACTTGAGGTTGACGAATTTCGGAACGAATTTTTTCCCGTGTACCAAAAATTATTGGATAAATTCTCCAACGAATGGCATATTTCCCAATAATGCTTTTGAGAAATAAAGCTCGATTCAAAGTAAATCTGGACGCACGGTTTAATACACCACCACGCCCCTGGTGGTTGGAACAAAAAACGTTTTACAGGCATTTGATGATGTTTCATTGACGAAGAAATTGGTGAAAAGTTTTTCTCAATTGATCGACGCATCCCGAAATTACGGATCATGGAACTTGATCTTGTAATCAAACGTTACAAGGATACTCTGAGTGTGGATAGAACACAGCGCATCTATCATAAAAGTGGCACTAGGGACAAAGAGCTGATGAGAAAGATGTTGATGTACGTTTAAAGCAACCCAGGTGTCTCCAGACGTGATTTGGCAAAGAAATACGATTTCAATTTTTCCACCGTGCGTAACATCCTTTCAAGAGTAGGATATAAGTCTTTTTGTGCCAGTAAACATCCTAATCGCTCCCTCAAACAAAATTTAGTGGCCAAAAAGCGAGCACGATTACTATACGAACGAGGTTTGACGGAAATTTGATGGCTGTATTTTAATGGATGACGAAAAATGTGTCAAAATGGATTATAAACAAATCCTCGGACGAAAATTTTATCTGGCAACAGGTCGTGGGAATGTTCCTTCCATGTATGAATTTGTTTTTGCTGATAAGTTTGCTCGGAAACTAACAATTGTCAAAGAACACAAATGCACAACAAATGCGTTTAAAGTGGAATAAGTTCGCCGGTACAGTGTCACCAGCGACTGTGCAGATCATGATGACATCGATCACAAGTAAAGTGCGACAGTTCGTTCGAAACGGTGAAATGTAATAACTTGTTATATATCGTTTGAAAGCTGAATAAATACCCTTTTGTTTGACGTTTTGATCAACCGTGTATGTTGTTTATTTCTTGAGTTATGGTCACTTGAATGCGTCCAAATTTACTTTGAATCGGGCTTTATGCCTTTGAAAACTGCCGTATTTTCGTTACATGCCTCATTTTCGATTTCATAATGTCAGTAGCGTTTTCTTAACCTCAATCTACCTGTGCATCATCTCTTAAAACATAAATGTATAGATATCGAGTAAACTAGAAGATTAAGACTAGATAGAGCGTAACAGCTTTTGTAAACAATGACTTCTTCTTACATTTCTTAACTTACAAACCATCTGCAATGATACTAAATGATTCACTTCTTTTCTACAGTGATTCAACAATTTCCGAGCTAAATCCAATCTTTTCAAAATTGGTTTAAAATTTTTAGAAGTGAGACCAAATCAGAAACGATTCAGGAAATTCCTAACTGAGGAGACACTTTTCAAAGCAGATTCAAAACTGAGTCTGAACTTTTTTGAAGTGAGTTCAAACTTCCGAATAAGTCATCAATATTTTTTCTAACTGAGTCTAAACATTTATTTTATGTTATTCAATCCTTTTTAAAGTTGTCAAAACTTTCCTGAAGTGATTCAACATATTCCAAATCCAATCTTTAAAGAATTGGTTTCGCATTTTCTGAAGTGAGGTAACATTAGCTGATTAATCCTTTTCCTAAATGAATCCAAGGTTTCCTGCATTAATTCAACTTTTTCCGAACTGAAACCAAACTAGTCAGAACGGGTTTGATATTTTCCTAAGTGAGCTCCAGATTTTTGTTAACTGCTTTGGCGTTTGGCAAGGACACAATCTTGCAATCTTTTCCGAAGTGAACCGACAATTTTTTGAGCTTAAATTTTCCAAATGGTCTCCAACCTTTTCTGAAGTGGTTCAAAACCTTCCTTAGGGAGTCCAAAATGTTCTGTTGAGTGATTGAATTATATTGAATGTTAGTCTGAGCTTTCCTGAAGTGATTAAACTAGCTCTTAACGTAGATTCCGCTCCCTTAGATCCCTTCCTCGTTTTTGTGAGATTCACACCCTTTGAAAATTAGGCTGAGATTTTAAAGAATGGACCTTCGTGTGTTCATACCTGATGGTAGATTTTTTTTTAAAGCAAGCACAATTGTTGAGAAAACTGGGTTTTCATCCACAAAAGTACGTACAAGTATTTTTATAGAAATTTGGGTTTCTTGATCAGCCACGTTGGATTTTGGCTCCGTCCTTTGAAAAACAACCTTGGATGTTATGGAATAGATCTTTGTGAGTTCATACGTGATGGTAGATTTTTTTTAAAGCTAGGTTGGATTTCAGTTCAATCTTTTGAAATTTGTGCTTGAATTTTATAGAATGGAACTTGCTGAATACCGGAAGAACGAACCTGGTTAATATTCACAAAAGAAGGTATTTTTATAGTTAATTAATTTTTCTGTTTTCCGAACTGAATTTTGGCTTCTATCTTTGAAAAATATGCTTGTATTTTAATAGAAGTTACTGATTCATATGTGAGGGTTGAATTTCTTCATTTTTTGAGAATATCAAGTTTAAATTCACAAAAGTACGTATTTTCATAAAAACTTTGATTTTCTGTTCTGCCAAGTTGAATTTCGGCTCCCATATTTGAAAATAGACTTGAATTTTATAGAATGGACTTTGCTGAATCCATACGTGATGGTAATTTTTTTGAAGCATGCACAATTTTTTAGATAACTGGGTTTGAATTCTCAAAAGCACGTATTTTTATAGAAATTTGGGTTTCTTGTTCAGCTAAGTTGAATTTCGGCTCCTTCCTTTGAAAAATAGGAATGGATTTTACCGAATTGCTGAATCCATCCGTATTTTCATAGAAATTTGGTTTTTCGGTTCTGCCAAATTGCATTTTGGCTCATATCTTTTAAAAATAGGCTTGTATTTTTTAAAATTGACCTTGCTGAATCCATACGTGAAGGTTGAACCGGGTTTGTAATTCGAAAAGGTTTTTTTTTTGTTTTCCTTTTCTGCTAAGTTGGATTTTGATACAGTCCTTTGAAAGTTATGCTTAGATTTTATAGAACTGACCATGCTGAATTCATATGTGATGATTATTTATTTAAGCACACCCAAATCCAGGTTTAAATTGACAAAACTACGTATTTTTGTTAAAATTTGGTTTTTATGTTCAGCCAAGATGGATTTTGGCTCCTTTCTTTGAATATTACGCTTGGATTTTGTTGAATAGACCTTCCTGAATCCATACGTCTAGTTAGATTTTTTGAAGCACGAACAATTGTTGAGAAAACTGAGTTATATTTGGATAAGGAAGAAGTATCGCAAACAGAACGTTTTTTTTTTCATAAGAACTGTTACGTTTGTGGTATTCCGCTTGATGGTTTATCCGGAATTTATCAATACCCAAAAATCAATTGCTTTGATCCTATTCATCTACATTATTACCAATGTTCTTCCTTGAAAGGATACAAAAACTTATGCGCGAAATGTCTTGTTGATAACTCGAGTGTTACACATAATAAAGTCAACATTTGTGGCATTAGTGTCAAAAATCACGGCTTCAAAGAAGTATAAGGCTAAAGCGGAGGCTAAGAAAAACTGTTAGCCTTTTAAATATACGGTTTAGATATAATGTAAAACGAATTTTAAATGTTTTATTTTTTTTTTTGTTTTATTTTTTATCTCCCCCCCCCCCCCCCCCCCTTCGACTGGTGCGAGCATCGAGTGACAAAAGAAAATCTGTGATTTGTTCCGGCCATAGAGAGATAATGTATAGAAGACGTAGTCATAGGTCAAAATAAAACCGCTTAGAAAACCTAAAGAAAAACATGTATTCTTATTTTGGCCAGCTTTTTGTTCTAGGTACTCCCATAGAGGTAACTCTAAGACCAGAAGGTCCCGAAGAAACATGTTCAACTTTTTGGCTCAGCTCTGGTACTATCTTCGGTCCCAAGCTAATCGATGCAGCCCTCGAAACATAGGAAAATCCACGAACCCCTCATTTTATCTGTCAAACATTCATAGCGAATCAAAACAAATATAGTGTAATACTAGAATTTCTACTAGAATGAGGCACGGCCGGCGCCGGTGGTGTAGTGGTAAGCGTGACTGCTTTCTCACACCCCAATTGGTCTGGGTTCAATCCCAGCCGAGGTCGGTGGGATTTTTCTGGGGCATAAAAATCTCTGGTCACGTCTTCCTTCGGAAGGGAAGTAAAGCCGTTGGTCCCGGCCCATGTGTGTTGAATGGGTGCGATATCCTACGCAGGTGTGGAAGCTGAATTCCTGCACATTCGATTGCCGTCAATGGATGGCAATCGATGTCCGTCGGTGATTGGCACTAGATTGTGGAACAGAGACCGACGTTAAATAAAGGAATGAAGAAGATGAAACATAGTGTAATACTAGAATTTCGACTAGAATGAGGCACGTTACTCGATTTGCTTGGGACCAATAGGTTAGTCAAGTAGTGAGCGAATTTTAAATCGTTAATTGCCATCGATTGATACCAGGAGACTGGCAACCCCATATCAATCCTTTACGTTTGACAGTAGGCATGAACACGGGCCTTATTTAATTACGGCCCTCCTGACGTATACATGAAGGACAGGGACGCAAAATCGTGTTGTTAGCAGCAAGACAAGAGCAGATGAAAGCATCAATAACATGGTCGCCAGCCAGGCCCCTGATTGATACTCCTCTGTGCGGCGTCCCGAAAAGGTTAAAACACTAAGGGCATCTTCAGCGGTGGTTTAAAATTTTGATTTGGTTCATCCGATCACCGTGAAACAAACTCTATCTCTGACACTACCGTCAATGCTGTTCCGTTGCTCTACTTCTGCCTTATGTGGTTGTAGTTAGGCATGGCATCCCATTGCAGCCTCAAAAGTCATCATGTGAGTCAAGGTCTGAGACGATACGCAGAAACGTTGTTTTCAGCATACGGTACCACTGGAAGAAATCTTTCTCATCCATCATATTTTGCATTTACAACCACCCATCACCCGTTGAAGGACGGCACGAAATTGTCTTTTAATAATGGGAGTTCTGTTCGGTTGCGAATCACGTACCGCGGATGGTTCGCATATATGTGCTGTTATTTTATTACCTATACGGACAAATTATATAATTTGAATCAAAAACAGAACACCGTAAGTATTAAGGCCAAATCGATCAAATTCATCACCGAGGCGACTCAGAGCATACCACTGAAGTTTCCTCGAAATATTGGCTCGAAAACGGTTGAAAACGGTTGGCTCACATTGCATCCGTTGGTGATCCGTTGCGGCAAATCTGTCAGTTAGACCTCCAGTTAGACAATAGATTTGGCTGCGACAGACGACCTTTAGTCACAGTGTTCCACTTTTACAATCAATTTGCACACATTTTTTAAAATTCTCATTTCACCGAACTCCTACTCAAGTATACAAATTTAAATTTACACTGAAGTTTTTCATTAATGTTCTGTCGAATTGTTAACTCAAAAATAGTGGTGAGAGTAAATCACCCGTTGACATTTGATTGCACACCAAAATGGAAGACCTCGTCGCTCAAATGGATTAAAGTGCTTTCGCTTAGCCATTTCCATAATCTTAGCGATAATATAATCTCGAGCACCCTACTCGATTAATCAATCAGTAGTGTTTAATGCGCAGTAATTACAGCGATAAAGACAGCATAATAATAATAATGATAATGACATACAATTTTCACACCTATCACTCACCTCTGCAGCTCTGAAACTCTTGAAGCCATCCTCCAACGATACGAAAGTGCTAGTATTACAAAAGCTCTCTGATGCCTTCTTGCCAACACGATATGATCCATATTTTTCCCATCACATTTCACAGGCTTTCCGACTCGAATCTATTGGAGGGAAGTCGTAAGTACCTGCCTGTATGGAAGCAGGCGAAGATAACCTTGTTTTTTTCTGTGTGTCGATGATTACTCCTAATTTGATCTACAAGACCGTGTGGCGACGGACGGCGCGCAGAGGAGAACCCAGCAGAAAGACCATTTTTTCCCCCTCGGAACCATGCAATAAATGAAGAGGAAAAATTTCGATTATTTAGAATTCGAAGCTACTACACTGCTGGAAGAAGGCTACTTTCGATTTCAGTTCCAATGTGCCGCCATAAAGACCGACCTGCCGCCAACCGCCGAGGGGTCTATAATTATCAATTTTGAATTGTTACTTTCGTTTCATTCACTGTTATTGGGTTGAGTTGGTACCGAGGGGCATGAAGTTGGAAGAAGACAACGTGCGATCATTTTCGAGTTGCTCGAAGGTGTGGGTCTCTCTCAGCGATTTCCACCTCCAGGGAATGGATCGAATGTTTTGAAAGTGGTTATCGTTTGAGTTGGAATTTTTTATTGCCAGATCAAGAACGAACCGATACACTGAAAAAATTACAATTTTCTGATACTTTGGGACCTGTAAATGAGCTTGACAAACTTACTAATTCAATTTATCTTCTCCATTCAATCAACAGACGAAATGAGGTGACCAGAGACCCTCACAAGAGAGCTCATCCAAACCACTCAAGAAAAACATACTCAAACTCCGAAATCTAACCTCAGCGGAAAGCAACGCAACGAACCAGAGCGCTTCAAAATGGGCAACTCCGGCAGCATGCACGGTTTGCCCGGGTACGATGAGGGATATCACCACCCGAGCTACCACCACCAGTACCAGAGGTACCATGAAATGATGCGAGCCAACGGCCATCATGGAGCTCCACCCGGTTGGCTAGAGTCCTACCAGCGGGACCTCCGGAACGGCGGAGGAGGAGGTCATCGCACCTTCGACAACCGACACAGTCATGACGGTGGCGGCGGCGGTGGACACCGGGAATCTACTAGCAGTGGTCCGAGTCTTCCACCTCCAATGAAAGTGCTTCCGGATATACCCGGTAGGGTGGCGAAACTCCGTCCGACCAACAACGGCAACATTCTTCACTCCGGTGGAACCATCAGCAAGAACAACAACCTGCAGCGATCGAAGAGCATATCGTCACCGACGTATCAACAGCACCAACAGCAAGCTTTCGACGAGTCGGAAGAAAGCGAAGTCATGACCATGCTTCCTCCGCGTTTGGCTATGACTCGTTCTCGGACGCAGATGCATATGATGACACCTGGAAGGCGAAACTTCGACGAATCAACTTCCAGGGGTCCAGGTCCCCGTGGATTCGCTAACAACCAGCGGAAACCGAGCTACGAACACGGAACGCTGAACAAGAAACGCTTTGGCTCGGAGCCGGATCTACGCATCTCCAAGAACAACAACGAAATGCAGGACGACTCCAGCGGCGGAAGCGGCGGCCAAGCTGGCCATCGGAACATCAAACCCGTTCAGTCTAAGATCATCAAGGGAAAGAACAAGAAGAAAGCTCCAGTACCACCGACTTTGGAAAAGGTTAGTTTTTTCAATTCATGAACCCTTATACAGTGTTAATCCTCGGTTTGTTTTCAGCGTGAACCGGAAGTCGTCGAGAAGCAACGCATCATCGCGTATTCTCCCCTGCGTAAAACCAACTCGGACGCCTCGTCCACGCAGCCATCCAGCGACAGCAACAGTAACAACCCAACCCGGAAGCTCCGGCTGTTCAAAACCCGTGCCGAAACCAAGAAGAACCTAAACATCACCAAACTCCCGGAAGCGTCCGATGCGAAGTACTCGGCCAAGGGCGGCCAACCGAACGGTCACAAACTACCCCTGTCACCGACCAACAGCAGTACCTACAAACTCACGGCTCGCAAGGATCCTGACTGTGACAGCGGCACCCTGGACAAGCCCAAATCCCGACTGAATCCAACGTCGTTTTTCCGACGGGAAAAGACCTTCGACATTGGTGTGCTCGAGCGGGACCGGGTGCTGCGTAGCGGTGGGGCCGCTAACCATGTGCCAGAAATCAAGCCGACCATGTCGCCACCGATTTCACGACGAAAATCCATCGTCAAGTCGCTGCTGGAGAAGGACCAGGCCGAACAGCAACAGCAGGAACAACGTCAGAAACAGAAGCAGTTGCAGCAGAGCCGTGTCACTGCGGTTGAGCCAAAGTTCAAACCGAAGATCCAGAACGAGAAACGGAAGCCACAACCGCAACCACAACCGGCACCGGTGACTCCAATGACCGACTTCCAGAAGGAGCTACAACTTGCCACCCGACGGAAAACCACAGTTGACGGTAGCAGCCCGAATCTTGCTCAACCTCAACAGAAACCAACCACGGTTGCTACCAATCAACGCAAGGCATCGGAGACCAAGCAAACCATCAAGGTAGAAGCACCACCCAAGAACAATCTGGTCATCTCGGTGGAACCCAAGCAGGCATCACCGGAGCGAGAGAAGGCATCCCTTAGTCCCGCACCGCCTCCACCTCCGTTGCCGAAGACGAGCTTCTACTTCGGAATGAGTGCAACACCACCCAAGGAGTCGCCCAATGATGAACCACGTATCTCTCCAACCCTCCTGGCCACGGCCAAAATGCTGGAAACCCGTGTCGATTCGGACGTTGATTCGTCCGATGACGAACCACTACCGATTGCGCGGAACGACTTCCAGAACGAACTGGATGAAGAAATGGACAAAACCCAACTGGACGCCATCGATCGTTTCGCGGCGAGCCTAATGAACGGCACCAAATTTGCATCCGGATCGGATTCGGCAGCTTCGTCCGACGTAGACGTTCGAACAAACGCCGGGGATATGGATTCTGACGCACATGAAATTTCGCTCAAGCTCCGACCGACCTTGCCGCGTAAACATTTCGAGATACCTCGGTTCAGTCCGGCAGCTGCTTGGCGACTGCTGACCACCGAGGACGACTTCGGACGGGACTCAACCGAGCTGTTCCCGTTTGTAGAGAAGAAAACAATGCTTCGCAGTCTGGAGGCAGTGGACGCGGCCGAAGACCGCATCGAACGAATCTACCGTGAACCGATTCCTGGGCTGCAGGATAACAAAAGTGGAGATAGCGGAATTTCCGGCGATGCAGGTCTTCCGGACCTAGGGGAGGCACAGATGCTGAATTCAAGCAAGGAACGAGATTCTCCGGAGAGTTCTCCGGTTGACGATGGTGGCAATAATGGGTGGTCTTCGAATGCACTACGGTTGACACCTTGGACCCCGCAGCAGGACTTGGAAGACGACGACGATACAACCGGAAGCAGCGACAATCGGCAGCTCATCGAGGAAACTCCAATCAGCAACGGTCCTAACGATTTCTCCAGCAAAGGACACATCTTCAGCTTGTCTCTACCTCGCGAGAGTCACCTGTCGATCTACACAGGAGCTGCCAACGGAGATAAGGTAAGTATGGGTCCCGGAGCTTTGCAGTCGACATTCACGGCACTTTCTTCACCTCAGGTCGAGAAGCAGATGTTCAATAGTCTGCAGAAGTTGCGTAAGTCGGTCTCGGACGTGTTCACGAGCGATCCGGATGTAAGCCCGCTGGAAAGCGGAGACAACTGGTTCTTGTCTCGGCTGGAGTCGCCATCGATTACGAACGCCTACGAGAAAAGGCAGCTTAGCCCAACCGCCCCTAAGCAAAGTCCACCGGAAGTGCCTCCGACCAGTGCCCAAAAGGACGAAACACAGTTCGGTATGCCGGCCAAACACAGCGCCATTGGATATCTGGTCAGCGGCAAACACATGATGTACCTTCCGAAGGAAGCTACCAAGGTCGTTACCATCAACGGCAGTGGCAAAAACGACCAAAACAATAACGTGCCAGAAACGCCTACCGTGAACTCGTCCTACGCTGGAAAGCGAAAGGAAACCAAGGAGAACATGCAGGATCCGATACCGGAGGGGGTGAGCTTCCCGGTGAAGATATCCACTCGCAAGAATCATCGCTTCACCTTCCAGAGTACGATTCGGCAGATTGAGAAGCGCCGCGTTGCGGAGAAATTGTCCCGGGAGGCGGAGGTTAAGGAAGCGTTGAGGTTAAGCGAGCTCGAGGCAATGCGTAGGGTGGAGGAGGAATTCCAAAAGAAGCGAGCACGCGAGAAGGCCTCCATCAGACATCAGCTGCGGTTGTTCACGATGGAGGAAACTGGGCAAGCGTACGACGGGAACGATGATGAAGAGGTATAGTGATCCATCGAAAGTTTATACTCAATCCAATATTTTCGTTAACAGCTTTTTTTTCTCATTTCAAGAATATCGAACTGAGCAAACGTGCTGAACCGGAAAGCGACGGTTTGGCACCGCATCAGTCCAAACCAAACGGGATGTATCGCAAGAAGGACTCCACGCTGGACAGACCATCGTTCCAAAATGGCGGCCAGGCACGGCGTTTGAGTTCGTCGCGTTTCCACGGAACGGCGGCCACGCTGGAGCGGAAATACTCCTCGGGCAGCGGAATTGCGAACTTTGATCGAGAAATGGAAGATGATTTCAACAGCGATGACAACGGAAACTACCATCACAATGGCAACAACCAAAATGGAAACAATAACGCTGATGTTGACGATGACGATGACGCGGATAGCAGCTTGGGGTACATCGACACCCGGACGCCGTACATCTCGCGCATCATCCAGGCCAAGAGCAGCAAAAGCTACTTGGGTGGTTTGAAGAAGTGATCGCGCGCAATCGCCTCACAGCAACTAGCGAACCGCCATCTAGTCATCGAAACGAAACGGAAGGATTGGTTGGAGAGATTTTAAACGAAACAAATGAAGCTCAAATGAAACCGGCATACTCACATAGTACGTTTGCACAGATGCAGCAATCGGAGGGGGCCCTGCAGGGCACCCATTCTTGCACAATGAATGAAAATAAGGTTGTATTTAAAATTTGCTCGACATAGTTTAGGGTAGCGGTGGTTCCGATTGGGCATATCCGTACTTATTTGATCGGGACACCGTTCTTTTTTTTTAATGCTGAAAATAATTATCCACAACGAGTACGATTCTTTTCCGATTAACATCAATCTGCATGTTATTTAGTGTGTAAGGACCACTAACACAAAACCGCGCATTAACAAGAAATGTTGAATAAATTTTTTCGATTCTTTTACTCAAAGGCATGAGAGTGTAAATGCGATGACACGTCCAGATCAGGAGCTTCAGGGATAGCTGGATTTAAGTACCTATGGAGGAATCTATTTTTTTTTTTCGTGGAATCTACATCAGTTACTGTGCCGATAATCAATGAGAAAATAGTGTTTTGCAATATTTAAACGATTAAATGCTTCTTAAACCTTGGAAAAATATCAACCAGTGGAAGCTAAAGGTTTTAAATTGGCTCACTACTTGACTAGGCTACTGTTCCAAATCGATTAACGTACCCCATTCTAGTCGAAATTCTAGTACTACACTATGTTTGGTTTTATTCGCTATGAAAGTTTGACAGATAAAATGAGGGGTTCGTGGATTAGCTTGGGACCGAAAAGAGTACCAGAGGTGACCCAAAAAGTTGAGCAAGTTTCTTCGGACCTTCTGGTCTTAGAGTTACTTCTATGGTATTACCAGGTAACTCTAAGACCAGAAGATGCCGAAGAAACGTGCTCAACTTTTTGGCTCAGCTCTGGTACTCTCTTCGGTCCCAAGCTAATCGATGCACCCCTTACTGCTCGCCCGCGCTGAAACTATTGTGAGAGGCTTTTATCTTTTACATTTTTGAGCCAGCTCTAAAAAAAATGTCTTCTTTAAAAATGTCTTATGCTTTATATTCTTTCGACTAATACTTCCATTTTCTCGCCTCTTTTGGCTACCAAGGGGTCGAAAAATAGCTGAGTAATTCCTGGAAATCGGGAAATAGTTTTATTCAGTGAACAAATAAATCCATCAAAATGTTAATTTTTCAACTTCCTGAAATTTCTCTAATCTTCCCTTCGAAGTTTCTTTCAACTTTCGCTAGGAATTTTCGTCCACATTACCCTGTAAGTTATTTTACAATTTCTTCCGTAAATCTATTTCGACTTCCCTTGGAAGCTTCTTCTGGCTTCCCTTGGAAGCTTCTTTCGCCTTCTCCCTTACCTTACCAATCACGTCTTGTTGTCCTCTGCTGTCCGTAGAGGTTGTCTCCACTCTACTCGATCCATGGCCACACGTCGATTCACCCCTCGAAACATAGGAAACACCAATAACCCCTCATTTTATCTGTCAAACTTTCATAGCGAATCAAAACAAACATTGCGTAGTACTAGAATTTCGACTAGAATGGGATACTTTAATCGTTTGCTTGGGACCAATAGGCTAGTCAAGTAGTGAGCCAATTTAAAATCGCTAGTTTCGTATTGATTGCTGCTCGTAGTCTGCGAAGGGTCCGCCTACTTCGTCTTATCCCGTCATTTTTTTTTAACTTCACAGGAACTTCAGGGATGCTTCCAGAGATTTATAGTAGTTACATTAGCTTCAGTTTAAAGATATGTAAGGGTATGTTCCGATAAATTAAAGACAGTTTCATTAACTGCTGTTCAAATTCGAGAAAACGGGAATTTCAGGAAAGTCCAGAGAACTCCAGTGAACTAAGGAAACATCTGAAATATGTTGGAAACTTCACAAGCCCAAAGAACTTCATAGAAATTAAATGGTTTTAAGGACACTTCCATTTATTTCAGGAGAATTGAGATAACTTTAGGGAAGCTCTGAGAACATCAGGACACATCCATTCATGAAAATTTCTGAACCTTTAAAAAGATACTCAGGGAATTTTTAAAAACTTCAGCAATGTTTCGAAAACTTTGTAATCTTCAAACTTCTGGAAAATTGCAAGAACTTTGAAGGAGTTCCAAGGAATCAAGTAATATTCCGAAGTGCATTTAAGGAATGTTCTGAAAACTTCAGAGAAATTGTGGGGTTTCAGGGATGTTTTATAAATATCAGAAATATTGCTGGATCATTTGAGCATGTAAGGAACTTCATGGAATGTTGCTAACATCGCCCAGAAATCTATGTCTTCCCGATTTTTCCCAACTTCTCCTTGAAGTAACTTGTGACTGTTCTGTAACCGCTCTGTCTTCCGCCTTTTACCAGAAGTTTCTTCCAATCTACCTTAGAAAGTTTCTCCCAGCGCCTCCAAAAGGTTTCTTCCATCATCTACAGGAAGTTCTCCCAGAAGTTTTTTTTTGTCTGCTATGTCAGGCTTAGACCATGGGTTAGTCCATCTTGCCTTTGGTTATCTTCAGTATTTTATGCTGATTCTTTGATTGTAGGTTGCCTTGCTGATCGATACGTTTGGTTCAGATGTTCATGTTGATATCTTTCAGAAATTGAGTTACACTCTCCAGCTCGTCTATGTTTTGGTCCATGAATATTTGAGAAAGCGGTTTCATGCTATCTAGCACTTGCGCCTTCGCCCTTGAGTGCTGCCACCTGATGCATTGGTACAGTATATGTTCCAAGTCTTCTACTTCGTCGCACAGATTACACATTTCGTCGTCCTCCCATTTCCATTTGAATTTCCTCTCTTTTGTCATCACATGGTTGGATCTTATACGACTGAGGGTGATTTTTTCCTCCGTTGTGAGATTTAACCCTTTACACCATGGTATCCTTAGGGGTTCTTTGACGAACTCAAAATGTTTAACTCCTTTGGTCAAAGAAATGTTTTGGTAGTTACTGGTCCACTTTTTCCTCCGTTGCCTTTTTTAGCTAATGCTAGGGTGTCGCCCAGCGTGAGTTTTTCTTCATTTGATGCTGTGTTGGAAGTCGCCTGTACTGCTAACCTATCTGCAAACTCATTACCCTGAATCCCTACGTGGCTGGGGATCCACTGAATGCTAACCGTTTTTTTCCGAATTCCTCTAATCGCTGTCTTATTACCAGGATATCTCTTACTATGTGGTTTGTTCTGCATTTTTCTTTGTTTTTCAGGGCCTCACATGCACTTTTCGAATCCGTGATGATGACCACTTCCTGATAGCCTTTGCTCTCGGCTATTGATATTGCTTCGCGAATTGCTATCAATTCCGCGTTCATTATGCTGGTGTTGACGTTGATCTTTACTGCTTTGTAGAGTTTGTCCGTCCAGTCTACTGCCGCGATCGCTGTCCCGTTGATATTCTTGGATGCATCCGTGAATATTTTCTTGACCTTGCCGTACGTTGTTTGCCGAAGCTCGTTTGCTGCTCCTCTCCATTGTTCTGGGCTGATATTGTCTTTTTTTGTTGTCCACTCCTGGTATCCCTGTCTTCACCCACGCTGATTTGTTTTCCAGCTGACGAATTATTTGCCGGACGTTCTCCGGATTGGTTGATAGCTGTTGGATAACCTCACTGTGCTCGCATGCCAGGTCTGAGATGAAGGAGCCGTTGCTGTTTTTGTTATTCAATGCCTCTGCTGCAAATTTCCTGTTGGGGTTCGCGTCGTGTGACGTCCTAATTGTTTCCTTCAGTGCTAACCATTCTAGTCTGTTTTCCATCGGTAATTGCCCACAGTCTGCCAACATTACATTTACCGGTGTGCTTTTTAGATATCTCATCGCTACTCTCATAAAGGAATTTTGTACAGTCTCTACTTTTTGCCTATTCGTTTTAGCCGCGTATTCTATTTTCGATCTTACTAATGCATTTCCAATTTTTAGCATCGTTTCTGGGTTAGCTGGACTCCTTTTTCCACTTATCATCTTGAGCATATTTATGCTCTTGCTTGCTTTGTTGGATACTGTCTCTATATGTTTTCTGTGAGTTAGTCCTCGATCTACCGTATAGCCCAAGTATCTGTGGGTGTTGGCAAGTTCGATTTTTTCTCCGCAAACTTTTATATTTATGTTTTCGTCCTTGATTTTGCTGAAATTGATCGCAGCGCATTTTGTAGGATTTACCGATAGGTTTAGTGTGGCTAGTTTTGTTGTTAGCTTTTGCAGGAATCTATTTGCTCTACCAATTATTTCCGGACCATCTCCTGAAACGAATACCGTGAAGTCATCTGCGAACTGGACTAATACCACTCCTTCCTCTTCAATTTAGTGAAGTTTAGCTGTATAGATGTTAAACAGCAACGGCGATAGTGGGCATCCTTGGGGGTGGCCGCTGTTTACTGTTATTGACACTGTGGCTTCTGGGGACAAAATATTAAGCTGTCGCTCCTTACATGATTTACACAGCTTATTGCCGAGTAGTTCTTACGAAAACCGAAGGAGAGCTCTGGAAATATGTTGTTATCCTCCGCGTATTTGTATAGTCGGTCGTTTACTATAGTGTTTATTGTCTTCAGGAGCACGTTCATTAGAACGATCCCTCGTTTTGCTGCTACATCACTTTTGTCCTTGTTTGGCTTTTGAATTAAAACTAGTTTGTTTTGTCTCCATCTTACCGGTATGTTGTTAGTTCTCCAGACTCGATCCAGCTGTGTGCAAACTTCCATTAGGATTTCCCATCTTAATCCTTTCAGGATGTGGTACGAGATGTAGTCCATGCCTGCCGCCGAGTGGTCCTTCTTGCTCTTGAGAACTCGCATGAATTCCGAGAACTGGAGTGGTGCTTCTACTTCCTCGTCCGTACTCAGTCCTAAGGTAAGTTTATGAGTGTTCAGTTCCGTCTTTTTTTGTTCGTAGTTCATCCCTATGAACTTCTCTGCAATCTCTTTAGACGGGTTCGTGTCCGCCCCTCTTTTGTTGCCTGTTAAAGCCGTATCTAGACCTCTGATGATGTTCCATATCTGTTTAGCCGGCGTCGATTCGTCGATTTTCTCCTTTAGTTCCGTGTCGTGCTTCCTTTTCTCCTTTCTTACTGTTCTCTTGAACACCGCCCTTGTCTTCTGCATTTTAAGTTGGTTTTCCAGCGTTTTGTTCCGGTTGTAGATTCTCAGTTGTTCCCTCTTTTCGTTGTACGCTGATTGTATGTCCTGGTTCCACCATCGCTTAAGATAATTCGCTTTCTTATTTGTTATGGTATAGCTGGCTTTTTTAATGTTTTCTTCGAAAACATCCTGCATTTCTTCAGGATTGTATAGAAATTGGGGTTGTATACTGTTTAGGAGCTCCATTGCCTTCTTTTTGTTCACCTTGGTTCGCTTTCCGGGCACTGTAGGTACGTCTAGTTGCAGGTCCATTCGAGGGGGGCGACACATCTAAATCTCAATTTTAGATGCTCAAAAAATCTCACACTAGCGAATCAATCTTCGAAAAATCTTCTTGCATTTCTCGCATATACTTGCATCGCGCATCATTTTGTTGCAGGAAATCTTCAGAATCATCATCAATCTTCTTTCTATCTACTCAGCTAGCCACAGCACAACACAATATTTCCTGCAGCGTAGATAGAGTCGTCCCCCTCGGGTCCATTACTATGCTCATGTGACAGCTTCCAAACTCCTCTTCTACTACTTCCCATTCCGTGATGCTCGCTATGTATCCAGAAGCCATCGAGAGATCGATCGCCGTTGGTTCTGCGTTTATGCGTGGGATCGTTGTTGGTCTTCCGTCGTTGAGCAGCACCATTTTCGATGCTACAACCTCTTCAGCTATCGCCTTGCCTTTTACGCATGGCTTTGCCCCGCTCTCCCATATTGGATGTCTGGCGTTGAAGTCACCAGTAAGGATGACTTCACCATCTAGACCTTCGATGAAATTAAAAATTTCTTTGATTTTTAGCACTTCGTTTTTAATTAGGCTCTGATCCGGTGGAATGTACACCGAAAGTATTGTGAAGTTGCCCTAATAAAAAATAACCATAAACGAACGATAACCCAAATCATTGAACTATTCCACAAATGGTTTGGATGATACCCAGAACACGTCGTTAAGCAAATTAACCATACAATTTTTATTAGGGTGGTGCTTATACTTTTTGTTTTTATGGCGACCGCTTCTATCGGGTCGAAGTTAGGGAGCTTCACTTCCTCGTATGTTACGTCATCTCTGATGAGAATGGCAACACCTCCGTATCCTTCTTCTCTGCATTTCTTGACGATGCTGAATCCTTTTATTCTATAGTTTTCCGTTGGCTTGATCCATATCTCCTGCAGGCTTGCAATGTGCACTTTTTCTCTATTCAGGAAGACCGCTAGTTCTTCTCGTGTTTCGGTGGGCCTTAATGATTGTACGTTGGATTGCATGATCTTGAAATTATCCATCATTATGTGTTAGGGGCTCTTCTGTTTCCTTGTTGGGCGATTCCGTACACTCCGCTAGATCTTCCATGAATTCTTGTATGATTTCGTTCAGTGTGGAACTTATCCTCATTAGTATTTCCTCCAGATTGACTTCCGAGGCTGCCTGTCCAACCACCTCCGCGTTGATTGCTGATTGCAGTCTCATCAGCTTTCTGACTAGATTCAGGTTTCTCCAGAAATGCTTCAGCTCCATCATCGTCCTTTCCAAAACTGTTGCTTTGTGTGGGTTTTCTGTGAACTGTCGTTGGTGTTGCTTTTCCTTTACTTTATCTGCGTAAGTTCCTTGTTTGTCGCCTGGCGTCGTTTTCTGTGGTGTTCTGCTGTTTTTTTCCACACGAACTTGTATTGACTGCTGTTTGCGTTTCTCTGCGAGCGACACTGCTCGTCTCGCTGCTCACCCATATCTGGAAATTCCTCGTCGAAATTCGACAGCAAGTCGAACTGATTAGCCTGTCTCCATTTCTCGTTTGCTTCCTTGTACGTCAATTTTTCCAACTGCATTCCCGCGTTGATTTGTACCTGTTTTTCTTTCTCTGGGCACTTGCTATCCGTCGGACTGTGCGGACCTCCGCAATTGATGCATGCTTTCTGCCTGCAGTTGTCGTCTTCGTGTTGAACGCCGCATTCCTTACATTTTGTTGTCCTCCAGCATTTTTCTCTCCGGTGTCCAAATCCCCAACAGTTTGAGCATTGCTTCACCGGGAACAGGTAGAGTTCAATCTTGAACCTGCATCCGTATAGCGACACGCTGTCTGGTAGTTGCTTTCCTCGGAAGATGATTTTGACGTTTTCCGTATCCGTTAGCTTCTTGTTCCTATCCATTTTCTTCATCCTTTCCACTTTGATGATTTCGCCCTCCGACAACAGATCTTCCATCAGTTCTTGCTCGCTGTAATCTCTCGGTATTCCTTTAGCCAAACCCACTGTCTGCCTGAGGATTATCGGGACGTAGCACTTGAGGTTTAGCTCCTCCATGTTAATCTCCATTAGTTTTTTGGCTTCCTGTGGTGCTCCGAACGATACCTTGAATCGAAACCTGCCAATCGCCGTGATATCGGTGTAGGTTTTGATTCCCTTACTGGATAGGGCTTTACCCACACTGACTGGGTGTCTGATGGTAGGTTTCTCGTAGTCCCATGGCTCCAGGTACACCGTGTCGTTTTGTTGGTTATCCTGCTGGTTGCTGCTGTTTCCTGGGTTTTTTCCGTGTTCTGTTGCTTTGGATGTTCCTCCTCCTTTCGATACCGTTGGACCTTGTCCTGTTTTGGCCTTCCCCGTTGCCGTCATTTTCACCTCCTTATTCTTGTACTGCTTCCTTGTTTCAATTTGCGATTTCGTGCTCATTTTCTTTCACTTGCATTCTTTGCGGATTGCTTTTTGATTTTTCTTTCGCTTTTATCTTCTACTTTTCTTCGTTTAATTGCTATATTCTCTTCACTTAAATCCTAATGCCACTTCACTTAATTTATATTTTTTCTTCTCTATGTATTTGTATGTATTATTGCCCCATGACACCTTACGGAATCAAACTCTTCACCGACACTTAACTTTTTCTAGGTTATAGCTAGTTTTTCTTCTTCTCTTTTAGAAACCACCGCAGCACTTTTGATAGGCCGGTTCGGCCATCCGGCCCTCCATCACACCGGAACCACTCGACCTCCTTGCAATCCGTTCCACTTAAACTTTCTGGTCGAAAATCAGCTGTTCACACACTTTTTCCAACCGGTGAACACTCGTGTTTATTTCAGTTACCATGGAGACGTAATTTGTGATTAGCCCCGGTCCCTTTCAAATTGTATCATTATTAATGAACGGCCTTATATTTGAAATGACGTTTCACATTCATCTAGTGATGTCCGATTTTCATTCCAATAATCGTTTAATCGATTAACGAACCGAAAAGTAAACTATTTATAATCGGTTAGATCATGCCGATATAAGCATTAACATCTCCACAGGATCATCACTGATCGTTTCAAACATGTGCTGCACTCTCATTCGTGGAAAAATGGCAGCACAGCGAACAAAAAATAATCGATTAGTTGTTAATCGAGTAATTAAAAAATGGGACATCTCTGATTTTGGTGTGATTGTTTTGATAAAAATGAGCGCAAAATTTCATCTATTCCGAGGGGGCAGCAAAACCACAAAATTACCTTGAATACGGGGGGTTCTCATTGGATGAAAGGGACTGTGAAAGAAGACACTAAAATAGAAAGTTTTTCTTCCGACAGTTTCATCTTAGTATTCATCTTTGCTTTTTCTGCCACTAAATCGATTTTTTTAACCAAACAAAATCAAAAAACGACCGCACGTGAAGGTTAATTTTCGAACTTGTGTCCCAGAAGTTTCTTTCATCCTCTGGAATTTTGTGTTTACTTCAAGTGACTTTTAATTTGAGCGACAGTCGTCTGCTTCAGCCGAGGCTTCAGCATCACGGTAAAATGAATACTTTTTAACCGTATCGGTAGTATCGCTATTCAATTAGGTTTTGCACCGTCGGGGTTAACCTCAATCTGATGACAGTTCAGTGGTACTGTTTACGTGGACTTAGTCGTTTTTTCTTGGGTAGATTTTCTCGATAATTTTTCAGACTGCAGCGAGATGTAAACCACACTTCTGCATTGTCCACGAGCAACATCCTTTCACCGCGCTATTTCTCGACAATTTTCAAGTTAAAATTCAGAAATTTTAGAATTTGTTTTTTCGAAAAAACGACTAAGGCTGTGAACCATTTGCCGAGTTAAATTTAACTCGTGGTTAAAAGTGACATTTCGAAAGTTATTTTCTATGTTCGAAAATCCCTGTGCTGTCGCTCGACCGGTTTTCGAGCCACGGTTGTCAAAATTTAACTTCTTGTCTGTCAGAAATAACCATGCTCGGATAGCAGGGTTAATCGATAACTTTCCATCTGTCAAATTTTAACCAAAAGTTAAAATAATTTGGTGGATTATTTTAACTTTTGGTTAAAATTTGACAGATGGAAAGTTATCGATTAACCCTGCTATCCGAGCATGGTTATTTCTGACAGACAAGAAGTTAAATTTTGACAACCGTGTCTCGAAAACCGGTCGATCGACAACACAGGGATTTTCGAACATAGAAAATAACTTTCGAAATGTCACTTTTAACCACGAGTTAAATTTAACTCGGCAAATGGTTCACAGCCTAAGTGCTTGTAAACAGTACCACTGAACTGTCAAAAAGGTTCAGCCTATTAACACTGAGTTCATTTGTGACGTCACGCTGCAGAACCTAATTAGGTACTGCAGCGTGACGTCACAAATGAACTCAGTGTTAATCGGCTGAACCTTTTTGACAGTTCAGTGGTACTGTTTACAAGCACTTAAAGTCGTTTTTTCGAAAAAAAATATTTTAAAATTTCCGAATTTTAACTTGAAAATTGTCGAGGAAATGCGTGGTGAAAGAATGTGGCTCATGGACATTGCAAAAGTGTGGTTTACATCGCACTGCAATCTGAAAAATTATCCAGAAAATCTACCCAAGAAAAAATTGACTAGGTCCACGTAAACAGTACCAGTGAGCTGTCATCAGATTGAGGTTGACCCCGACGGTGCAAAACCTAATGGAAGTATTTGAAGACTGAATTTTTGACAACTCTGAGTTAAACCAAATATACCACATTGAAGGGTATATTCTACAGAGCATTGCACAAAATTATTCAATCTGCGATTGTAGTTTCCTATCATGTATGATTGAAATCTCTCTTTTGAAGTCTTTCACAAATTTTACTATCTTGAAAAATTATACATACCGATCTTTGTAACAGAGCCTATGTAGATGTATTTCGTTGTCCTGGAGCAAATATTTCGTGAGAACATAACGAGAATTCAGCTGGTGACTAATAATATTCCCTGTCCAATTGACCACTTTGTCAAGCAGTTTTGGCATGACTTTCTACCAGCGATTTCACAAAACTGGACCAACTAATTTCTATTTTTTTTTATGAAACGCACAAATTTTGGCTGCTTTTCTCGAGGCTCTAAAAGAAAAAATCTCAAAATAATGTTTCATTTCAAAGTTCGAGTGGTAGTAAACGTCATTTTATCTGCTCGAATGAAGTGGTTAATTTCACGTTTCATTTTACGCAAATTTAATCATAATTATTTAAATCTCAACAGTTATCCAGCGTCTGGCTGAAAATCTCCTTAATAAAGACAACCAACCTCAACAATTAAATTCAACACCAATCTCAATCTGGGTACTGCGGAGTCGACCAATTTTATTTTGCAAGCCAATGGAAAACTGCTTGAAAATTTTCTCAAGTTTAAAACTGGTTTGCTCTTTCTCAGTCGATTCCCGCCAAAAGCTCTGAGCCAGGAGTGCTCGAGCCCCCATGACTCTAACAAAGTTTGTTTACATACATGTTTCGCCAAAGTATGTTTTACTGTAATTGAAAACTCAGCTGCCTCATAAAAACTATGCTGGTTTTTATACTTTCATCACTGAGCCTGTTGGTTTTTATCTTTGAGCTTAACATTAAGTATGTGTTATAACGGCGCCGGTGGTGTAGTGGTAAGCGTGATTACCTCTCACCCCAGCAGGCCTGGGTTCAATCCCAGTCGGCGCCGCCGGGATGTTCTGAGGCACGCCTTCCTTCGGATGGGAAGTAAAGCCGTTGGTCCCCGGTTCATGAGTTGATGGGTCGATAGGTAGGGTCCAGGTGTGGAAGCTGCCTTCCTGGCACGTCGGTAGCATTGGTGCTCAGCACGGAAAACAAGATCGACGGAAAAAAACAAACCAAAGGAAAAAAAAAGTATGTGTTATGAAAAAGTATAGATAATTTTTATGAGATTACAATGCTTGACGGTAGATAAGAACAGTAACTGCATTTGCTGCTTCTGAATGTTTGACTCCCGCTCACACTGGCTCCCAAGTGACAACCCTAATAAAAATGTTATGGTTAATTTGCTTAACGACGTGTTCTGGGTATCATCCAAACCATTTGTGGAATAGTTCCATCATTTGGGTTATCGTTCGTTTATGGTATTTTTTTATTAGGGAAGCACCTTGAGTGAGTTCGCAGTACTCAGATCTTAATACTTCCCACGCTTTTCTTCGTGAAGCGCTCGTGTTTATTTACATCGCTCGTTTCGAACCGCGTTTGACTATAGTCGCTATATTCATAGTCTGGCGGATAGAATCTCGGGAACCAATAAGGCTGTCCACGAGACAGTTGCGATCAGCTGACTTTTATGTTTACCAATAACTTTTGATAGATCACAGTAGAACTGACAGTTCTCGCGTCACTTTTCAAATAGACCAATGTAACAAATGTAAACAAATTGAGTTAAGCGTTACAAACTATTGCTCTTCTATCATTGTATGTGGTACAAAAACATCCATCCAAATTTACTTTCATTCATTTGAGATAATCATTGATTAAAAATTGTCCAATGTACAGTTTGAAATCAAGAGCAAATTTTCATTACGTCGAATGTAACAAAGGTAAACAAAGTCGAGCTATCAGTGTCAATCGATTCTCCTGCTATTACACTATATACTGTCCGAATATAGGATCAAATCCCATTTTTAAATTTATTTGCCAGTCAAATTGCTTTTTGACGTAATCACCTTCCGATCAAAATAGTTTTCGATGTTACTTAAGTCACCCAATTTCTATGGAGATGCCGTTTGACTTAAGTAACAGCGCTGAGAAACCCGTGAAAAGTGTACGTTCGTCGCTTCGCTTTCTCATTATTAAAGTGAATAAATCGAACTGTTTGTTGCTAAGATGATTTCGGTGATCCTAAAATGATGCATGGGCTGCACGTAAGGAGACGTAATTGATAATTCTCCTGAATATCCTGGTAAATACACTTTGACTTAAGTAACAATAGGGGCCACCAAACGACGTATAATAACTTTTGACTCAAAAACTAGTATTTTTTAGCATGAAAGCTAGTGATTTGCATTTGTATGATTAAAACCCTGCTAAATATGTTAAACATTGCTATCACTATGAGATTATATGCGTTTACTTGGAAATAGGAATAACTTTTCGGTCATCAAAACAAAACTTTATTTTTCTCGGATTGGTGCGAATGTTACTTACGACATAATGAAAATTTGCTCTTGAAATGATGGGTATATGATTGTTGCTTCGGTCATTCGGACTGCCTAACATGATTAGTGCTCATTTTCCAAAGGCGGGCCAATCTAAAGTTAGGTACTATACTCTGAAATCTGTGAAAGGGAATCTAGTATCATGTAGACAAAACGTCCAATGTAACACTGATTGATTATGTCATTGAGAAAAATCGTCCAATGTAACATGCCCGATGTACAACTCAACTTGTCAAAACGTCCTATGTGGTTTTTTCTATGTTGTAGCATGAAATTCAAATCAAAATTGTGATTTTACCGTTTCTTCTGAATTTTCAACGTTATTATACACGGACTACATTAAAAATAGTATTGCAAAATGTATTGTTTTTAAACAGTTAAAATAATAATCTGTCGAACTTCAACTTCGATTTTCTCAAAATGGTGGATATGTTACATTGGTCTATTTGAAAAGTGACGCGAGAGTTCAATCCCATATGAATTTCTGCTTTGTTTATGTTTACATTCAGCACCATTAACACCAGATTACTCTTTATTTCTAGCTCTCAGTTCCACTGAGAAACGTCTCTTGGATCACCTTATTAGGTACTGCAGGGTGACGTCATAAATGAACTCAGTGTTAAACGGCTGAACCTTTTTGACAGTTCAGTGGTACTGTTTACAAGCACTTAGTCGTTTTTTCGAAAAAAAAATTTCTAAAATTTCTGAATTTTAACTTGAAAATTGTTGAGGAACAGCGCGTTGCAAGGATGTTGCTCGTAAACATTGCAGAAATGCTGTTTACATCTCAATGCAGTCTGAAAAATTATCGAGAAAATCCACCCAAGAAAAAATCGACTAAGTCCACGTAAACAGTACCACTGAACTGTCATCAGATTGAGGTTAACCCCGACGGTGCAAAACCTAATAAGCAGAAATTCATATGAGAGTGAACTGTCAGTTCTACTGTGATCTGTCAAAAGTTCTTGGTAAACAAAAAAAGTCAGCTGATCGCAACTGTCTCGTGGACAGCCTTATTGAGCTGTCAAATAGCGGAACCAATCGAGCAAATCACGGCCAACAACAGCAAAGAGCTAGCGGTGCCGGTGGTGTATTGGTAAGCGTGATTACCTCTCACCCCAGCAGGCCTGGGTTCAATCCCAGTCGGCGCCGCCGGGATGTTCTGAGGCATAACATCTCTGATCACGCCTTCCTTCGGATGGGAAGTAAAGCCGTTGGTCCCCGGTTCATGAGTTGATGGGTCGATAGGTAGGGTCCAGGTGTGGGAGCTGCCTCCCTGGCGTCGGTAGCATTGGTGCTCAGCACGAAAAACAAGATCGACGGAAAACAAACCAAAGAAAAAAATAAAAAAAAAACAGCAAAGAGCACACCAGCTATTGCGAACAAAACTTTGGAAACCGTTTTCTCGTGATTCAAGGCTCGCCTACGCAAATTAACACTACACAGTGAATGAGAACTCAAATTTGAGTTTAGTTCACTCATAATCACCAAAAGTGTAGGAACTCAGTGATGAGTAAATTTGTCTCATGGTTTTCTGTGGAAAACCTAAAAAATCTGCCGGAAAATGAGGAAATTGACGAAAATTTTATTTAGTCTCGGAGTAGTACCAATAGACTGAGTGAATCCAATCTTTACTTTTCTCTAATTCGCGAATTTTTCCTTGGAAAATCCTGGAAAAACCATGGAAAACATGAGACAAATTTTACTCATCCCTGTGTTCCTGCACTTTTGGCGATTATGAGTGAACTAAACTCAAACTTGGGTCGTTCTCATTCGCTGTGTATCTTTGGGTTGGGGAAAGTTTCCCCTACCCGATGATGCCGGTAATTTACGTTCGATTGTCGAGGAAAGAATAATCAACGTTAGAAGCATGGAGACTCAATACACAACTATAGGAACCTAACGCTTCTAACGTACCGCAACTATAGGAGCGTTTACCCTAGGACCTTTTCAATTGTTGGTCTACAATATTCAGGCATAACATTTGATAACGGCACAAAAGCATTTGTAAACAAACTTTCTAAGGCCCTTTACACGCGAACCAAAGTACGCCCACGCAAACCAACAACATCGTCGGATAGGGGCAACTATCACCTTTCCGAAAGTGGTATTGGTTTGCGTGGGCGTACTTTGGTTCGCGTGTAAAGGGCCTTAGAAAGTTTGTTTACAAATGCTTTTGTGCCGTTATCAAATGTTATGCCTGAATATATTGAATTGGTTCCGCTTCCCCAATAAAAAATAACCATAAACGAACGATAACCCAAATCATTGAACTATTCCACAAATGGTTTGGATGATACCCAGAACACGTCGTTAAGCAAATTAACCATACAATTTTTATTAGGGTTTTTGATAGATCGAAATTCTATCCGCCAGACTATTAATATAGTGACTATACACGCATTAGAACTTTTGGCTTCAGTCTTCGCGCAATTATCGTGACAATTATCCACGGCCCATACAAATTAAAAAACAAATTATATGGACAATTGGGTTGTTTAACTTCGAAAAATATACCGATTTTTATACAGCATCTGATAGACCTTTGTTTTCTGAGCACAACGATATTTTTATCGATCCTGTAGACATCCATCTCGATTTTTAAATCAAGATTTAAATTTTTGATCGTTGACACTAAATCTATTCGTTGACAGCTCGCTCCCATACAAAGTTCCACCAAGGGGCGCTAAAATGGTGATTTTTGCTAATGTACTTAAAATAGTTCCAGTGTACCAAAGTTGATGAAATTTTGGATTTCGGTTCCATTTTTAATGCAGATAACGAAAATGTATTTACCTCAATACCCCTAAACAACCCAATTGTCTACGCATGGGGAGGGTGGGGGTCCAACAATCTGTGGGCAGTGTTGCGATATACCGTTAAAAAAAAAGTTGATTCATTGTCCAATACTCATATTGTTCGTTTAACTCGTATAACTTAAATTATGCACTCATAATGCTTAAAAACAAACAAATAATGTTGAAAACATAAATGACCTATGTAACTGTGATTATAACAAAACGTCCTATATAACATGTCCAATGTACACCTGACAAGATCAAAATGTCCTATGTAACATTTTTCACGTTTTCATAGAAAAAAAAAATGTATGAAACGGGTAGATTATAATTTCAATTTCAATTTTACTATCGCATTTTACTATTAAAGGTCTTAAAAATGTCAAAAGTTGATTTTGTTTAAAATAGTATCAAAAAAGATTTTGTCAATCTTCAACCTCGTTTTTCTCGAAAAGAGTGAAATGTTAGATAGGACCTTTTGAAAAGTTAGGCGAGAATTGTATTTTGATTTCTCCGCTCATCTCTGAGTATTTCTACGTGATACCCCAAGAGAAGAGGTGACAATACAGGGGCGAAAAAAAAACCACTTTTCTGTCAAACGTGAACCAGCTCCTGATTGGCCGATTTCATGTGCGTAAGATAGAGATAGAGATAGATAAAGATAGAGATAGAGATAGAAATAAAAGAGGAAGAAGCCAATTGTCACCTCTTCCTCTTAGGTGATACCATACTATTTTTATCAGTGTATATAACCGTCATTGCAAGGGATCGACTTTGCAACGCATCAGCAAAAATAAGGCACTCACTGGCTCTCACGGGGGGATCTCACTCAAAATCAGCTGACTTTGACAATCATCGCGCCCCGCATCACACATCAAGAAAAACGAGTTCCGTAAAAAGCGAAAGAAGACGAAACAGAACCCAAACAACATAATCAAAACAAAGAACTTCTTGTCTGTTTTGACTGGCATTCGAGACGGGGCAAGACTAGTACTCGCTGAAGCCGTAACCGATTTTGATGGTGTTAGTGTTGACAACACGTTTTTAAGCTACACTCATGTGTGCCGCATGGTTATATCGCGTTAAAAGTTTTTACTGGTGTGGTAATGCTGCTATCACATCCAATTATAATGCACTTAATTGTTAGGCAACGATAATTCGTTTTCAACACAGTAAACAGCGCCTATGATACAACAAAGATTTAAAAAATCCTTCCCGCCGCTCGCGACAAACGTTCCTAACAACGTATCACGTATGAACAGAGCTTGCTTGCGAAAATTTGCAGCAGCTGTCAAATGTTGACGTAAAATCGAACCAGAGAACCAGGATTTTTCGGCTTCACACAAAGTATATGCACTGAACCAAAAAATATCATAAAATTTATTAAAAACATCACATAGCTTCACACTGAATACATTCCCATTCATATTATGTGTATCCATTGAAAGTCATGTGAAAAACACATAAGACTCATTATGACACACCAATAATATTCATTTGTCAATACCATACTTTGTATGTGAACGAAGGTTATGTGTATTGTCAGATGAATCTTATGTGATTGGCAGATGTGAAAAAATCAGTGGTGTTCCAGCAGTGTTTTCAAGATGGCGAATCTGTGTGATCAATTGCTGGCAGATTTAGGTTTCTCGGAGGAATCACTGGAAGTTTTGCAGCGTATGTTTGTTGAAACCATATATAAGATGATATAAAACTAAATCTCTTTATTATGTTAGGGTGTGGAATTCAGCTGTACGAATTAATAACCTATTCGATCGGTGATTTCGAATCCAGTTTGGGGAAGAGCAACGTTGAATGGAATTGTGAAACCATTTTCGAGTACATTGACGCCTGGAGGAAACGCAATGTAAGTGTTGTGTTGTTTAATAATAAAATCCTCTACAATCTGACTATAACTCTTCTGGATTTGTATTTTACAGAAGACGACTATTCTTCAATCTCTAGCGCCTGACTTGTTCGTCGAGAAAGAGTTTGTAAATATTACTGCTGGAGAGTATTCTGAAGCCACCTGCTTGAAAGAAAGCAAGCGCTCAGTTATCGTCGAAAACGATTGTGATCTAGGAACAACGGCCAATCCAGATCAACAATCCCAAGCAGAAGATGGGACAGATTTTAAACCTGGCGATGAAGTCTGTGGGGTCATAACTGGAACGAGCAACACGCGGAATGATGACGATCCAATATTGGAGACTGGTGACAACACTGAAGCTCAGAATCGTGGAGAGCATTCTAAGGTGGAAATAAATACTAGTAGAACAACGGACAACAAGATCATCACACTTACACCAAATCTCCTCCTGTCTCTTCTGGATAGTAGCGAAGAAGGAAAGGATATAATTGAGAAGGCACAAATTTGTGAATTATCCGAGAGTAATCAGCTCCAGCTTGCCGGAACCATCGCTCGATTTCATCTGAAACACAAAAATAAACTACGCACCGAGGATCTGGAAAGTTATTCACTGGCTGTAACAAGTCTCTTCAAGTTCGAGCGAAAGGTAGTAATAATAAAAAATAAATGTTCGTCAGGCAAATTTTGATGCTAGTTATTTATATTCTCATAGGAAAACTACTTCATCTGCCGAAGCGGCCAACGGCGCAACCATGGAGGCAAAATCGCCAACAAAATTTCGAACCTCAAGCAAAAAAAACGTAAAACTGATGTAAAAGAAAAGGAACACTGCAAGCAGGCCAAAGTGGCAGCGGGAATCGATACATCTTCTGATCCGGCTTCTATCGAAGCAGCTGAATGGTTGGCCTTAAACCAGGAACCTTGGTCTGTTGTACTTGAAAAGTGGACATCCAGTTTCCCGATCAGAAGAAAATATCTTCAAAGTGCGGAATCACTGCCTATGCTGTTTTCCAGATACTCGCACTACAAGATTTACCATGGATATCAACTAGTGAGTAATGATTTTCCTCAGTATGCTAACTTTGTTGTTAATTATTTTAACTTTTTGCAAACATTTGTTTTAATTTGTTTTCAGTTGTGAAAAGCACATTGTTTGTACTAATTGACATTTTTCTTTCAAAAGGTGGATATTGACTGTAAGTTGTTGAGCATAGGTTCCTTCGATGGTTTGCGGAAGCTTGAATTGGCAACGGCTGCAATAACTTTATTCATCGCCAAGAAATCCACCGATCCTTCAGCTGTAAAACTGTTGAAATATTTAACGAGCAGTTACGTAAACCAAGGTACCTAAATCGAAAAAAAAATGTATGCAACCAATTCAATTAATTTCCATATTTTATTTCTTTGCAGACACCAAATTGTGCGCACTTCTACTTGGCTTGAGTACAGTCCTTCCTCCGAACGTTGCCAGCTCAAAGTTCAAGCCAACCATTTGTTTGGCTCAAGAGGATACGATTTTATTTGTTGAATCTAGTGATCAAGTCGTTCTGAAAGTTCAGGCGATTTACACATCGTATGTTGACAGGAAGCTACCGATTTCCCCAAAACTAGTTGCCGTGGGGACAGGACTGGAAACCTTAACCGGACGTTTTTATGTATACTACCCGGACTTTTGCTTCGAGTTAACATCATTTGCAAGGGCAATCGACGTACTTATTAAAACCACACACTTGTTTGGTTTACCCTATTCGAAGATATCAAAACTTATTTGGCATTTCATCAGCTGCTCTATCTACGACATTGAGCATCGCGAGTCCTACGCAAGTGTAAATCGCCTACACAATTTTCTAATTCAAACTGAAGATTCGACAACAGTGAACCATGATTAAATGTATGTTCGAACACTGCAACGTCACTTTCGAGACCGCTGTCGTATATCTCGAACATTTAAAAAATCATCATAGGGTTCCAGTGCACTATCGTTACAGATGCACCGTATCGTCATGCAGTCAAATTTTTTCTAAATTGTATCCGTTCAAAAAACATATCATCGGTCACATAAGCCCAGAAAGCGCAGATCAATCAAATGCCATGGAATGTAGTCCATTATCTCCGGATATCGATCGAATCGAGATCGAGAATCAAGATCACCAAATAAAACGACAGAAAAACAGCGCAGAAGTCAGCAGCGATTATGGAGGAGGATCATCTGACAAATTGAATCAACTTGAAAAATCAGCTACAGCATTCACCCTAAGTTTACATGTGAAAACGAATGTCAGCAGAAAAGACGTTTATGATATTCAAGAAGGAATAACCTTAATGTTTACTGAGATAGCCAATCAGTTTCAAGATCTTCAAATGATTGCACCTAATGCAGAATCACAATTTTATTACGAAAGTTACATTTCAAAAATGAAGAATATGTTTAAGTCCATTGGTTCCGACTGTAAGCTTTTCAATCACTTGATGAAAAATGAAGGTCTAGAATTGCCGTCTATAATCACCATAGATAAAAACGAAGATCTTGTGTCCAGAAGAATAGATATTGAAGATGATGTAGAAATTGAAAGCACAAAAAGTTATATGATAATGATGCCTATTGAATTTCAAATCAAGTCTTTCTTGAAATCAAATGATACAATACATACAATTTTGGAAAACACTGCAATGCTCGAAAAATCAGACGGCATTTTGAATTTCGTTAACGGATCTAAATGGAAACAAATAAATCAGAAATATGAAGGAGACATAATTGTTCCAATTTGGCTTTATGCCGATGAGTTTGAAGTCAACGACTCACAAAGTTCTCATTCTAATAGGCACTCAGTGTGTGGTATTTACTATAATTTTCCAACCGTACCTGATCAGTTCCTCGCCAAGCTTTCTCATATTTTTGTAGCAGGAATGATCAAGAAAGTGGATATGAAAAATACTGGCATCAACAAACTGTTAGCTGTAATGATAGAAAACTTCAAGTCTATGGAAGAGAAAGGAATACAATTAGATGTTAAGGGAAAATCAGTTAATGTAAGAATTGTTTTGTGCTTACTTCAGGGCGATAATTTAGGTTTGCATACAATGTTGCAATTTTCCAGTGGATTCAACGCCACGTTTTACTGCCGGTTTTGTTGCAGACCTAAAGAACTGCTCAAAGTAGATGTTAAAGAACATGCAGACTGCATACGCAGAAGAAATGATTATGATAAAGACGTTGAAATAAACAAACAGAGTCAAACAGGTATTGCTGGAAGATCCATTTTTAACGAGCTGCCATCATTTCACGTGACGGAGAATAAGAGCGTAGATGCGATGCATGATCTCTTCAGCGGTGGCATTTGCAAGTATGGATTGGTAGATGTTTTGGATTATTGCATATACAAAAAACGATATTTTACCGTTCAAGATTTCAATAATCGGAGGAAAGCTTTTAGTAAGCATTGCTTGGATAGTGAGTTGCAAAGGATGCCCGATATTTCAAGTTCGTACCATAGCAAAGAGAAAAGGAAATCTATATCATTTAAACTAACATCCAGTGAAATGCGTTCATTGATTCATTATTTTCCTTTTATCGTGGGCTACTTTGTACCAAGAGGAGATGAAGTCTGGAACTATTGTAAAGCGTTAATAAGACTTGTTGATATGTGCCTTAAACGATCATTTACTGAAATTGAAATTGATTATCTTAAGGAAGCTATCACAACACATCACGAACTGTATAAACAGTTATTTAAAAAGGAGTTAAAACCTAAGCATCATTTTATCGTGCACTATCCAACTTTGATACGAACTTCTGGGCCCATAGAAAAGATGATGTGTTTCAGAAACGAAGCAATGCACAAAAATTTCAAGCAATATGCTCACATCATGTCGTCACGCAAAAATATTTGTTATACATTATGCGTAAAAGCTTCCTTGCAATTTGCTTACAATTTATCTAACGGAATTTTTTTAAAGGTTGAAGTACATGGAGATTTTGTTATCAGTGATATTCGTTTGCGCAATTACTATGACAATATTACTAAACCTATGATCATTAAAAATGGGTTTGACGTTGCTATATCTAGTAAAATCACATATAAAGGTACTAGTTATAAAGCTGGAAACTTTGTAACGCTATTTAAGAGCACTGACTTATGTTTGTTTCAAATACTAGACATTATTCAGGAAAATGAAGAATACTTTTTTGTAGCTAAAACATGGCAATCAGGGATCTTTGACGACCATTACATGGCTTTTACAGCAATCGAAGCGATACCACAAGTTGAAATTATTCATATCGACGCTTTCAGTTGTCCGCCAATTATGGTGCATAGAATAGGAGAACAGTTTTACTTTCGCTTAAAACCTAATTTTAATACACACGATTGTAATTAGTTTGTAAGGAACAAATAGTAGCAAAGCTATGTTAAATAAATAATTTGAAACATTATTTTAATTGTTTGATTATTTAACTGAAATGACATGTATGATAAAACCTAAAAATGAATTCATCTAAAAAGTATTAAAAAAGCACATGAAATTTATTATCGAAACCAATTATTTTCATTGGTATTTCACATAAAATTTATTAACAAAAACCAATAACCCTCATGGGTATTTCACATAAGATGTATGTGATTGTTCCAATGAATGTTATCAAAATCATCTCTCGAATTTTTATGTGATTTGCACATAGAAGTTATGTGAAAAGCTACATGGAAAATAATTATGTGTGTTTTCAGATAAATTTAACATGATTTCTAGGTTCAGTGTGGGAATGACATTTCTCGCGTCACTTTTCAAATAGACCAATGTAACATATCCACCATTTTGAGAAAATCGAAGTTGAAGTTCGACAGATTATTAATTTAACTGTTTAAAAACAATACATTTTGCAATACTATTTTTAATGTAGCCAGTGTATTATTAAGTTGAAAATTCAGAAGAAACGGTTAAATCACAATTTTACTTTGAATTTCATGCTACAACATAGAAAAAACCACATAGGACGTTTTGACAAGTAGAGTTGTACATCGGACATGTTACATTGGACGATTTTTCTCAATGACATAATCAATGAGTGTTACATTGGACGTTTTGTCTACATGATACTAGATTCTCTTTCACAGATTTCAGAGTATAGTACCTAACTTTAGATTGGCCCCGCCTTTGAAAAATGAGCACCAATCATGTCAGGCAGTCCGAATGACCGAAGTAACAATCATATACCCATCATTTCAAACTGTACATTGGACAATTTGTTACCTATGATTATCTTAAATAAATGAAAGTGAATTTAGATGGATGTTTTTGTATGACATACAATGTTAGAAGAGCAACAGTTTGTATCGCTTAACTCGGTTTGTTTACATTTGTTACATTGGTCGATTTGAAAAGTGACGCGAGATTTGTGTCATAGATGTGGACGAGACGCAACTACTATAGATCAGTGCACGGTCCCTAACCTCACTTTTTGCTCCCTATCATTTTGCTTCTGAGTAAAAGAGATAGCAACGAATGGGAGCCAAAACAAACCACCCAAAACTGTCAAAGCTTACGGGTGAGAGAAGAGTGCGGCAAATCTTCGTGAACTGATCAATATAGCAAGAAGTTTTCAATCTCTCGTTTCTTAATTCCGATTTTCTCAAGTGGCTGGTTAAGATTTAATTGCAATTCGTGTTTTGTTGTTTATTTTACACAACAAAGAGTAAATTGTGAAGCTTGTTTTAAGCGCATCTGTGTGGTGACGTGATGGTGTCTTGCAAAGCATTGAGCTCAGTAATGTCGTAATTGGATCCCTCACGACCTGTGTTTACCCTGTATGTGGTTTGTTGATTCATCATAAATTCAATCGCCATACAGTGTCCGGAGATAAGCTCACTCACACTTGGCGATCTGAAATGAAGGATTAGCGACGCCGTTTCGGACAAAATCCACCAATAAACAAGCAGCTCTAACTACTGATATCGTGTTACCCCACTAAACCAATTACCCTGCTTAGCCTAAACGTAGACGCAAATTATGGCAACGCTAGAGAAGTCCAAAACAAAGGTAAGTACCCGTCGTGATTTAGAATACTAACTTCTTCCGCGAAAGTGCGCATTACAAAGGCTTCCTCCCCCTTTCGTTCCGCTGTGTTGTTGATGTAATGAAATTATATTTGTTTTACTGCCAGCAGAGGAAACCCAAACTCAAACCACTGGTTCTGCCTGACGTTCCGATCGATGACCTTGAGGAAGAGGATGCAGACAGTGGTGAACCGGTGGTGGACATCGATTTCCCCAGTACGTCCACCTCGGAGGAAGCTCCTCCAGTCGCAGCGCAAGTGGACGAGATGAAAGATGTCGAACCGGAAGATGAAGAATACAGTTTGATCGACAGTGAAAAGGTAGTGCCATCGCTGGAAGCGACGGCACCGTCAGCACCACCAATGCTGGACGATAGTGAACCGGCGATGGAAGTCGTTGTTTCGAGTCTAGAGGTGAAACATGAAACGATGGAAGTGGGATCGTTGTATCCGAACCTTCAGGAGATGAGGATTAAGGAAACTGCTCCCGAGGAGGTGATTCGGTTTCCCGTGGAAGCGATGAAACCGTTGACGCGGCAACAGTTGGCTCAGCTCTACCGGGTCGACGGCGAAATGGGCCTGGCGGAGGCTTTCGAGAGGGAATTTCTCACGAGGGAACTGGATGAGAACGACCAGTGCATGAATCATCCACTGTATCAACTTTTGCAGCGGTACGCGAAAGCTCGAGCCGACTTGAGCTTGAACGTGTTGGAGTTCGAAGCGTTGCGGCGCAAGTGCAAAGTGCTGGCGAATGAGCTGTGGACGATGCGGGAGCAAACGTTCACCGGGACGGATACCTGCGGTGATGGGAAGGTGCTGCGGGCGAGCTACCAGGGGAGGTAAGTGGAAAACCGATTCACACCAATCATGTCGTTAGCATCGCACCCACATTTAAGTTTAGTTAACTCAAAATCACCAAAAGTGCAGAAACTCAGCGATGAGTAAATTTGCCTCATGTTTTTCAGTAGAAAACCTAAAAAATCTGCCGGAAAATAAAAAAAAAATTGACGAAAATTTTACTCAGTCTAAGAATAGTACCAATAGACTGAGTGAATCCAATCTTTACTTTTCTCATATTTGGGAAAACATGGAGCAAATTTACTCATCGCTGAGTTCCTGCACTTTATTTGAATTATGAGCAAACTAAACTCAAATTTGGCTCATTCTAATTGACCGTGTACGTTAGTACAAATCTGGTCAAGTCACATCTGAAAAAGGAAGAAAATCTACTGAAAATCTAACATACTTAATCAATTTTTCCACTCCCCGACGAAAACAGCGTCGCCAACCTTCAGGAATCCACCCTGTCCGAATTAAGCTCCACCCTGAAGGAGCTCATGAAACAGTCCTGCTTCCAATGCAACCAGTGCACCTACGAAGTCGACGCCACCCGTATCAAAATCGAGCAGAAAGTCTACGAAACCCTTAACATTCATCCGCTTCTAACTAATCTCCCGGTGAACGCTCCGGTCATCCTGAACCCGACCTTCGACCCCACCCAACTGGCCACAGCCATAGGCGAACTTCGCCTCTGCATATCGATCCTGTTCAGTTTCCTCCGGAAGGGCATAACCGACAAGCGCTTCCTAAAAGACGTCCGCTGCTGGACCGTCAAGCTGGTCGCCACCCAGCTACGGATTGCTACTGTGCATGATCATCTCTTTGTTCTGTTCCACGTTCTACGGAGCCCCAGTGGGATAGCCAGTTGGGCTACCTCTCTGGTCCAACTTCCCGTAACGGGAGACCTAAGCTGGGGCGGTGCAGAATTCCAACACGTCCTAGTGGTGATGGCCTGTCTGCTGTTGCCGATCAAGAACCGGAACGAGTTTCTCGAAAAGCTCAAACTAGATATGAACCGTTCGATCGACGTGGTCCAGGAGGAAATGTGGGCGATCGTGGATAGCGATGGGGAAGATTGTTCCGGATCGGATTCGATTTCCGAACTGAAGGAGGGCGATCTGGTGGCATTGATCGATCAGGTTCCCTTTGGAGAGATTTTCCGTGCGATCACTCTAATAGACCGGAAACTTGACGGCACGTTGCGGATAAACGAGGAAGCGATCCGAGGGTCTCTTCTGCTCAAGGCGATCGCATTCGGAACAGTTTTCGTGGAATTGTTGGGTAATGGCCTGGTTACTTACGATGCGGATCGCTATCGACAGTTCGCTAAGAGATTGGCTCGACTGATCAAGCATACTGTATTCTATGTGAGCGACCTATATCGGATACTGCTGGAACGGACGAGGAGTGCCCATGTGGTGGTTGATCCGTACGAAAGCACGCGGATCCACCTGGAGATGGATGTGTTTGTAGTGCGGTCGGCACAGTACATCTACCGATCGCGGAAAATCGGCACCTGGCAGTACTTGACAGGGTTCCCTTTCGATCAACTGAGCTTGAATGCACTGTGGAAACTGTACTACTGTTTGCATCTGGATGAATTCAACGAAGACTCGATCACAGCCGTAGATAAGGACTTCCGTGCGCTGTGCGTCGGTGAAGATCAACGAGAGAAGGTTCGAAGCGGTTTGTTGGGGATGCCTTCGGAGGATCTGTACTACCTGCTGCAGGTGTTCTCCAACATGGCACTCGCTAGGGAAATATCTGACATCGACTTCATTCAGACGGTTGCTCTGAATCTATTTGACGTAAGTATCTCAACACTCCTAGTTTCTGAGACGTTTAGTCACAACCGAAACTCCAACTTCCAGATCGGTTACCTCAATGAATATACCAAGGACTTCTGCTACAAAGCGGTCAAAGATCTGCTGTTCAACATCGTGTTCAAGTATCCATCGTTGGTTTCGAATCTTCTTCAATCGCTCAAGCAGGACGTCGCCCATGCGGACCTCTCGGCGTTGTATATCTTCAAGGCTCTTCCGCTGGATCGCTGGCGTCCGCAGTGGGAAGATTTCGAGCTGCTCGCCAACTGGATCCTAAACTATGGCTTCGACGCGATCCAGAGTTCGACGGCGAGAATAATCCTCATTCATCTGAACTACAATTTTGATACGTGAGTACCTCTGTTGACAATTCGTTGGATCAACCCGTACCAAATTGAATATTTTCAGAAACAACGAGCTGTTCCTACCCCACGACATCCACGTCCGTATTGCGTGCCTGGTTACCGAGGTTTACAGCAAACACGTGCCAGAGATCCTAGGAAATTCACAAGGCTTGGCCGCCTCGGTGAGCAGTCTGGTGAAGGGCAAAGCAGCGCAAGAGCAATTTCTAGCCTGGTGTTGGAACATGGTCAGCCTTTTGCGACTTCACTGCATGGACCAGAGTTCCGAGATCGTCAACGGTATGATCAAGAACCCCGCCCTAATCCTGAGGCACGTTCTCGAATTGGAACGAGCTCAGCAGATCTACCAAGGCGTTACCGAAAATCGGCCATTGGCAGTCTATCTAGCGATCCTCATCAGCACATGGGGCCATTCGGTACCGCAGATCTGTCACAAAGGTTTCGAACAGATCCGACTGCTGCTAAACGATCACCGCTACACGGTAGTCGTTCGATGTTTGCAACTTATTACCCCCCTATTCCTGGAATGCCCCGACAGCCTGAGTCGTTGTGAAGCTTTCAAATCGATCCTAATCAGCTTGATCGCGGCAAACAAGTACTATGCACGATTCACCAAGGACCAATTTCGACCTGAGACGAACGCTCCCGTAACGGAGATGCTGAAATGTATGATCCTCTCGCAAATCACCAACTACGTACAGTACGGGCTAGCTTCACCCACTTTGCTGATCAACATCTGGTTGCAGTGCCTAACCGAGTTACCGAATTGGACAAAAGACCCATCAATATTGCGACTGCTGGACGCCATGATCGGAGTCGCCTATCAGTTTCCCGATGCGTGGCATTCGATGAAGGAGTTCTTCCGGCCTTACTATTCCGTAAGTTGCAATGTTCATCAACGGCTCCTTTCAAACACAGCACCTTGCTTCTTTTCAGCGCTTCGAAGACATCAAGACATCCAAACCCTCAGGATTGCTCAACCTGCTCGCTGCAAATCCATCCGACCTGTTCAACTTCCCATCCCCTGTGACCGTATTCCTATCGATCTTCACCCTGGAATTAGAGTACGAAATCACCGAAATCCAAACCCGCATCTGGCACGAAGTCCTCCGAGCGATCGGACTTCCTAGCTCTCCTCAGCTCTCGCTCGATACGGCCATTAAAAAATCCTGCTCGATCCTAGGCTATCCCTCGTTCCCACCTGCATCACTGACTGTCTTCAAACTCGCCAACCTGGTAGCGAACTGCACCATCAAAAACTTCATGTATCCGATAGTCTGCCAACTGTTCTTCACCATATACCTTTCACGAATCCCGCTCGCCCAGGACGAAGAACGATTCGCCAATTGCTTCGGCGTTGCCGATCGTCTCTACGAGTACAACCTCGGCCTGATGAAGCGTATCAAGAAGCAGCTCTATGACGCGGAATGTTACTACAACTCAACATCCGTCAGCGAGACGGACGAACGACAACGCTCCTTCTACAACCATTGCACGCGGTTGTTCAAAACCTTCCAGCTGTGGTTGGAAGACACTCACCTAAATCGAATTCAAATCCAGTCCATCGACCTTCCCCCACAGTTCGACTGTCACCGGTTGGCTTCGATTTTCCGAGGCAACCGTGACCACTGGACGGACTTCATCGATTTTCGAGGCATTCGCTCAGACCATCGTGAACTCGCAGATGGCTGGCAAAAGCTCTGTTACCGATACAAACCCGTAGTCTCCGCGGTCGTAACAAACTCTCCAGCCCGTTCGCTCGCATCCAGCCAAAGTATAACCGATCTTCAGGACGTCAAGCAATCCATGTTCAAACGTCTCGAAGCTTACGACGCCCCGGCATCTCCTCCACCCTTGGTCAAATCAACTCCCCACATATCCCCGGCCAATTTCACCTCACAATCGTCCAGCTCATTGATTTCCGCGCTCAAATCCGACTTCTCCCTCCTGGACTCGTATGCCCGCAAGGAATTTCACGTCATGTACAATGAACACATGCTGCTCGACTCGTGCTACCTGGAACAGGTTCCGAAGCTCTACATCACCGAAGACAAGGTCCTGTACAAGGACGTCACCTGCTCGAGCGGTTGCAGCGAATCCATAAAGGTCCAAGTTCGATACAAGGTGTCCAAGCTGGACAAGAACCTGAGTGCTCTGCTTGCGGAGAACCGATCAGTTCACGATGCTCTGCTTCAGCGGGAAAGCAAACTACCGGATCGGGTCGTGATGGCTTCCGTACGGATCGACGCCTTCCTGCGGCAGATCGTCGATGGTTACCGGGAGTGGAAGCTGAGTGGAGAGGTGAACATTTGTGGGAAGCTGAACAAGGTGGGTTCGACGTTGTTCTACGAATTCGTGAATAAGATGAATGACTACAATCAACTGTGTCCGCTGACGAAGGAGGTCTGCTCGATGGGGATCAGCCAGCTTGGGGTAAGTCCTCGCCTTTCGGGTGGATTTCAATGTTAATGGATTTTTTTATTCTGTGTAGTTTTTCATGCAGGAGAACCAAAACGTGGAAGGTATCAAGCTGCTGAGTATCGCTTTGAAACGGCCGGATATGATTAACCTGATTTCCGAACTGCTCGTTCCGGCTAGCTGTCCGTCGCAGTACTTCCTGCGGATGTATGAGTTTGTGATCGATTCGCACATCAAACACCATGACACGCAGGTTCTGTTCGTGATGCTGTCCAAGTTCGACATCGTTAGCTGGATGAATCGCCACAGACCCAAGCTGGTGGACATCAATCGTCTGGTGGAGTTGATCCTCCGGGGATTAGAAGGTTGGAATCAGAATAATGCAGTGCTAATTCAGGACGTGAGTAGACCTCCCCAGACCACTTCCTCCAATCTAGTTCAAGCAAGTCTAACCGGCATTCAACAGCTTCTCCAACGGCATCTGATGCATCTGTTCGAGTACGACTTTCCGGAATACTACGGAGACATTCTGCAAATGAGCTTGGCAGCCTGTTCGCGCAAGAAGATCATGCCACAGGTTCTGCTGGATCTAATTAATTCAATGCGACGACGGGTCGGATGTCAACCGATGGCATTCGGAATGGGACTTGTGGCAATCAAGGAAGACTTCCGCAGCTTTGCCACCAAACAGAGCATCCTGTCCTACAAAGATTTAATCGATACGACGGTACTGCTGACGCAGCACTTTCAACAGGAACGACTGAATCACGGCCTGCACGGACTCTACCCGATGCACAGCGATTACTGCGAGGTGTTGTCCCTATTGCTAGGTTCGGTGGGACATGCGGCAGTCGTTGCAGCAGTTCACACCTATCCGGGAGTACTAGCTGATGAACGTAAGTGCTTATGACGCCCTTAACCAGAACATTTCGTCAATCTCCTCTTTTTTTCTCCCAGTGATCACCTGGCTGTGGCCATCCCTGTGTGATATGTTCTCCCCTTGGCTAACACCGTACTTCCCGCAGAACATGAAAGGTCAACAACAGGTAGCTAACTGGATCCAGCAGGTCGCCAGCGATAGCTCGATGCTTCCTCCGTGGAGCGAACTGCACGCCGATACGGCGTTCCGCATGGTCAAGGTGTTCGAACACTGTCTTCAGTTTCAGTTGGACACATTCCCTGCCAGTAGTGCCCTCCTGGGCCACCTATTCTACTGGTATGAACTGAATTTTGCCCATCCGGCTCTGCCGCGGTATGTAGCCATTCCCATTCACACGAACCTCATGAATCTGGCGTGGGATCGCTTCCGGCCGGCTCCGGTTCACATCACCGGATTCAGCCGCATCCTGCAGCAGTTCATCCCCGAAGCACACATGTTTGTCGGACACATCTTCATCCGCATCGCATGGACTCCCTGGCTGCAGCAGAACATCAAATCCTGGGACTATCAGCTGCGCTACCAAATGCTCTCCGCTATGCTGATGATTTTTATCAAGATATCCTACGAACCAAAGGCCCGGGAGGGCCTCAGGATCGTTACTCTGCTACAGGAAGCTTGCGATTACCCATGGCACATGCTGGAATATCAGGGAGTAGAAGCAGTACTGGATTGGTTCGTCCTTTCGGCTGAACCGTCCGTCGTTCTCAAAATGCCTTCCGAAAGGGAGGTCGTGGACAGCGCCGTTCTGGATCTGCTGCAGGTGGCTTCTTCGATGAAGTTCAATCCGGGTAATCCTCTGGAATCAACGGCGCTGCAGTCGCAGGTTCAAGCCAAGCGAATTCTGTACGTCCGCACGACGGTGCGGTTGCTGAACGCTTGCGGTGCCAAGTATCAGAAGCTGCTGGGAACGAAGCAAGGAGTGCAAGCCTTCCACAATGCTGTGCTGGGGTTATTCAACATCGTGGAGACGGTGCTGTTGCAGATAAGAGCCGTCAAGGATCGGGAATTTGAAGCGAAAAACCTGATGGGAGAGATGATCGTTTCGCTGCAGTCGCAGGGTGAATACACTTCCAAGTAAGTTTGATGATTTGGGTGGTTGGTTAATCGGATTGGATTTGATAGTCACGCCATTTTCAGGCTGTTCATCGAAGCAATTGTGCTGTGGACGGAGAATTGTCGCACCAGCGACAGCTACATCGTTCCATCCGTATTGGATGCCGCCGGGATGTGCAAGAGCTTCACCTGCAATCTGTACCTGCTGCTGGAGGAAATGCTGTTTCACTATTTTGGCAAATCTTGGAACGGGCAGGTATTGGATGGAGGTGACCCGATGCTGGATGCATCCTGGACGAAGGCGTTGCACAAGATCGGATTGCGAACGGTGAAGGGTTTTGACGAGGAAATGCTGGCGAAGAATCGGTACCTGCTGGCTTTGCATTTGTTGACGGTGCAGCGGTTGCAGGAGGCGTCCGGTAGTGGCGAGCGGATTTTGGTTCTGCAGAAGCTGTTCAGGTTGCTGGAGGAGCTGAAAGTGAGGTTAGTATTTCGCTAGCTTCGTTCTCTTTGGAGTGACGAGAGACTCAATAAATAACTTTGTCAAGCAATTTTGGCGTGACCTTCTACCAGCGATTTCACAAAACTGGACCAACAAATCACGATTTAATCTAAAACGTAAACGTTAAACTACTTGAATGGTATATGGTCCATTACCTTTAAATTACCCATTGCTGAAGAACGAAGACATCGGGAACCTGTTGAAGCAGCCGTGCTGCGTTCTTGTAAACCATTTTTTGAGTCTCAGATCGGCGAATTTCTATATTTTCAAGTCGATCATAACCTGCTAATAATGCCTCTTCGCCAATCTCTCCCATTCCTAGCGAGCAAATCGAATCCAAGCTGATCCTGCTGTGGAGCCTGATGGTGGTGGTCGGCGTCGAAATCATGAAAACCTCATCAAGCAGTCAAAATCACCTGCTAACACTGGCCCGCTATCTGCAGACCTGTTCCAAGGAATCCGAGGGCTGGGGCGAAGGCCTGCTCGGTGCCATAGGCATCCGGAAGGATGGTATCAGCATTCGCCGGAAGGTGATTGCCAAATGTCTTTCGTGCATCGTGTTTCTGCTCTTCGGCGAAGATTCCGGAGAGGCACTGGAAGCGACGGAAAGTGGCCCTCCGTCGATCGATAGCACCAATTGCTGCAAGGAATATGCCCAGGCCATGGGGGATCTGAAGCAGACATTGGCCAACAAGCGATACAGTGAAATGCACATCAAAACGAAGGCAGCGATCAATCTGATCGAACATACGGTGATGGTTGCCAACATTGGTGAAAATGTTTGCAAAATCATTCGACTGTTTTGTGACGAGCACTTTTTCCACTCGGTTGAGGACGTCTGGCGGTGTTAGATAAGGCACGTTTTTAAGAATCAAGGGAATTTCTCAAATGTTAAACGCATCCGACAGTTTTAAGTAGCTGAAAAATATGTAGCTAGCTTTATTCGCAATATAAAACATAACGATTGGCTTTGTTCGGCTGTGACCTGTCTCCTGTTTGACTTTTAGTCTGAACGAAAGAACATCCCTACTCGAGTTGCCCTAAAATTTCGCGTTGCTTCTCCGGTTCTAACTCTACCAAATCACACTCTAGAATGTCCCGAAAACTGTCTAAAAATGTTGGCGTCACATCCGCTACCCCCATCTCTCGATTCAATTCCCCACTAAGTGAAGTTACCCCCTTGCCTTCGATCCCACAGGGAACGATATGCTCAAACCACCCCAGATCGTTATTGCAATTCAAAGCCAACCCATGGGTTGTAACGTACCTGCTGGCGTGTATTCCGATGGCACAAATCTTCCTGTCCCCCACCCAAACTCCCGTATCCTGAGTTGTACCGGCCTGTATGCCATACCTCCGGCACATCTCGATCATTGTCTTCTCAATGTGGCAAACGTACCACCGAATGCTGGGTTGAAAGTTCTTCAGATTCAACACCGGATAGGCCACCAGCTGCCCCGGACCATGGAACGTAATAAGACCTCCGCGGTTGGTACGAAAGAATTCGGCTCCCAGCGCCTTGAGTCGATGTTCCTCTTCCGGTCCGTAGGCTTTCGTCCGGATTCCGACGGTATAGACAGGGTCGTGCTCGGTCAGGATGAGTACATTATGCAGCGGACCGGTTTGGTCGTTTAGAATGGTTGAGGACACGGCTTTTTGGAGATTCAGCGATTTTTGATAGCCCAGCTTACCGGCTCGTAGAACGTGCACTACGCGCGACATGACCCGGCAGTGATGTGGACTGTGGACTTAACTACTAAGGAACTAAATGCTATTTTGAATGCGTTGTCAAGTTTGAAGGCAATAGGTTCTATTCCGCCGAAGGCGGATTCAAAGCAAGATTCAGCTCCTGTTGTTCCAGCTTCAATTTAAGCTCCTTTTCCTTCAGCTTGAGGTAGATTTCCTGACCGATCTGCAACACAAGAATTTGAGGTTTTCTTGTTATGAAATTGAAATTGATAACAAACTTCACCCAAGTGAGTGCCCCGTGAGTGATTTGTTTACGATAAAACCCACACATTTTTAGCACAACTCACGACTAGGGTGACCACCAACATCTACTCACATAAGCATCCACCGCAGCGTACATCTTCTGGTCCTCGCTCAGCGGCAACACATGCCACTTGCTCATCCGAACCTTCTTGTTCTTGTCCACCCGCAGTCGGCAAACCTGCAGCACCAAACGCTCCATACTCCACACCCCACTTGACCCGTGAATGCGATTGTACCACCCGCCCAGATCCACGCACCTTTCGATCATCAGTTCGGCATTCGCCTCCGGGAAATCCCGTGCCAACTTCCGGAAGTCATTCTTCACATTAACCCCGTGCAACTGCACCCGCGGATGGGTCAACAGCTGCAGTACCGCTGCCGGCAGCTTCTTCAGGCAGGACATCTGGAACAGATAGCAAACGTTCGTCTCGGCACAAAGTTGCATCAGGGCCGTTCTCCCGGGGCCGGTCTGAAAATTGAATGGCCACTCCAAATCGAACGCGATCGGCACCTGGGTTTGCTCGTCCGGTTGCCTTTCCACCCACTGTACCAACTGATCGCACGCAAAGGCCATGTCCCGCATGTCTGTGTAGTATTGAATTTCTCCCTTGTAGTCGATAAATGGAACATCTTCAATGTTCAACTGAACGGCCGGTTCCCGCTTCGGAATGTCGTCCGGAATCTTGTGATTGCTTCGAAGTCTTCGTCGAGGTGTATCGTCCTCGGCGGGAAGCGGCTTCACGTTCGTATTCTCCGGGATTGATTTTTCTACGGCAATTTCGTTCAACTTGCTTTCGGAGAGAACACGCTTTTTAACTACCGGTGCCGGGGACAGTTCCGCGTCACGCATCCAAATAGGTAAACTTCGTTTGGACATTTTTTTCCGGTTGAAATTTGAGAAAACTTTGCAAAATAATTAGTGGATATGCGAACAACAACGAACGAGAATAAATCGAACATTTCGCGCGCTGTTTTTTTTATTATTTTAATAACAAAAGTTGTACTAAAATCAGAAGGAGCGTTACTTTCGTTACTATTGAGATATTATTTAAAAGCAGGGTGGCCAGATTATTTTCTACATATCAGGAACATGATAAAAAAAGACTGACTGCTTCATCTTATAGCATATTCTAATTTAGTTCAGGGAGCTTGTCGAGGAGCTTGTTTACATGGAGGATTACATTTACATATAATTTTTGTGGTGTTATCGATATGAGTTTTTGTGCTCTAAAAATTATTTGGTATGAAGTTTTACAGCCTGAAGACATCCACTAGTGCTAATTTTACATACGTTTCAAATTCTAAGGGCCGGCGCACAATTCATACGTTTTGGGCTTTTTGACAGATAATGCAGGGGCTAACTGTCAAAAAACCTGAAAACGTATCCATTGTGCGCCGACCTTAACAGTTTTATTAGGGCTGTGACGTGCATAGTTGACATAGTGCATTGATAATTCAAGAATGGATTTAATAGTACGTTCAGACTACAGAGTTATAACATGTTATAGCGATATCTTGATGGTGGTTTCTGTATTCCAATTATTTGACAACCGTTATAACATGTTATAACCACAGACAAACAGACGTAACTCTTCATTGTGTATCTTCGTTCATGGATTTAACGATTGATTTGAATATTATCAGTTCCGCGAACTACTCGCCGCAGCGCTGGCATCGGATCACTTTGACGTTTCTATACATTCTATAGAACTTTTATGCAATATTGTTTGCGAGCTAGCGAGCAAGCTTGTTTTCCGCGAGAAGCCCGAGAGATGTCGTTACTGAGGTCATATGTTTTGAGATACTATGTTTTCAAGAAAAACTTTTTCAAAGAGTTACGTCTGTTTGTCTGTGTTATAACTCTCCAGTCTATACAGCGTTTCAATGGCATGCACTGATGAAAATTATACAGGAGAGTGGGGCAATGTTTACTAAAAATTAACACTAAATGTTCATGAATAATGCACAATTAACATTAAGTGTTCATGATTAGTAAATATTGCCCCACTCTCCTGTAATTTTTTCATCAGTGCATGAACTAAAATTCATCGGTGCACTCGTCCATTCCCTTGAATTTTACGTTTACACCTAGGGGAGCAGGGTGCCTTCCATTCATTCTAAAAAAATTCAGACTAAAAAAATGTTTTATGAAATTATGGAATAATAAGATATTATAATAATATTTTGTTTGTGTAAGCAACAAGAAAATATTGTGGAGTTTATGTTTGACACATAATATCAGCCAATGTTGCTGCATGAGAGTCGCAATAAGCAATTTTGTCATTTATTTCACCCACTCTTCGCTCTTCACTCATCGCGAAGAGGCGATCAGAAAATCGCTTATTGTGGATCTGTCAAAGCTAAATTTGCAGGTTTTGTGTGTCAAACACAAGCTTTAAAATCTTTTCTTGTTACAGTCCACAGGCAAAAATGTGCGTCCCTCTTTTTGCTCATAAACTGACTGCGGCTGTGGAATAGTTCTAGCGACGTTTTCGTCACTACCTAAAGCCCCACGTTGCGAGAACATTTCCAGTCGCTAGAACTATTCCACAACCGCAGTCAGTTTATGAGCAAAAAGAGGGACGCACATTTTTGCCTGTGGACTTGGAGACATACTTCAAGTCCCCGCGTACATCGTACGGGTTAGGCAAAAATGTGCGTCGATCTTAAAACTGTCGCATTAATGGCCCTTCGCTCATTTTCAACTTCTATTCAATTTTCATACTGCCGTACTCTAACGGAACTATCCACCTACCCTCTTCTAAAAATCATTCTCTAGCTAATAAATCATCACACTAAAGCTTCATGTTAGCATTTCCAACCAACTCTGAAAATCGTTAACTTCGCGTATGAAGTAACATAAAAACACTTTGAATGTATTTTATTTAGTCAAATCAAGTCAAACGTAATTCTGGTGGATGATCCCATTATCAGAACAAGACAAAGTTCCTAGAACCTTCGTTGGCAGCTGCTAGAATCGTCTTAGAAATCATACAAAATTTAATTCGCTGAGAAGGCAAAAAAATATGTTGAAACTTCTAGGAAATCCCGCTGGCAGCATCCAAAATCACCGAAATCACGTGGAACTTCGTCCATCGATAAAGGGGGGGAAATGCCTGGAACTTCCGTCTGGAGCATCCAATCTCTTCACTGGTATCGTGCAGATCCTCTTTCGCCGACAATGCGTGGAAACTTCGTCGAAAGTCTCTGGGAACCTCCGTTGGCAGCATCTGAATTTTCCAGGGGAGTTTCGACGGAGTTTTCAGATATTCACGGCGAAGAGGGTTCCGAGAGATTTCGGTGGAGATTTTCGGTGCTACCAAAGGAGGTTCCAGTGAGCTTCGACGGAGTTTTCTCCCGTTTTCGGTGGAGGCGGCTCTGCACTATTCCGGTGGAGATTTTTAATGCTGCCACCGGAAATTTCAACGGATTTTTTCTGCGGAATAATTTTCTCAAGTCAAGAGTGTGGATTTGAGCGAACCGAAGCGAACAACAAAACAGGACAAAACTTTTCATGTATACATGCATGTATTAGTGGGAGGTGTCACTTACAATTACACGCAGCCAAAAATGCACTGAGAAAATTCATTTAATTTTTTTGTTATAATAAATGCACCTCAAGTGATCTGCCCCTAGGTTTACACACTATCATCATCTGTTGAGCGTTCTGCCCATGACAGTGTTTTCACCAGATGGCGGTAGTATCACAAACTAGATCACAAACGAAGTAACATACGGAGCGGCTCGAAAACTTTGATGACTAACCTGCTATTGCAATTTTTAGTGTTCCACATGGCAACACCACTACTATGTTTTGGTTCTATCTCATTTCATGCTACTCAAAACTGAAATGCTTAAAAAAATTACACAATGATACACTCTTTGCACACTGTCAAAGAATCATTGTACACAAAATCAACTTTGTTCAAATTAAAACAAAAAAAAAAACTAACACAAGCTTGTAAACGGCGCCGGTGGTGTAGTGGTAAGCGTGATTACCTCTCACCCCAGCAGGCCTGGGTTCAATCCCAGTCGGCGCCGCCGGGATGTTCTGAGGCATAACATCTCTGATCACGCCTTCCTTCGGATGGGAAGTAAAGCCGTTGGTCCCCGGTTGATGAGTTGATGGGTCGATAGGTAGTTTTTTGTAGTCTCGTGCGTCTTTGAGTAGAACAACCAACCAAATGTTTAAACACATGATTTGTAAAACGAAAATATGTGATTGTCATCGAATTAATGGAAACAAATGAGAATTGAGCGAGGATCCTATCGGTGATTTCGACGCTATTAGGTACTAGCTTAAAAAAAGTACAGTGGTTAACTGTATGCGTCTTTCGAAGGCCTTAAATGCATTTAGCTAAATATGTAATCAGGGGGTAAGTCACTCTGCCACCTTGTGCCTGTGTTGATTGTGTTTCATGTGAGCTTTTTGGTGTCGGAAAGTGTTTCTGCGTGTTTCTGCATGTCGGCCTACCTGTCAAAACGTTGAGCGAAAATCAGTTGACTGTTGCAGATATTCTAGCTGGTCCTAAGAGGCTAATAGCGAATTCGTTTATTATCGGGGTTGGAACCAGTTCCAACCCAGTGCGAAACCGAACTTTTTGTCAGTGCGAACCTCAACCTTAGCTAGGTTTTAAAAACAAACGAACAAACTGACGTTTGTCAGAAAACAGGCAGACCCAATCTTGATACCCGATCCAGGTTGGAACTGAATGATAAACGAATTCGCTGTAAATTGTCTGTTTTTTAAATGTCCCAATTGCGGGAGTGAGTGTTACTTCCATATCCCGATCAATTCGACAGTGAGCATGCATAAGGGCGAATACGCGATGATCGATTCTCTTCATCGATTTTCTCTTTGCATTGCTACAGCTAAGCGAAACAATTTTCTAGAATTTGTTCAATGCAGAGTAGTAACAGGTTGTATTGGCTATCAAAAGCAACAGCAAACGCACCGAGAAACGTTAAATCTAGCGAGTTATTACCAAAAGAGAAAATCGACGAATCGATCATCGCGTATAGGCCCTTATGCATGCTCACTGTCGAATCCTCGGTGGAATCCTACCGATTGCTGGAGGGAGATGTCTCCTTCAGAAAAAAATCAACAAAAACAAAAAAGGGCCTCAAACGAATGTAAACATTCTTGGCTCTAGGCAGTGCTGCCAGAAAAGATTGAAAAATTAGTTCTCATGGTGGTTGAAGCATAGAGATAACTCTAAGACAAGTAGGTCCCGAAGAAACGTGCTCAACTTTTTGGCTCACCTCGGTACTATCTTCGGTCCCAAGCTTGTCGAATCACCCCTCGAAACATAGGAAAAACCAATAACCCCTCATTTTATCTGTCAAACTTTCATAGCGAATCAAAACAAACATTGCGTAGTACTAGAATTTCGACTAGAATAGGATACGTTAATCGTTTGCTTGGGACCAATAGGCTACTAAAGTGGTGAGCCAATTTAAAATCGTTAGTTTCGTATTGATTGTTGGTTGAAGGGTGTTTCAGTGTGTCGAAGAGTGTTTTTGATGTGTTTAACAGAAGGTGGCAGAGTGACTTACCCCCTGTTGTGAAGTCGAATTGCAAAAAACTATGTGGTTTCACACATAAAAGGTATATGGAAATTCACCTCGGTGTAGGAAGGTTAAGGCTAAATAAATTAAACTGTAAAAACAAATGCATCACATTAAAATTAATGATGGAAATAAAATAGATATTCAGACAAATCATATTTGAAAACATAATTGGCAGCACTTCTGGGAGCGTTCTCCCAGTATCAAAATCCATCTCCGTAACGCCTGCAGCGTAACGTTATTCGATAGTGTGCGTGCGTGGAAAACAAAATGCCGAGAGCTGTCAAAATTTGTTGCAAACGCATCAGGGACGGAGAAAAACTTGACGTCGCGGCTTGGTTTTCTCGCAAATTCCGTGAAATTTGTGTAATTTCCCATTGAAAAAGTGTCTTACCGCAGAAAATTTCTATTCTGTAGCTTAAAGTGTTGACCGGATAGAAAGTACTTCCACTGCTAGCAGCGCACGAGAATGTCCCAACGTTTCCCACCAGCCGGGCCCGGTGGCGCTCCGGGGGCTCCTGGTCCGCAGCGCTATCCACCGTCTCCGGCCGGACAACCGAATCAGCCACCACCGGGAATGCGCCCGTACGGTCCAGCGAATAACTTTCCGGTAAGTTATGGTTTAAATTTCAGTTTTCGATAGCGGTGATCATAAAGGAAATTTTGCAGCCCCGGGGCTATACTCCTCCGCCGCAGATGCCTGGTGGACCTCCGCCCCCGAATCAACCGGCCATGCACCCGCGCCCGATGCAACCGGGCTTTCAGGCGGGAAGCATGCGTGGCTCACCGATGCCGAGTGGAACACCCGGGAGCAACAAACGTCCGGCGGACAATCGAAGCTCGATGAGCCAGCCGCCACCGAAGAGGTAAGTAGTTTAGTGACCTCTTTTATCGTACAAATGGGTGAGGATTCAAGTTTTCTCTTTCGTAGCGATTATCCAACCAAGAAGAAGAAAAAACTGGCAGACAAGATCCTGCCGCAGAAGGTGCGTGATTTGGTGCCGGAGTCGCAAGCCTATATGGACCTGTTGGCATTTGAGCGTAAGTTGGACGCTACGATCATGCGCAAGCGGTTGGACATTCAGGAAGCGCTGAAGCGTCCGATGAAGCAGAAGCGAAAGCTGCGGATCTTCATTTCCAATACGTTCTATCCGAGCAAGGAGAACGAGGGAGCCGACCCTGGCTCCGAGAGTTCGGTTGCATCGTGGGAATTGCGAGTCGAAGGACGACTTCTGGAGGACAACAAATCGGATCCGAACAAGATCAAGCGTAAGTTCTCGAGCTTCTTTAAATCGCTGGTAATCGAGTTGGACAAGGAGCTTTATGGACCGGATAATCATCTGGTCGAGTGGCACCGCACACATTCCACTCAGGAAACGGACGGATTCCAGGTAAAACGCCCTGGGGATCGTAACGTCCGTTGTACTATTTTGCTGCTGCTGGACTATCAGCCGTTGCAGTTTAAGTTGGATCCCCGCTTGGCTCGTCTGCTGGGAGTGCACACCCAGACACGACCGGTTATCATTTCCGCCTTGTGGCAGTACATCAAGACGCACAAGCTTCAGGACGCCCACGAACGCGAATATATTACTTGCGATAAGTATCTGGAGCAGATCTTCGGCTGTCAGCGGATGAAGTTTGCGGAGATTCCGCAGCGTCTGAACCCGCTGCTACATCCACCAGACCCGATCGTTATCAACCACGTCATCACCGTGGAAGGTGGATTAGAGAACAAGCAAACTGCTTGCTACGATATTGACGTCGAGGTGGACGACACCTTGAAGAACCAGATGAACAACTTCCTGCTGAGCACTGCATCACAGCAGGAAATTCAAACTCTGGACAGCAAGATCCACGACACGGTCGAGACCATCAATCAGCTCAAGACGAACCGGGAGTTCTTCCTGAGCTTTGCCAAGGATCCGCAGACGTTCATCCACAAGTGGATCGTTTCGCAGACGCGCGATCTCAAGACGATGACCGATATCGTTGGGAATCCGGAAGAGGAACGCCGGGCGGAGTTCTACTACCAACCGTGGACTCAGGAGGCCGTTTCCAGATACTTCTTCACCAAGGTCAACCAGAAGCGAGCCGAGCTGGAGCAGGCGCTGGGAATTCGAAATTCTTAGGTGTGAGGTGGTTTTTTCTCCGCTGCAGCATTCACTCTACTTTTTATGCTTTGCTATCATTGGATCGTATGTTTAATGTTCGTATTATAGGAAGTGCGGACGAGCCGACATTTTGGATCGTCAGGTAAGTTTCTTCGTTTCTCGAGGTGCGTCGTGATTTTTTTTTGATTGAATATGATCTTTCCGAATCTGGAATCAACAAATTATTGAACGATTAGTCTTAATGTGCTAGATTAATACATACAAGTAATTATGATCAATAAACTATGCTCTAGAGACAAGAACCGGTCAGTCATTTATTTAAGATCACACTTCCGTTTATGGATATTGGACAAAAACGTGGCAACGCTATTCTTCAAATTTTTAACATCATTTGGTTAAGGTTAAGGTGTTTCGCGGTGAGTTCCTTTTTTTTCGTAACCACTTCGAAACTGTGCACAAATATCAGCTTCCCCGACAAGTAACACAATGAAACTGTTACTTTACGTTTGCTGTAGTGCAGCATACATGAAGTAGCAATTTCAGGTTAAATGGGGCATTAATTTCCTTGATTTGTGTAATTGAAAATTCGAAGTGGAAGTGCATGCATAGCCTACGTGGCGGCCATTTGTGGACTCTACAAGGAATCACCTTAAGGGAACATCGTTTGGTTTCAGGGAACATTGCAGTCGTTCGGAGATCTTCAGGAAGCTTTGTAGAACTTTGGGGAACTTTATATAAGTTCTGAGATCGACCTAGAAGTTCAGGAAACTTTTTAGAAGTGCACACGGACACTGAGAATAACTTAGAATGAGAGAGTCACTTCACTTCTACTCAGTTGTATGAGAAATTTCTGAAAACTGCAGGTACTCAGCGCTGAGTGTCTTATAGAATTTAATATAAGTTCAGCTAACTTTTTACAAGCTTAGCAAACTTCGTTGAACTTCAGTTAAAGCTTCGTAATCGTTCAGCGAATTTTGTAGCAGTTCAGTAAACTTTGTACAGTACCACCACAATTATAGAACACTTCCATTTGATTAACATCAAATATGGACGTTTTGCATAATTCTAGCTAAACATTTCATAAGTTTCTGTCTGATTTGATCGATTTTCTCCATTGACTATCGCTTTCGTCAATTAACCCAGCTGCAAGAAAATTCACATCATCAAGAACATTCACAAACAATATTTGTTCATCGATTTCAAATCCGCAGACGACACAATCAATCGAGATCAGCTTTGGCAGATTATGCCCAAGTACGGATTTCCGGATAAACTGACGCTATTGGTCAATACGACGATGGATCGAGTGATGTGCGTTGTTCGAGTATCGCGGACACTTTCGAGTCCCTTTGAATCTCGAAGGGGCAACGGCAAGGTGATGGACTTTCATTTAACATCGCGCGTTAGAAGGTGCGATCAGAAGAGCTAGGAAGTCCATCCAGCTTCTTGGCTTCGCCGATGACATCGACATCATGGCACGGAACTTTGAGACGATAGTGGAAACGTACATCAGACTGAAGGCTGAAGCTACTGTGTTACCTGACTTATAACGAATATACGTTGTATACGCGTACTCCGAATACAACGTATAGTTCGTCTAGTTTTACATTGCAAATGCTATGCAAAATTAGACGAGTCGTACGTTGTATTCGGGGTACTCGTATACAACGTATATTCGTTATAAGTCAGGTAAGACAGTAGGCTGATTGGACTTGCCATCAACGCATCAAAGACAAAATGCATGAAAGGAAGAGGTTCTAGCCTCCCACTCCGAGTTCAGATTGACGGTGACGAAACCGAGGTGGTCGACGAGATTAGTTTGGGCTCACTGGTGACCACCTAAAATAATACCAACAGATAAATTCAAAGACGCATTATGGCAGGGAATCGTGACTACTTTGGAATAAAATTCGCCGCCGCACGAAGCTTGTTATCTACAAGACGCTGATTAGACCGGTGGTCCTCTACGGGCACGAGACCTGGACTATGCTCGTGAAGTACCAACGCGCCCTTGGTGTTTTCGAACGAAAGGTGTTGCGTACCATCTACGGCGGAGTGACGAAACGTGGATGAGGCAAATGAACCACGAATTGCACCAGCTGCTGGGAGAACCATCCATCGCACACATTGCAAAAATTGGGTGACTACGGTGGGCTGAGCACGTCGTAAGAATTCCGGACAACGACCCAGCGAAAATGGTTCTCGAAAGCGACCCAACAGGAAAAAGAAGATGAGGCGCGCAGCGGCAAAGGTGGATTGACCAAGTAGAAAGCAACTTGCAGGTTCTTCGCAGACTACGAGGATGGCGACGTGTGGCCAGTGCTGTAAAACAGCCAGTGGCAGGCGCGTAGGCAACATGTTAAGCAGTGACGGTGGGCCTAGCACAACAAAATAAATGATTTGAGCCCGGGACATGCTGCCTAGAGTGGAGACTGAAGAAAATGAAATGGGTGAAGAGGCGATATCTTATTGAAAAATCAAAGTTGGCACCCGTGGAGAATAGAAGAACTATGAACGTGATGATGGTTTCATCACATCTGCTACAGTGGTAGAAAAGCTGAAATCTATGTACACCTAAAAATCTGAAAAGAAATTCTTTTTCTATATTAAATGTCCTTTGAGTTGTCCTTAAGTTTTCTACTAACGTCTCGACTAACGTAGCATTAACCAGATTTAAATAAAATGCTCCATTTGCAAAATAAAAGCATTTTAAGATAGCACTCGTTTACTTAACCGTGTAAAATTTTGAACATCATCACACTCATAGTTCTTCCACAGACATAACACAGTCGATATTTCTCACTGTAAAACATCGTCTCTAAAACATTACCGCCATCTGTTGAGCACACTGTGGTGGGCAGTACGGCGTAACAGATGGCGGTAGCGTGTAAACGTCAAACGCAAGGGAATTGACTATGCGCGCCACAGGTGGCGATAACACCAACAACAATACTTTTAAATTGACCGTTAAATGCTTGTTCGATGAATAACTTCCGAGTGTTATGTCTGTTTGTCTGTGGTTCTTCTATTCTCCACGAGTGCCAACTTTGATTTTCCTAGAGTCGGTGTATAATGAGTCACGCCAAGAGTGAAGCCAAGTCTACCTATTGAACTGTCAAACCGGCTACCTATCGTGCAAAGTAAACAAGCATTACGATGCTATGAAAGGTCCACGAAAGGTATTGCAATTAAATATTAAATATAACAGAAGAAATGATCATATACACGCAGTGAGCATTACATTTGTCATGCGATACGTTTTGTAATGATCAGTAATGACAATTTCTACTATTTTTCCTTAAGATAATTCCACAAAATCACTGATATAATGATATACTACAGCCGTTATTTTTTTTCCTCGCTAGAAGTCATTTAAAGTTGATGCAGAAGTCCTCTGTTGCCAAGTTAAAAGAAAGGGAATCTTTCGAAAACCGTGTTGCGAGTTCAACTGTTTTTCTCTTGGCGTGACTCATTATACACCGACTCTAGATTTTCCATATCCATTTGACAGATCTTCTGCTCGATTGGAACACGGCGAATGAGAACGACCCAAATTTGAGTTTAGTTCACTCATAATCGCCAAGAGTGCAGGAGCTCAGCGATGAGTAAAATTTGTCTCATGGTTTCCTGTGGAAAACCTAAAAAATCTACCGGAAAATGAGGAAATTGACGAAAATTTTATTCAGTCTCGGAGTAGAACCAATAGACTGAGTGAATCCAATCTTTACTTTTCTCAAATTCGGGAATTTTTCCCTGGAAAAACTTGGGAAAACACGAGGCAAATTTACTCATCGCTGAGTTCCTGCACTTTTGGCGATTATGAGTGAACTAAACTCAAATTTGGGTAGTTCTCATTCACCGTGAATATACTCAGCCTCTTTAGTGGAGACCTAAAGACCTTAGGTCGAGACGACTTCTTTGGACAGCAGGGAACATCAAGGCCTTAAACGCTGTCCAGACTGGAGAGTTATAACATGTTATAACGGTTGTCAAATAATTGCAACATAGAAACCACCATCAAGATAGCGCTATAACATGTTATAACCATAGAGGTAACTCTAAGACCACTGGGTCCCGAAGAAAATCATTATTATTTTTGGCTCACTCAGTACCAGAACAACGGTCCCAAGCAGTCCCAAGCTATTTCACTCACCCCTGCATGTTCTGCATGAATCCACACACCCCTGATGTTATCTGTCAAACTTTCATAGCGAATCAAAACAAACATAGTGTAGTAATAGAATTTCAACTAGAATAGGGTACGTTAATCGTTTGCTTGGGACCAATAGGCTACTAAAGTGGTGAGCCAATTTAAAATCGTTAGTTTCGTATTGATTGTTGCTAAAAAATTGACGTACTTCGATTTTCATAACACGAACCGCATTCTTGTATTCCAAAATCATTTTCGACCACTCTTTCGTGTATCTGTCATTTTGTTATTTCATAAATGTCGACTTCTAGTGCTGCCAAATGCATTTTGCCGACATCAAACTAGTTAACGGTAAATTTATGTTTAATTAATTAAATGCTACCTTATCATATATATACTACAGTTTATTATTCAGTTCCAACCTGGATCGGGTATCAAGATTGGGTCCGCTTGTTTTCTCACAAACGTCAGTTTGCTCGTTTATTTTTAAACCCTGGCTCAGGTTGAGGTTTGCACTGACAAAAAGTTCGGTTTCGCACAAATCTAAATTTTTCACCTTAAAATCTATCCAGCATTTTACGAGCGCTCATGGCCGCCACAATCTGGCTGATTTGCTGGTAGGGAACATTCGATTTAATGTTTGGGTTATGTCGTTTGACGTATACACGATTCCACTTCTAAATGTCCGCCTATTGCCCATCAAACATTGCACAGCAAACAAAAAAAAATGTAATATCGATCAACGTAATTCAAGCTGATGTATGAAATAATGATGTAATAGCAAAAGCAGATACAATATTACATCAATGGATGTAATTTTGTTCGCAAAATCGATGTACATCGTACAATGTGATATTACACAACCGATGGATTGACCTCGGGATTGACCTGGTTGCAGCAGTTTCGATGTAATATTCAACAACTTTTTTTGCTGTGTGCAAACAGGATAAGAGATTTTTTCAGGCAAAAATATGCTTCTTCAGCTAACAACCCAACAAACAATTTGAGTTGATGAACAGCTGATTAAGCTATTTTTTAGCTGAAGAAGCTTGTTTTTGCCTGAATAAGCTCTTATTCAACATTCAATGTTTGTTGGGAAATCGCTTATTCAGCGCGAGGGACAAATCAGTAAAAACTAGCTACTGCGTAATGATGAAAATGTGTGCAAAATAATCAATGCGTTACAAAATACATGACAGTGTATCAAAAATATACTCAAAACATCTCAATGCACACAAATATGTGTAAAGTATGCCAATGCGCTGATAAATGCGTGTTTAAATTTGACGTTAAAAAGTATATTCATTTCGCTTCTTAATATACGTAAAGCTGCATCGAAAATACTTGAATGATTTGCCCCTCGATTCAGGCTGAAATCAGCACAAATTGTTTGTTGGGATAATCTGCGAATATTTTATTTTCAACTGGAACTTCGACGCTCGCTTCGACGGTTATAAATAAATAAGCATTTTTTATGCAATTCGTGCGCGATCATGTGCTGCAAAACCCGGATAAATGGGATCGAACTGTTGCAAACGTCTGTTCCCATCGTGCTACCCGACCCGAACGTCGTGTCCACCCCTGCTACCACCTCATCGAAAACCGTCACTTTTGACAGAGCTGTCAGCTAGGTACAAAAAAAACTTTCCATCTCCCTCCGTCTGCCGAGCGACCCCAATCGCTGGATGAAGTGAAAAGAGAAAAAGCTCGCCCTTTCATTGCAGTTTCAGTGAACGAAGTTTACCATTATGGCTACGTCGTCAGGTAAAATCCGCTAATTTCACCGTGTTCAGTGCGCCAAAAGTGACCAAAAATGTGCGGAAAAGGTGCCCCCGGGCCGTGGCCATCCGGTTCGATTGGGAAAAGTGATCGCCGACTGTGGGCGGCGCGGTAAATTGCCTATCTAATCTCGGTGGTACTCCCATTCGTCGTCCGTCGTAACTCTCCTGCTGGGAAGTACGGTGAAGGAAAAGAAGTGACAAAATAACCGCGTGGCGAAATCTTTTTCGTAGTGCCGTGTTCCCCGCGCTGCACCTCTCGCTCTTGCACCCGAGCAACAGCCTCCGTCGCGGCCCACTCTCCCGGGCTCAGGGGATGTGCTGTCTTGCTCACACCAATGGGCGGGCAGTGAATCCCCCGATGGGGCTACGCTTTTTTTTTGCAATTCACGACGACTAGAAACTCCGTAAAATCTGCGTTTTGGTTCATTGAAGAATAGAGTGCGCCCTGTCACCGTCTGATACTAGTGGGCTGTTGTTATCAGCAGCGAGGATGGGACGATTTTCGATAGAAGTTTGTTTGAATTTGCTGCAGGAGAAGAAAATGTTTGGCCTAGACCGAATAAGAATGCTACTACAACCGTAAAGGCGCGCGCAGTCGCCAAGCGCCTATTCTTATTCTTTTTCACACATTGCTGCTTTCCTTTCCGCGTCTCTTTCATATTTTCGTTGCCGACGATGATCAATGGAAATGGGGAAGGGTTGCCAGCTAGAGGTTGAAAGTTTTGGTTTGACAAACAGTTTGCGGACCGATAACGAGGTAGTTTGCCCGATTGGCTCGGCTCCTTCAGTGGGGTGATTTGGAAGTATGTAGTATAAAAACAAGGCGTGAGTCATCATGAGGATGAGATGATGAATAATTTTGTTTAGCAAAATACTGTTGCAAGTGAATTAGACACTGTTACAGGTTATGCGAGATTCGAGAAAAAAGTGTTTTGTTCAAATAGTAATGAAATAATTTTCATCAGGATATAGAAACACATGTTTTTATACGTATTTCGGATTTTTTGATTTCCGATACTGTAGAGCACCGAATGTCGTACGGTTTTTAAATCCCGGCATTTAAGTTTTTAATTCAATTGTACATCCGCTATGCAACATAATGAACATGGATGATACAATAGGATCATCATAAAATGTTCGTGGCAGTGCTGAGATTTGTCATTGTCATTGACAGACTTTCGCGCGATATTGACAAAATTGTTCGTCACATAGTCACTGACACACTTGATCCTCAAAAAAACCTTCGTCAAAATCTCATTCATTTTTTTGTCAATGACAAAGATTCACCTGGTAACAAAAAGTGTAATTTAGTACATTCTGTGTCACATTATTGTTATCCAAGTAGCTCAGGACGTAGATACTTGTTCATTAAAATGGATCCATGTAATTGTTTTGCTCAAGTCATTTAATTTCGTTACAAATTTAGCTAATAAACAAATCTACACATGTTCGTCACTGATACCATTGTCATTGACAATTGACATGGTTTGCCTTGACTATGACTGTTAGCTCAAATGAGTGACCAAAGCAGAATTGTCAATATCACCGTGTACTGTCGAGATTTTGCAGCACTGGTTCGTGGTATTTAGAGCATATCTGGCTTTAGTCATACTCTTTAAAAAGTGTCCGGAATTTTTGACTAAAAGTGAAATTGGTCAAATTCCAGCATCTTGAATATTTTTCTTAGTCACTAAAACTAAACTTTTCAAGAACCTAATCTTGAAATCAGAGGGTCAGAAGGAAAGGGGTGCAAGTGACAAACAGAACCAGATACTTTGATGCGATAATATGAGGACTTCTCTTAACACCCCCATTTCCCTGTTTAAGTGTCTACGTAATGTATGGACAGCCCTAATGTGAATAGCGTTTACAAAATTTTACTCAAAGCTGACAGGGCTGGTAGCAAATCATTTTTAGTGGCTAGGTTATTATTTTCAAGTCAGTCGGGGCTGATCATTTGGGTTCTTTCATTTTGAACAAAAAAAATAGGGGAAACGAATGTAATGTCGGTCTAAATGCCCCTAATTTGGGCCCATACATAAATTCAGCAATCGACTAAATTTTCAATAGCGACCAAAAATATCCATTAGTACCGTCTAGAATAAATTGATAAATAGCAGATTTTTAGCGATGAGCCCAATCTTAGATCCATAGGCCAACATTGGAGCCATTTCCTCTATATCGCTTAATACTATACATTATCTGAAAGGGCTTCGTTTTTTGAGCACGATTCGATCCCATTTACTTCCATCTCGATTTTTAAACAAAACTAACTAAATGACTAAACTCCATACAAAGTGACGTGTTAAAAAAATCTAATTTTTATTGAAATGTCTGTGTGCTAAAATGTTCAGTCGCTGGCAAAAAACAGTTCATAAATGTCACGACATTTTTGCCGCTTGCTAGTTTGTTTTTGTGTGTCTTCACACACTACGGTCATTGCGAAAAGTTAAAATGTCATGGAAAAAAATATTAAACACCAGTGGCCAGTGCTCGTGCCACAACTGCTGCGGAGTCAATCGATTTTATTTTGCAAGCCAATCGAAAACTGCTTGAAAATTTTCTCAAGTATTGAATTGCTTTGCTCTTCTTCAGTTGAATCCAGCCGAAAGCTCTGAGGTTTTTTTTTCGTGTTGGGTATTTTGATCACTGCGACCAGTACTTAGATCTATTGTGATATATTCCCCGTTTTAATATTGCTTTATCAGCATGTCGTAACACCATTTTATGAAGCGACCGACATAGACTGACCGAAAGCATTTTCCCAGTCAGGTATTACATTTCGAATGAATTGCACTACTTGGCTGGGAACTGAATTCCAAATATCAAAGGGTTCTGTCAGCCCCTTATCCAGAAAAATACGCCTCTTATTGAAGATTGCTGTACAAGAGCATAACAGGTGTTCAGAGTCTTCTTTTTCTATGCCACATATTCGACACATGTCATCTTGAAGTTTTCCTATTAGCTTCAAGTGATATTTACATGGACAGTGCCCTGTTATTAAACCAGTGTACATACTAGTGCTAGTCATTGAAATGCTCGGATTAATAAACCGTTTCGACTGCCTAGCAATGAGAGTGTTGTTCCAATTGGTCTCCACTTTCATTTTTTTCCTATTTCTTGAACTCCATTCTAAGAGAGCAAGCAGAAACTCCACATAATGGTTCTTGTCCTATAAATTGTTGAGATGATCCAAGCCTAGCTAGTGTGTCGGCTTTCTCATTCCTTTGAATTCCACAGTGACCAGGAACCCAAAATATGTTCACTTGGTTTTGGCAGGCCAATTTTTGGAGTGACATTGCACATTCCCATACAAGTTTAGAATTACATGTTGCTGATTTCAAAGCATTTAGTGCTGCTTGGCTATCAGACATAATGCAGATATTCGAATGTCTATAATTTCTACGCATGCAAATTTGAGAACATTCAAGAATTGCTTGGACTTCTGCTTGGAACACGGTAGGCCAGTAGCCCATAGATATTGAGATATTTATACCTGGACCTGTTACCCCTGCTCCTACACGATTATCCAATCTAGAGCCGTCTGTATAAAAGACAAATGATCATGGAAGAATGTTTGGTCCCCCATTGTCCCACAAATTTGATTAATTTCAATGAGATGAGAATACGTCACGATGGGTAAGAAGAGTAACTACATTTGTGGCTTCTGAATGTTTGGCTCCAGTTTGACAGTTCATAGTGGCTCCCAGTTGACAAGCATATTTAGTGACCTGTAATTTTCACACTTTTCCTGGTTTGTGACTTGCATCCCTTTCCTTCTAACCTACGCAAATATCTGCAAGTCCTAGATTTTGATTTATCTAGCATACTGCCTATACACGGATAACATTCCCATGTGGAATAACAGCATGTCGAGAAATAGCAACTTTTATTTTTCCTTATATCTTATGACTGGGACAACCCAGTTTTGGTATTGTTTACGATATTTTCAGATCCAAACAGTACACCTATTAAAATTCAGGTTGTTGGGAAACTTGGGCGATTCGGTTCGCTTTCTCCCTGATTCGGACGAATGTCGACTCGCAACGTCGAATGTTTTCGATAGCGAACCGAAGTAAACAGAAGAACGCGTGGTAAAACTATTAGCAATTGTTTACTTAAACTAGTAAAGGTGTTTTAAAGTTACTTGTTAGTGAAGGGTTGTGGTTTAGCTAAGAAATACATGTTTAGATAGAGTTGGAGAAAGTTCCGTGATTGCGCAGTATAAATAATCATTGATTTACTTCATGCAGTTGAAGCTAAAATATTGCTATTTTATTCGAAGCGCCAAAAGAATTAGTTTCAACTAAGTGAAAATTGTAAGCAAACGCGAGTACTTAACTGCAACTATTAAAATACTTGTTAATTTGACCCATCTCATCATTAGATAACCTAACCTCAAAACTGAATAATTGGATTGGAATTCTCACGATCCGATTTTCTTGCAGAGTTAAAAGAAAAACGGTGCATCAGGTTTGAAGGAACAAAGTGGAATTGACGTTTATTCTCTAAATACTTGCTAACGTTACAAAATCGCTGATGGTTTGGTGTTCACTCCTCCCTAATCCGCGATGTCTAAGAATTGGCGTAACTCGGCTTGCTTCAAAAGGGTAATTGGTTATACGAACCATTGTTTGCGATGCTGATTGCCGACTGATTATGGCAGCAGATTGGCATTGCTTTAACTTCGGTAAGCTCCGAACGCAGATTCTTCCACCACATCGCTTCTTGAATGGTCCGCGAAAGTGCCATGAATTCCGCCACTTGCATGGTGAACAAGTCCAACGAAAGATGCCCTTGCACTCGATCTCTGACAGTTCGACTTCCCAGGCAATGTGAAGCTTCACCCAAGTCTTTCATTTGGACTTCTTAATCAAAAATTTCTTCAGCTTCTTCAACGCCCGCTTGTTTGTAACTATCAGCAGGTCATCTACGTATATCGTGACAAACAGCATAATGTCACCATCCAGGATTCAGTACAAGCACGTATCTACTTGTGATCGTTGCAGTCCGAATTCTTGCAATACGGCATCCAGCGTTCCGTTTTATATACGGCTCGACTACTAGAGGCCGTACAGCTCTTTCTTGAGTCTGCACACCATACCGTTGACCTTATCGAATCCTTGCGGCTGCATCATGTACCATTCTTCATCACCTAGCTCCCCCTGCAGGAACGCAGTGACCACATCCATCTGATATACATCGAAATCGGTTTTCACTGCCACATCTTCAAAGTCGATTCTGCGAGCAATCCTTCACCACGATACTCGCTTTGTATCGCTGTATGTTGCCGTTGGATCCACGCTTGGTGCTAAAAACCCACTTGCTACAAATTGCCTTACGTCCTTCAGGTAGATCGGTTAGAATGCACGTCTGATTCTGGTCCAACGATGCGATTTCTTTCTTCATCGCCTGCTTCCCCAGCTTTCGATCAGCTCGCCGCATGACCTCGTCGTAGGATTGTGGATCATCATCCATGGAAACAGCGATCGTTGATGAATCGGAAGGCTGGGTGAGAAAATCATCGAATCATCACCAGAAAAGGAACCGTAACTAACAAAATCCTCATACTTGTCTGGGTTGACTTTCTTCAACTGGTCTTGTTTGATGCGGTGGGAGCGCAGGTTCGCTGCGGGCATCTTAGAAATCGTCACAAGATGTGCTTGAGCTGCTGTCCGCTGATTCCGCTTCTCGTCGTCAGAGCTGGCTTCGTTCTCATCAGAACATTCGATAGGAACTATGACTTCTTCTGTGAACAGCTCCACGAATTCGACTGGCTTCGAATCATGTTCACAATCTGTAACGGTCTTTGGAATGCTTTCGTTGATAACGATTACATCTCGACTGATTATGAAATCGTTTCGCTCCGGATCTTATACACGATAGCCCTTGGTATCTTCGCAATATCCAATGAACGCGCCTTTCACCACCTTTGGATCAAACTTTGTACGCTTCTTCTTCGGAACATGCACCATCACGCTTGAACCGAAAAGTCGTAAATGCTTCAAGCTTGACTTTCTCACTGTTCATACTTCCTCCTATCAGGAGTCTTCCCTTTGATATACATAACAGGAGAGCGATTCACCAAAGTATGCTGCCGTTGATACCGCTTATGTTCAAAAATCCTTCTTTAGTCGAGCATCGTTTAGTATACAGCGAGTCTTCCCCACCAATGTGCGGTTCAGCCTTTCCGCCATACCGTTTTGCTCCGGTGTATAAGGACAGGTCTTCTGATGATGTATATCATCGTCCTCCAACGCTCGTCGCTTAGGGAATTCCCCTCCATTGTCGGTTCGAAGAATCTTCATTTCCTTACCCGTCTGTCGCTCAGCCTTTGCTTGAAACGATTTGAACGCCTTAAGGTGATTCGCTGTGACATCTTCATTCTCGTAACCACTTCGAAGCTGTAAGTGCACACATATCAGCTTCTGTGACACGTGCATTGTTACATTGTTACTCTACGTTTGCTGCACTGTAATTTAAAATGCGCAGTGGAAGTGCATGCATAGCCTACGTGGCGGCCATTAGTGGACTCTTCAAGGAATCACCTTAAACGCTTGATTATTTGTTTGCAGGAAATAAACAACTCGCTTGCTTGCTTCGTCCGATGAAATAACAATTGCCACAAAAAAAGGGAAATTCATAAGTTCCAGAACCATTGATGTTCTTTTTTCACTTCTCTGGAACGGTCATTTGTCATTTGTTATTAAAGGAATACGGTGCGGATGGGGCGGACAGGAAATAACCAGGACAACACTTAACAATGAACAAGTTTTATTAACGATAAAGTTATCTTGGTATGACTGCTCTCTTCAGTGTCTTGATATGGAATAACGCTAGAAAATTGATTGGAGTGTTCAAGACAGCAATCCAACGCCTACTTTGTTAACACCCCCTCTCGTTTGGATACTCCTAGCTTCGTCCTTAATTCCTCAAATCGGCCAGCGTCCAAGGACTTGGTAAAGAAGTCAGCTAATTGGTTCTCACTTGCAATTGGTTCTATCAGCAGCTTCCCAGCGGTGACAAGATCCCGAAGAAAATGATGTTTGATATCAATATGCTTCACTCTCTTGCTCTCCACGTTCTTAGCCATGCCGATGCACCCACGATTGTCTTCATATATGGCAACTGGCTCGATCTGCTTTTCACCCAAATCGCCTAGGACACCAATCAACCATATTGCTTCCGATGCTGCAGCGCTTAACGCCACATACTCTGCTTCACTTGATGAAGTGGCGACCGTCGTTTGTTTTTTACTAGACCAGGCAACAGTCGATCCAAACACCTGGAAGACAAATCCGCTCACTGACTTCCTGTCCTCGGTATCGGTAGCCCAGTCTGCATCCGCGAACCCAACTAGTGGTTTTGCTTGAACATCCCGGGTTAAAGTCAAGCAATGATCCATCGTCCCTCTCAGGTAACACACTACTCGCTTGAGCGCAGTCCAGTGCTGTTGTCCGGGTTGAGCTTGGAATCTCCCCAGGTACCCGACAGGATAGCAAATGTCCGATCTCGTTGATACCATCACGTACATTAAACTTCCCAGTAGCTCACGATACGGTACTCCATTAGCTTCGGAAACTTGACGATAAAGCTGCAACCCTTTCTCCATCGGGGTCCTTGTAGGATTGCATTCCAACATGCCAAACTTCTGGAAGATCTTTTCTAGGCTTACTTCTTGAGACAGCATCATCTTTCCGTCTTGTCGATTGTAGCGTATCTTCATGCCAAGGAAATGGCTAAGCTCTCCACAGTCGGTCATGGCGAACATCCGGGATAATTCGTTCTTCAATTTCAAAATTGTTGACAGCTTCGCTCCCGCTATGAGAAGGTCATCAACATATAGTACGACGAAAATGGCATCTTCCCCCCTCTCGTCGGTACGGGTGTACAGGCAATAATCGTGCTTGGAACGAATAAAACCTAACTTCAGCAGCGCTTGATTGAACTTCTCGTTCCAGCAGCGAGGGGACTGCTTCAAGCCATACAGACTCTTTTTCAATTTGCACACCGTGCCAGCTCTCGTCTTGACGCCGTTCGGAACCGCCATGAATATTTTCTCTTGCAGCTCACCGTGAAGAAACGCCGTCTTCACATCCATTTGGTGGAAATGGAACCCTTTTTGAACACCGGCAGCCAGCACAATACGGATTGTCGTCAGCTTCGCCACAGGTGCGTAGGTTTCGTTGTAGTCCAAACCGGCTTTCTGCAAGAAACCTTTGACGACCAACCTTGCTTTATAGCGCACAGGGTTTCCTTCTTCATCCTCTTTCGTGCGGAAGATCCACTTTGACTGCAGCGGTTTGACGCCGGTTGGGCATGGCATTAATTCCCATACCTTGTTGGCCTCCAGGGATTTCAGTTCTTCATCGATTGCATCCAGCCACAGTTTTTGGTCATTCCGCGCGTTGATTTCATCGTACGAATCCGGGAAATCTGGGAATGTTGAAATTTTTCCAGCAGACGTTGCTCTGAACCCAGTTAGAAAGTCAAGAAACTTACCTGGGAGCCTGCACTCCCGTTCACCACGCCTAGTGTTTGACTCTGAACAGTCTTCACCTCTTGATTGTGAAGGAAGCGCCCCAGGTTTTTCAAGTTGCTCCTCAGGTTGTTCGTCTAGTTCAACCTCATCCTCGTCATCACTTAGCACAGGCATCGCGTCTTCGAACTCAACTTGCTGGTCATCTGGCTGCTCTTCCAATTCAGCTTGCTGGTCATCTTCGACGGCCGGATACAGCATTGGAATCACCAACGGTACCCGCGAATCTTGACTGTCTTCAAAAGCGTACGGTAATGAATTCTCGTCAAATTTGATGTCACGGGCTATGAGGATTTTTCTTGACGTTCTATCCCAAAGGCGGTATCCGTTGGGAGCATAGCCCACCATCACCGCCTCGCGACACTTGTTGTCCAGCTTTTTCCGGAGTTGACCTGGCACCCATGCAAATGCTTTGCATCCGAAAATCCTCAATTTCGATAGATCAGGTTTCACACCGGTCCAATACTCAGCAGGCGTACGGTTGTCCGATAGAGCAGCAGTAGGGCAACGATTTAATATATACGTACCGGTAAGCACTGCTTCCGACCACATGTACTTGGGCATATTCGAGTCGATCAGCATTGTCCTTACCTTTTCAATTAGCGTTCGATTGAACCTCTCGGCAACTCCGTTCTGTTGCGGAGAATATGCTACGGTTGGCTGGATTTGAATCCCCTTTCGCTTGTAGAATGCTTCTTGTTCCTTAGAGCCGTACTCACGCCCTTGATCCACGGTTAGCTTGCTGATTCGTTTTTCGAACTGGGCGGTCACCATCGCTTCGTATTCTTGAAAACGACCAAAAACCTCGGACTTCTTCTTCATCACATAGATACACGCAAAGTGACTATAATCGTCGATGAATGAAACAAAATACTTCGATCCATCCCAGGCCGGAGAATTGATTGGTCCACACACGTCCGAGTGAATCCGCTCTAGTAGACGAAGGGTTCCGTCGAAGGGTTCTCTACATTGCTTACCGAGCACGCAAGTGTCACAGAACCCGATAGCATTGACCTTCGGACCAAATCGTTCCGCCACACTATACCGGGCCAACGTGTTCATCGTGGTCTGACTGGCGTGACCCAAACGACGATACCAGAGTTTTCCAGCGTCCGATGCGCATAGATTTGCGGTAGCTCCTGACACGTCCAAGTTTAAATCCAATTCGTACAAATTACCTCGTAGATGCGCTACTCCAATTACTGAGTCATTCTTTTTCATCATCGTTTGATGCTTTCCACCACGGCTTGTGAATAGTACGTCGATTCCCGCTTGGGACATCTTCTTCACGGATAGCAGGTTTCCTCTCAGCTCGGGCACGAAAATCACATTTTTCATTTCAAACTTCACACCTTCTCTTGATAGTCCAGTAACTTCACCTTCGTAGTTTCCAATAATTGAAACACCATCTTTGGCTACATCGATCACGAACGGTTGTTTGAGTTTCCTCACCGACTGCATGCATTCCAAAGTGTTCACCAGATGGTCGCTGCATCCAGAATCCACAACGAAAACTGACCTCTTATGTTCCGTCTTCGTCGGCATCTTGTTCACCATGAATGAAACTGATTTGCTGTTAACGGCCGCATTCACCTTACCTTCTGGCTTCTTAACATAGCAATCTTTTTGCATATGTCCCACCTTTCCGCAACGATGGCATTTTCCGGTAAACTTTTTGGTCTTCTTATTTCGTCCTCCGACAAACGCTGCACTCCTATCTTCACAAGAATCTTCCATCCGATCAGACCGCTTGGATTCCTCCGCCAACAATCGTTGCTTCACGGTTTCCAACGTCAGGTCCTTTTCGTTTATATTCTCTAAAGCTGTTACCATGGAGTCGTAGCTGTCGGGAAGGGTCAAAAATAACTGTGATACCGTATCGTTCTCCTCCAATTTCGCACCAGCGGTCTTGAGCTGCCGTACGATGTCGTCGAACTGCTGGAAATGATGCCGCATTGAAGTACCCTCCTTCATCCGAAGTCTTGCCAGTTGCTTCCGTAACAGAGTCTGACTTGCCACAGACTTCTTCGCGAAGGTGTCTTCGAGTGCCTTCCACATATCGCGAGCCGTCTCCTTGTCCCGTACTATGCCAAGACATTCATCGGAAAGGAATCCGACCAGTAGTGACTTCGCTTTCCGATCTGTCTGCATAAACTTCGCTCTTCCAGCATCCGTTGCACCAGGAACTTGCCCCGTAAGCGCTTCTGAAACTTCCGCCGCATCCAGGTAGAGTTGAACGCGAAAACGCCAGTTCTCAAAGTTCAATCCGTTTAGCTGCGGAATTCCAGAGCCTTCCTTCGTAGACGAGCCCATAACCTAAAGGAATACGGTGCGGATGGGGCGGACAGGAAATAACCAGGACAACACTTAACAATGAACAAGTTTTATTAACGATAAAGTTATCTTGGTATGACTGCTCTCTTCAGTGTCTTGATATGGAATAACGCTAGAAAATTGATTGGAGTGTTCAAGACAGCAATCCAACGCCTACTTTGTTAACAGTTATTTAAGTTTTAAAATAATTTAACCAAAATTTCTTTATATTTTTACCGTGTTTATTTTTTCTGAAAAAAAAGTTAGTTTTTCTACAAGTGACGTTTATGATTTGTTGAAAAATATGGAATACGCCACCTTGATTTTTTTTGTAAGATTCAAAATGGCCGAATTTTCGCTCATGGGAATCATTACCCATAACTAACAATTAAGCAAAGGTTCATGCAAATAGGAGAAGGTCGCCTCAGATCGATTCGTTATTTGGTTTTAAGTCCAACAAATTTAATATTTTAAATTTTTGATGAATTTAAAAAAAATATTATTCGAAGCAGAATGGTGGAATTTTTCTTGGTTAGCCTTCTCGTTTTTTGTTAGATCCCACAATCTTAAAAAATAAACAATTCTGAATCCTTAAATTTACTTATATCTTTTTACTATGACCTTAATTGATGTCTTGAAATGTTCTTAAACGATGATTTTTTTTGACTACTGTCAAACTGTCGCTATTAGCATAACAGTCCCATGCTTTGAATTCATATTAGCATGGGACTGTTATGCGAATAGCGGCAGTCTACGTGAAATATACTGCCCATAATCGCATATCAGTCCCATCTTTGCTTGATTTCCTATCCATATGGGACTGATATGCGATTATGGGTAGTATATTTTTACGAAATATTGTCAGCTTATAAGTTTTTTCATTTATGGATGGATTTCAATTCTTATCACACTATTTGATTCAGATTTGATGTAAGCTTTGTTTGGCTATAGTAGTTCATCACTAGCAAACTAAGCATTTGTTTGGCTATAGTAGTTCATCACTAGCCAACTATTAAAAATTTACCAATAAGTCATACTCAACCAATCACGTGCTTGCTTGCTTGTTACAACTAGCGAGAGAACTGAAAGAACTGGAGTTGGTGGCTGTCACATCATTAGGCCAGGAGCCCGACGTTATAGTGGGGGTGTGGCATCTGCAGGGTTCTGCATTTTCGAAACAAAGAAAAGAAAATGAACTCTTCGCAGAATCGCTTCTTTTCGAGCAATATAATTTTAGTTCGTCAAGTGTATCAGTTCATTTAATTTGAAGCAAATACTTGTTTCAATTGACGCAATGAATGACTCGAAAACTGCTTCCTTCGTTTTTCCACTTTCACTTCAATACGGGGCTCATTCGACTTGTCACGCGTCACGTCGTCAGGTAGCAACATACAGTATCCGGATAGTATCCGCGCAATATCGGTTGTCGATAGTGATGGCATCCGGATTACATGTAGTAATAAAATCTTATTTTATATTAAACGAAAATTAAATTAACGAGGCCATTCTGGAGTCCAAGATGGCGGTCATCAGGCTCAGGTAAAATCTATAATATGATTATTTTCGGAACGTGGACGACGCGTAGATGCCAAAAATCGGTATTCGACGCCATTTTAGAATCCAAGAGGGCGAACATGAGGTTTCAGAAAAAGTTTTAAATATCCCCCTGAAAATCGATATTCGAAGTCTTCTTCTTCTTCTTCGCATTTCAAACTTATTGCTTATCGCATATTAGCTTATTGCGTACTCTCAACTTAGTGTTCTGGATGCACTTCCACAGTTATTAATTGAGAGCTTCCGATGTCTGTACCATTTTTGCATTAGTATAATAATTGTGTGGCAAGTACAATCATACTCTATGCCCAGGGAAGTCGAGAATTTTTCCAACCCGAAAAATTCCTAGACCGGACCGGGAATCGAACCCAGCCACCTCCAGCATGGTGTTGCTTTGTAGCTGCGCCTTTACCGACTGAACTAAGGGAGGCACCAATATTCGACGTCATGTAGGGTATTTGACACTTCTTCTGACATCGGAAGCAACCATCTTGAATTTCAAGGTGGCGTCGGACAACGATTGAGTGAGTCCGCAGTACTCAGGTTGACAGTATTTCACACGTTTTCTGTACCAAAGCCGCCATCTTAGATTTTAAAATGGCGTCAAACATCGGTTTCTGGCATCTAGACGTTACTGGGATTTCGAATATACTCACATTGATGGGTATTTGATAGTATTTCCCACTTTTTTCTGAAACTAGAAGTCTTCGTTTTTGAATTCAAGATGGCGTCTGACCAGCGAATCCAAACACATAAAGCAACCAACGATACAGACAAAACGGTTGCTACGACTACTATGACAAACTCGCTCTGTAACAAAGCTCGATCCGAATGGTAGAAGGATAATGATATATTGCTTGCCTGCTTTGTTGCAATATACACGGATGAGGACATAGCTTGATATGAATCGGGAAAAGACATAACAAAAAAATTCCCATTAACACACGTGTATCATCTTCGGCTTTACTTCGTGAAGCAGCTTGCCAACAATTTGCTCGTTTCCTTCTACCGCCCCGAATGAGTTGGGTCGCACGAGCTGCTTGTAATGAAAAAGAACGGTGAAGATTATATCATTATTGTTTTCCACTTCTGACATAGCGTTATTATTCGGTTCGTTGATCGCTTGTTATTTTGTCATTTGGAGATATTTTTGATTCCTTGCGTCTGACATTGATTTTCGGCATCTACGTGTCATCCTCGTTCTGAAAATTAGCCTGATTCTAAAAAAACGTATGTATGGGTATTTGATAGAATTTCCCTCTTTTCTTAAACCGGAAACCGCCATCATAGATTTCAAAATGGTGTCGTAGGGGAAAAGTTGGCTTCGGCAATACCTTAACCTATTATCGTCAGGGGGTAAACAAAGTCCTAGAGCACTCAAATTTGGCCAATAGTTGCTCTGAAACACAATGTATTCACATGTCAAAATGGAGCTCTCAAGGACGTTGTTTACCCTCCTGACGATAATAGGTTAAGGTATTGCCGAAGAAAACTTTTCCCCTATAACGATTTTCATTCTCTAGACGTCACCCCGATTCCAAAAATACCTATATTGATGAGTATTTGAAAGTATTTCCCACTTTTTCTTCAATCGGAAGCCGCCATCTTGAATTTCAAAATGGCTTCATGTATCGATTTCCGGCCTCTAAACGACATGCTGATTCCAAAAAATACTGACTTTCAATTGAAAGTGATGGTTGACAGCTTCATCGTCGCTTTTCGACGATTTTCGATTGAAAGTGACTTTTAATCGCCCTATTAAAATGCAAAAGTTCCTCACCGTAGAGCCTCACTCTCTGTTTTCACTGAAGGTGCACTCGATAGCGCTCTCAAGTGTACCTTCCGGGAAAACACAGAGTGTGGCTCAATCGTGCGGAAATTTTAATATTTTATAGGCAGATTAACAGCACTATACTATCTATTTTAACATGGGTTAACTGAAAATACAATTGGATTTAAAGTTAGCATTCCATATAAAAAAAAAAATTATGAAAAAGTGCCAAAAGAGCGATCCATCCCTGCGCAATCTTGTACTATTCTGCGCAAAACGAAACCAAATAACATTCGATGCCTGAGACTAAGTATTTTTTCCTGTAACAACGACGAATTTGAGCAAGTTTCTGCAGTGGGATCAGAAGCTATTGATTTATTGACCGATATTTAGGGGAGAGTGCAAACACTTTGGTTATCATATTTCCCATTATTTCTAAACATTGAAGTTCGCATGCGTTAGCAACCAGTGCTGCCAGTTTGCCCGAAAGTCACTTCCTAATTGAACCGGCCACCTTTTCCCGGTTGTTTGAACACGCATTTCCCCCATAGGTAATTAAACGTTAATCATAATTTTTTATTTCTTCCCCGTACAATCCCCCTTCTAGGCAAAAAAGGGAAGAAGACTTCCAAGAAAAACAAGCTCTCGCTCGGCGAGTTCCTTACCGACGGAAATGCGTCCGCCGTATCACAGGTGCAGGTCGCCGTACCGGTCAAGTTGCGCAACTGGGCCGACGAGTGCGATGACGACGAGGACGATCGTCCGACCCGCACTCAGATGATTGCCCTACCGACTGCGCCGCGGGCCACTCGGTTGCTGAACGACGACTCCGTTCCGCACAATCCGCCGTTCCAGGCGTACATCTCCAATCTGCCGTACGATCTGACCGAGAGCGATCTGTACATGTTCTTCGATAAGATGGAGATTTCTTCGTTGCGCCTGCCGCGGGACGATGGTGATTCCGGACGGTTAAGAGGTTTCGGCTACGTTGAGTTTGCCAAGCGTCAGGATCTGATCGATGCGCTGTCCATTCCGGAACCGATCATCCATAGCCGTCGCATTCGGATCGACCTGTCCAGTGAGAGTGACAATAAGCGTCAGCAACGCAATCGGTACGACAACAATTATGGCGGTGACTCCGACCGTCCGATGGGCAACTGGCGTGACGCACCTCGTATCAACGCTGAACGTGACCAGGGCCAGCGAAGACCTTATAACAGCAATTATAATCGGGATCGCGGTGGTGAACGTGGTGATCGCGACCAGGATCGTGAACGCTACCCATCGGACAGTGGTGCCGGTGGTAATTGGCGCCTTGGAGATCGCCCAGCGCAGGCTGCTCCACAGTCACCGCCTTCCAGTCGGAGAGGCTATGACCGTGGTGGAGATCGTGGCGACCGCGGAGACCGTGGATTCCGACGAGGAGGTGATCTCTCCGGTGACCGCGGTGGCCGTCGGGATGACGAACCGCCAATGGAAAGACCAAAGCTCGTACTGCAGCCACGTACCTTGCCATTGCCGGAGAAACCCAAACCGGAATCCGAGCCGGATGATTCGGAGGAAAGAGATGCCAGCCAGGAACGCAAGTACGATTCTGAAACATCCGAGAACAAGGAAAATGAAGAGCATGCAGAATCCCGCCCAAAACCTACTCCAGTTCCCGCAGCCAATATCTTTGGCGATGCCAAGCCGGTGGATACTGCCGCTCGGTTGAAGGAATTCGAAGAACGGTTGGCCGAAAAGCATCGCTTGGCACGGGAAGAGCGCAAGAAGGTTGCTGCAGCTGCTGCTGCAGCTGCCTCCGATGCATCGGCTGCGGCTGGCTCGTCGGCCGATGAAGACGGCAAGGAGAAAACCGATCCCAGTAAAGAGGAAACCGCCGAAGAACATTCCGAAGAACAAAAGCGGCAACCGGAACCGAAAAAACCGGAGGAACCCGTCAACTGGCGGGTACGAAGCGATGACAAGGATGGCGAACGGCGTGCACAGTCCCCTCAGCGGAGGTACAGCCCGTCGAGACAATACAACAAAAGACCCGGTAAGTGTTCGTAGTGTTCCATTTTTTGCCGCCGCCGTCTTCAACGTTTTTTAAGTGCCACCATTCGAAAGGGCCTTGAAGCTTGTTGTTGGGCTGTGAGTGCTGCGTGTTCTGCGCACACGAAGTGGCCAAAAAGGCTCTTTCCAATGGTGGTGCGCGGTGTTTTGAAGAGATCCGGTCTTTGCTTATCGTTGCAGATGATTACTCAGATAATCGGGACAACCGGGACAATCGCGACAGGCAAATGAACCGGGACAATCGCACCATGAGAGACAACAGACGTGACTACAATCGGTAAGTGTGCGGGCTCTGGGAAACTAAGAATCCGGAACTTGGAATTGTGAACGGCAAGACATACTTTAAATGTTGGAACATTAATAGAGCATGCTTCAACTTTGAAATAGCGTTAGGTATATTCCTTCGCCTATGTTGTTTATATTTCTATTGCAACAAAAAAGTTTAATTCACTGTACATTATTTGTGGAAAAAAGTTAATAAACAAAATCCTGCAAAGGAAAACGTATTGAACGAACTTCGTTAAACTTCATCGAAGTACAGGGAATTTTGTAAAAATTCAGTGTACTTTGTAGATGTTCGGCAAACTTTTTTTTTTTTTTTTTTTCTTTATTTTAGAGATTTTTAGCCTGAGGCTAGTTCATCTCTTAGTGTTCGGCAAACGTTGTAGAAGCACAAATCGACAAATCCCACAAGCGGTTCCAATGATTCAGCAGTCCCATGCTACTGGTACCCTGCAGGGACCGAACGATGGTTATCCGTCTAGTTTTGTTGAAATCTTCCCTGGAAACTAATTGGGAAGCACAGATCTCGCCTAGGTTCCAGATATGGCTCTGCAGTCCTCTTTCCTTCCTGGTTTAGTTGAACTGCCTTTTCCATCAGACTATTCGAAGCATTGCACTCTGTCATCCGGAACCGGCTCAATATTTTGTTCACGTTGAACGTCTGGGATAGTTTGAGCTCACCTGAATTCAGACGATAATCCAGTCTCATCCCCAAGAAAAATTTAGCTTCACCGCAGTTGGACATTTCAAATTTCGTTGTTTAAATTTTAGAATTATCTCCAAGTTCCTTCCGAGAATAAGGAAATAGTCCACGTACAGCACCAGATAAACCTCGTCGGATTTCTTTATTGACACGTAGAGGCAGTAATCTCACTTTGATCTGGTCATGCCCAACTTCAACAATATGCCGTTGAGGCACTCGGTCCAACAACGTGGAGATTGCTTGAGTCTGTGGGGCGCGAACGCGGACCGCGAATAAATAAAACGAATAAAACTTGTTGTTTTTAATCGACAATCTCAAGGAGCTCTTTATTGTCTCACGTGTTTTACAACTCTGACACTTCCTCTTTTTCTCTCTGTTCGCTCACGAGGGGTGCGCTGATTGAAAGCAATACCAAGCACCACAGAGTCCCCCCCAGTTACACCAGGAATCTAACTTTGTGTCCTGATTGTGTGATTTTCGTATTTTTATCGTCCTGTGGATGACCATCGCAGATGAATGCCGGTTTGATGCGGTCGATTGAGATTCGTTGAACTTTCCCATTAATTCGAAGATCCATGAACTTTTCGTGACGATCAGCTACTTCGTACGGCCCTTCATACGGTTGCACAAGTGGTTTCTTCACAGCATCTATTCGCACGAACACGTGACTGCACTTTTGGAGTTCGTGATTTACAAATACAGCCGGTTTGACATGATGGTTTGGGTCAGCAGGCTTCCATTTGCGCATAGTGGATTTCAGTTGTTTTGCAAATTCAGTGCGATCGTTATATTCGTCTGTTGACTCAAAATATTCTCCGGGTATACGCAGCGTCTGTCCATAAAGCAACTCTGCTACCGAGCATCCGAAATCGGATCGATAAGCCGTTCGTAGTCCAAGCAAGATTATAGGAAGTTCAGCAGTCCAATGTTTTTGACTCACTGTCATTATGGACGCCTTGAGTGTTCGGTGGAATCGCTCCACCAAACCATTTGACTGTGGATGGTAAGCTGTCGTTCGAACATGTTTTGATCCTATCGCTCTTGATAACTCACGAAAAAGGTCCGACTCGAATTGCCTTCCCTGGTCTGTCGTTACAGTCTCAGGTATTCCGAAGCGTGCAATCCACGTATCGACAAATGCGCGAGCCACTGTTTCGGCGGTCATATCGTGTAATGGAATCGCCTCCGGCCACCGAGAATAACGGTCTATGATTGTTAACAGATAACGATATCCCTTCGAAGGGGGCAGCGGACCCACTAGGTCCATGTGCACATGACGAAATCGGCTATCCGGTAGGGGAATCTTTTCGATTGGTGCTTTCGTATGTCGATGAACCTTAGAACGCTGGCAGGATAAACAGTTCTGAACAAATTGCTTGATGTCCTTATTCATGTTTTTCCAAACAAATCGATCGGCAACCAATCGACGAGTAGAGCGAATTCCCGGATGTGCTAATCCATGGATGTGTTTCAGCACTGTCTGGCGATGTTGCAAGGGGTGTACGGCCTTACCTTATTTTGTGAAACGTCGCAATACAAGGGTACAGATGCCAGGGGGTATTCCGAGGTTTCAGTTTCAGTGAACTTGATGTTAATAGAAGATGCTTCAATTCGACGTCCGCCTGTTGGTCTTTGGCAACCGTTTCGTAATCAATTGCCATAGGAACGTTGATTGCTTCGATTCTTGACAGTGCATCCGCAACAACATTCAATTCACCGCTGATATGCCGGATATCGCTGGTGAATTGGGATATATATTGTAGATATCGTTCTTCGTGCGGCAATCTGGAATTTGGACTTGAAGTTAACGCTGTTGTGAGTGGCTTGTGGTCGGTGAATATAACGAATTTCCTTCCTTCAAGTAGGTGACGAAAGTACTGTACGGACATTTTCATCGCAGTAAGCTCCCTACCAAACGTTGAGTACTTGAGCTGCGCTGGCGAAAATTTTTCGGAGTAAAAGCCCAATGGCTTCCACCGTCCTTCGTCTAACTGCTGGAGAACCGCACCTGCTGCTGTGTTCGACGCGTCGATGAGCAAACTTAGCGGTTTTGTAGCATCGAGAAAATGCAGCAATGTGGCGTCCGCTAACGAAGTTTTACATTCCTGGAACGCTTTTTCGGCGGTTTCTGTCCATGATAGCTTCTGGAATCGATTTTTCTGTTGTCTGGGATAAGTCTCCGTAATTCGATCTGGATGTCAGTGGCATGATGAATAAACCGTTTATAACTGTTAACCAGTGCGAGAAACCTTCGAAGCTCTTTGACAGTCGTCGGAAGTGGAAATTTGACGACGGCATCGACGCGATTTGGAAGTGGACGTACTCCATCCTTGCTAACCAGGTAACCAAGAAATTCCACACTTCGTTCCGCAAAATGGCTCTTGGCAACATTTATCACAAGTCCGTAAGATCGGAGTCGTTCGAACACTGCTCGTACGTGCTGATAATGTTCCTCCTCCGTCGACGAAGCTATGCAGATGTCGTCTACAAACACCACCACAAAATCCATATCGGCAAACACCTGATGCATAAATCTTTGGAAGGTTTGGCTGGCGTTGCACAATCCGAACTGCATCCTCGTAAATTCGAAAAGCCCGAACGGGGTTATGACGGCCGTCTTCGGAATATCTGATTCTTCCACGGGAATTTGATGGTCCGCCCTTTCGAGATCCAGTGTGGTGAAAATGCTTTTGCCCTGAAACGTATTCAACAGGTCGTGGATATGTGGTACGGGATAGCGATCTGGAACAGTTACCTGGTGTTACCGTGCTTCAAGGTAATCACCGACGAATCTCCACTGACCGTTCTTTTTCGGGACGCAATGGAGAGGACTAGCCCAACTGCTGCTAGACGGACGGCATATACCCAGCTCACTCATCACCTGGAACTCCTTCTTAGCAGCGTCTAGTTTGTCTGGGGCGAGGCGACGACACTTGCTTGCTATGGGAGGCCCTTTCGTTTGAATGTAGTGGGTGACATCGTGCTGGATCGTTGTTTTAATTGTAGTTGGCAACGTCACTTCTCGAAATTCAGTCAATAATTCTCGGAAAGGATGATCTAGGGCGACCACGGTTATGGTGTGAACAGTTGTGTCTATTATACCCCCAATAGAGGATAATTTAGTAAGTCCGTCAATCAACCGTCGGTGTTTAAGATCGACGAGGATTCCGTACGACGCCAGAAAATCTGCTCCAATAATCGCAACACCTACATCACCAATCAAGAAGCGCCAATTGAATCTCCGACGTAGACCAAGATCGACCGTGAGAAATCGTTTGTCGTAAACTTTAATTCTGGAACCGTTTGCAGCATGGATATCAAATACGGCGACTTTCCGGAGCTCCGTCCACCCCCGCCGATTCGGGTGAACGGGAGTTTAGTTTGTTTGGTTACTAAACTGGCACGGGTCTCGACACTTGAGAGCGCGACCACCGAATTTGCGATGAAACCAACATATTTCGAAATCGCTTGCATTTCGACTCGAACGTGATGTCGAACGGCTACGGGATGAGCGGTTTGCCTTGATGTGCTTAATTTCGGTAGTGAGAGCCGCGATTTGGCCTCGCAATTCTTCCATATCGTTGTTTCCAATGGGCATCGACGCAGCTGCGACGTGGGACAGCGAAGATTCCAACATTTTGTCGGCCATTTTCGCCAATTTACCGATAGTTCCGTCACTGATGGTGAGAATGGCTTTAACGTTTGGGAGCATTCTCTGAAGAAACAACATTTTCAAGAGCTCATCGGTTACGTTTAATCCTGCTGCCAGCTCTTGCATTTTTGCGAGCATATGTGTTGGCCGCATATCACCCAAATCGCAGGAACTCAGCAAACGTTCCAACCTTCCTTCTGCAGACACTTGAAAACGCGAGATCAAACGATTCTTCACCGCACTGTACTTATTTTCCGCCGGCGGATTCGACACTAAGTCAGGATCGTTCTTCCAAAAGTCCGGAAGTTTTACGGCGACGCCAGCGTTTTCGTTCGGGTTTGCCATTTTCGTTGAAGAAATGTATGGAAACGTTATCCAGTCGGTTCTTCTCCCCGACCCCGACACCAATGTGGGGCGCGAACGCGGACCGCGAATAAATAAAACGAATAAAACTTGTTGTTTTTAATCGACAATCTCAAGGAGCTCTTTATTGTCTCACGTGTTTTAGAACTCTGACACTTCTTCTTTTTCTCTCTGTTCGCTCACGAGGGGTGCGCTGATTGAAAGCAATACCAAGCACCACAAGTCCATATATTGATTTTCGTAACTTGCAGACAGTATTCACTCCCTTTTCCATTCCATCGGGTACTACCATGTACTGATCTTCCTTCAGATCGTCGTGAAGAAAGGCGGTCTTCACATCCATCTGATGTATATGGAATCCTTGATGCACACTAATGCTAGAACCAAAATCGATTCCGGGATGCTGCAGGAAGTCTTTCACCATCAGGCGGTCGAATTTTCATCCTCCTTCAAACAGAATACCCACTTCGTTTTCAGTGGCCTGGCATCGTTGGGACAGGTCGTCAGCTTCCACACTTCATTTCTGGCCATAGACTCCAGCTCGTCTTGTACCGCCTTATACCAGAGCTCCCGATCATCACGGCCTTCGATTTGACTGTAGTTTTCAGGAACATCGAAGAGGGAAGAAGAACCAACAGCATTCGCTCCGTAACCGGTAAGATAGTTAAGAAACTTACCCGGGAATTGGCGCTCTCGTTCGCTGTGCCTCGTGGACGTCTCATCGGCGTGCACGTCCCGCTCTTGTTGCGAAGGGAGTGCAGAACTTCGGGGATTCTTCTTCCGATTCGTCATCAGTGACCTGGAATCCATCGCGCTTGCTGTTATCCCTCTCTTGTTCGAACGTTACCGGAACTATCAGTTCCTCCTTCGTTTGAGTCATGAGATTATCTGCATATGGGAAGCTGGCTTCATTGATCTTAACGTCACGAGCAATAACAATTTTTAGATCGGTCCTTGTTCCACAGCCGGTATCCGTTAGTGGCGTAACCGATCATTATCAACTCTCTATTTTGAGCGTCCAACTTTACAGTACAATAGTACAGTACAATACAGTACTTGTTCGCTAACTGCGCGTTCTTTAGCTGGACTGTTTTTTAACTGGGCGTTCGTTAAGTGGGCTGCAGTTCAGTTAAAAAGCAGTTTAACGTCAAAACTAGACGACACATTTAGTCTGACATTTCGTTGGCATAATTTGTGGGGGGCATTCAAATAGAATATTAAGTGTTAATATAAATAAATTTGAGATTATTTTCATTCCACCCTGCAATCTAGACTGCAAAGCGGTATTAGCGAAAGCGTTAAGCTTTTCTAAACTCGCGAGTTTGAATGCTTGTGAAAATTACAATAACAAACTTTACACTGTTTCAATTCAATGCACGTGAAATTGTTTAACGTCGATTAAACAATCCATTGAAGTTCCCCTCAGTGTCCTCCGCAAGCCAGCCCAGTTAGCGAGTGGAATTCGCTAACTGGGCTGCGCTTTTAACTCAGTTAGCGAACAAGTACTGTACTTTCAGCTTCTCCAGATTAGGCTTTTTCTTCATCCAGCATTTCGCAGGTGTTGTTCTTCTTGGTAGGGCAGCAGTCGGACTTCGGTTAAGCAGAAATACACCAGTCCGCATTGCTTCTCCCCACATTGCTTTACGTATACTCGAGTCGATTAGCGTGGTCCGTATTTTCTCAACCAACGTCCTGTTGTATCTCTACACTACCCCGTTTTGTTGCGGAGAATACGCTATTGTAGATTCTATCTGAATTTCCTTGCTCTTTTAAAATTTCTTCTGCTCGCCCGAGTCCACCGGCAGTTGCAGACTTCAGGAAATCGTCCATCCGAACATGATCCAAACACCTCTGACTTCTGCTTCAAGAGAAACGCCATCGCAAAGTGGGAGTAGTCATCAATGTATGTAACAAAGTAGCGATATCCGTCCCATGTCGCTGGCTCACACGCTAGATTGTACACGTTCAAGGGGTCGTACCGCTCTGTTTCGTGTGCCACTGAACGGTTCTCGGCACTGTTTTCCTTGAACACAGGCATTACAGAAGTCCAACTTTTCACTGTGATGGCCACAGGTTAGACAGAAGAAAACTTTCGACGAAGCGCATCACGGGAGAGATGAAAGTCGAAAACAGATGCAACTCTGTTGAATGTTCTCTGCAGTCCGCAAATCGCACCGTACGCTCCATAATTTGTGCGACGTAGAGGCAGTCTTAGCATAAGGTTATTACGAAGCGGTCGGGGTTGAACATTCAGGTCAATTTGCTTCAGGATAGCCTCGCAATCTGTCCTTCCTTGCAGGATATCGGCCACGGTTAGGGCTCTGCTTGTGTCTCTTCTAGTCCGGAGAAGTTCTAGGTCGATAAGTTGACAACGGCTTTCGTAACTGGGTAATCGAAACTGATCATTCCAAGGCAATCTACGCAACGCAAAACGAAGAAAGTGATGTTGAACAGATTCAATTCTCTCGGCACCGTTGTTGTATTTTGGGTTCCAAACCGCTGAACAATACTCAAGCGTCGATCGAAAAAGCGAACAATAGAGAGATTTTAGACAGTAGATATCAGTGAAGTTTTTAGCTATCCTAAAAATGAACCCTAAAGTTCTTGACGCCTTATCAACAACATATGCAATGTGTTGCTTGAATGAAAGCTGCGAATCCAAGATCACACCCAAGTCTTTCACCTGATTCACGCGTTCGATTGTCGTGCCAAGCAGGTCATAGCTATATATTATCGGTTGTTGTTTTTGGTTGAGAACGTAATAGCGGAGCATTCGGCTGGGTTCACTACCATTCTGTTTAACCTGCACCAACTAGCGAATACATTCAGTTGACGTTGAAGAAAGTGACAGTCAGCAATGGAGCAGATTCGTAGGAAGATTTTGAGGTCATCTGCATATGATAACCGAGGAGCTTCGATGACCAGATGCACGTCGTTGAAGTACAGTATAAAAATTAACGGTCCCATGTGGCTTCCCTGAGGTATACCTGATGTGGCGATGAAGCTAGCTGATCTGCAATCTCCTATGGCAACCTTTAGTTGCCGACTGGTAAGATATGATCGAAACCAACTCAGAAGATTACCGCATACACCGAGCATGCCGAGTTTAGCAATCGCAATAGCATGGTTCAACTTGTCGAATGCTGCGGATAGGTCTGAATAAATAACGTCCGTTTGAATCCGATCCGACATGCTTTCGGTTACATACGATGTGAGACACAGCAGATTGGTGGTGTAGAGCGGCCGACAGTTAACACATGTCAATCAGCACTCAAATACTGCTTGCAATGGGACAGCAACGGTTCCATAATCACTACACTAAGCTCTACACATCATTGGGACTATTTCTAGTCTGTTGATGCAACCATAACAAATAAACAAATAAACTAGCTCGAATAGCTTCGAAACGGCACTTAACGATGTAATTCCTCGATAGTTATCCACAGCTCGTTTCCTTCCAGCAAGATGGAAATATGCCACCTGAGAGAGACATTCGGAAGAGGCGAAGAAGCGGAATTAACAAGCTAGCAATATGTCTCTTCAAAAATACAGATGGAACTCCATCAGGTCCAGGATTGAAGGATGACTTGAGCAGAGTCGCGGTCTTAGAAATCATTTCTGCATTAACATCAATTGCACCCGGCGTTTGATCGTTTACTGGAACGTTCCTGGCAGCCAGGTTAATATGGTCGTCAGTTAGTATCTCATTAGTGAATACACTGGCAAACTTTTCGGAAAAAAGGTGGCATATATCCTGAACAGTGGCAGCAACTTCTCCGTTGAATTCCATAGACGATGGGAGGCCGGATTCCCTGCGTTGCTCGTTCACGTAGTTCCAAAAGAATTTCGGGTGTACCTTAAGTTTGCGCTGGATGTCTCGTTGGAAACTTGAAAAGCATTCACGACTGACTCGCTGGTACATGTGATTCAGCCTCACATAATGTACTTTCAGAGGAAGCATGCGATACTTCGTAAATCTTCTCAATGCTGCTCTCTTGATTGACTACAACCTACGTAGCTCTCTCGTCTGCCAGGGAGGGTGGTGAGTTCTTTTCGGGACGTGTCTGTCAATGACATATGCCAAGACATGTGAAAAGGTTTGCGCTGCAGCCTCAACGTCATCTGGATCAAGGATGTTCTCCCATACCATGCTAGACAATACATCTATGATGCTACGGTGGTCAGCTTTACGGAAGTCATAAGAAACCGTAGCAGGATAGTCGTCGAAATCACGCACGAGTTTGTGGAACTAGCTTAGTTAGTGCACAAGGAGCCGAGGAAATTGATGGAGCCCTGTCCTGTGTGCTCACGAAGCAGAGTTCCAAACTACGACCATTTTCGTTAACTAGGTACATGGTTAATTTGAGAAAGCGTCACTGCGCTGTAGTTGTCGAGAAGGCTAATAGCTCCTGCGTGAAATGTAGAGCTATCAGGATATGGGTACAGGAATCCGCTATGAGATGGACTCCACGAAACGCCTGGCAGATTGAAGTCACCAAAAAATGAATATCTTAATCAATATGAATCTTCCAGAAATCATCCCAGCGTGCTTAGCTACTAGGGACTGTCCATCTTTAGTAACATTTGATAACAACTGGTTGGTCCAATGAGCTCAAAGACTTGAAGAAGTTCGTCGTATTCACTAGGTGATCACTCGATCCAGAGTCAAGCTCCAAGCACCAGTCTTCCTGTTGGTCTTCGAACTTCTTCAGTTTGTCTCCGGCAAACGCAGTAGACTATGAATTCAGCATCCGATCGCTCCGCTTCGACTCTTCGTTGATTAATCGTGACTTCATCAGCTCGTATGTCATATCCTGCCTCGGAAGATTCTCTAGCGCCGTCACAAGCGGGTCGTAGGATTCCGGTTACGTCAACGATAGGGCTGAACAAATGTCACTCTATTTAACAGCCGATCCAGTCATTCGAAGTTGGTAGCGAGTCACTTTTTAGTGTTGGTCACTTTTTTCAAGCCAGTCACTAAAAAGTCTCTTTTTGTTAAGACCAAGTCACTAAAGTCACTTTTTTCTTTCAATCAGTCACTTTTTTCAGCGTGAATTTATTTCAAGATTGATCATTTTTTGCTTTGTGGCGTTTAATCGTCTTTCTCTATCTACAGGATGTCTATTCATTTTTCTAAATAAAATTACATGAGTCTTCCAGGTTTTTCCCGTACTTTAACGGATAAATTCCAGGTTTATAATAAAAATGTCATTTTTTTAAATGCTTGAAAAATATGCTTTTTTTTGTGGATCAAAAACAACAGCAATTTACCCAATCGTTTCTAAGACATGGCAATCAGTTTTAAAGAAACAGCTTTACAATCAAATCCATTGAATGTTGAAGTTTAACATTTACTTAATTTCTCACTTCATAAAGTTTAAAAAAAAAGAACTTAATTTGAGTAAGTCCAAGCTAAACATATTTCAGAAACTTCACAGAAGAACAGAGAATTTCAGGGAAATTTAAAGATGTTTACGAGAATTCCATTTATTTCCAAGCAGCAGAACCGAGATCTTCAATAGAATTGAGAGCTTGAGGGAAGCTTCGAAAACATCAATACAGATTAGAGAATCAAAGGGCAGTTCAAATAATTTCAAGGAAATTGTAGAAACCTTAAAGAAGTTGCGAGAAACTCATGGAATTTCCGGAAACTTCAGCAAAGTTCCGAGAGAATTTCTGGAACGTGATAAAAATTCTATGAACATCCGGAAAACGTGTGGAGATTTCAAGAACTTAAAAAACACGAAAATTTTGCTAAATTGATTAGAGGAAATCAACGAATTTCCATTAATTAAAAAAATGCGGGAACTTTTAGCAAGCAGTGATATCTTCAAGAAATTCCAGAGAACTTCTAATAAATTTAGATATTTTTAGATAGTTTCATGATATTCAGCGAAGTTCCGAGTACTTCAAGGACGAATCAGATAGCTTCAAAATAATCCCATTAACTTAAGCAAATTTGCAGATACTTACAAGGAGTTCCGTGGAATGATGGGGTAGCGTCTTAGCTTCATAAACAACATGGCAGAAAACAGCAATTTTGAATTAAGTAAGGATCTCGAGAGGCGACTCTGCATGTACACGAAATGTATAAGAACACTAGTGTCATCTAGAGAGAGAATTCCAAGCTAAGTTGTTCACAATTCTAAAGGTTTTAGCTTCATGAACAACTTTGTAGAATACAGCAAATTTGTATCTAGTAAGGATCTCGAGTGTCGACTCTGCATGTACACGAAATGTATAAGAACACTAGCGTCACCTAGCGAGAAAACTTCAAGCTAAGTTGTTCACAATTCCAAAGGTCTTAGCTTCATGAACAACTTTGCAGAATACAGCAACTTTGTATCTAGTAAGGATCGCGAGAGGCGACTCTGCATGTACACGAAATGTATAAGAACACTAGCGTCATCTAGAGAGAGAATTCCAAGCTAAGCTGTTCACAATTCAAAAGGTCTTAGCTTCATGAACAACTTTGAAGAATACAGCAAGTTTGTATCTAGTAAGGATCTCGAGAGTCGACTCTGCATGTACACGAAATGTATAAGAACACAAGTTCCATCTAGCGAGGCAATTCCGAACTAAACTGTCCACAATTCAGAAGGTCTTAGCTTCATGAACAACTTTGTAGAATACAGCAACTTTGTATCTAGTAAGGAACTCGAGTGTCGACTCTGCATGTACACGAAATGTATAAGAACACTAGCGGCACCTAGCGAGAGAACTTCAAGCTAAGTTGTCCACAATTCCAAAGGTCTTAGCTTCATGAACTACATGGCAGAAAACAGTAATTTTGTATCTACTAAGGATCTCAAGAGGCGACTCTGCATGGACATGAAATTCATAAGAACACTAGCGTCACCTAGCGAGAGAATTCCAAAATACGATGTCCATAAATTAAAAGTTCTTAGGTTCATGAACAACATGGCAGAAAACAACAACTTTGTATCTAGTAAGGATCTCGAGATGTCGACTCTGCATGTACACGAAATGTATAAGAACACAAGTTCCATCTAGCGAGGTAATTCCGAACTAAACTGTCCACAATTCAGAAGGTACTGACCTCCTGAACAACATGGCAGCTAACAGTAACTGTGTATATAGCCTGGACCATGAGATATTGCATGTACACAAATATTACATGATCGCTAGAGCTGCCTACGGAGAGAATTCTGAATTAAAAAATTAATTTTAGGGTTGTAATCCAATAAATATTGCAGAAGACCGCATCCTTCTATCTAACACAGATTACGAAAAGTTACGAAAACGCGGCACATACAAATTGTCTACGCGGAGGGAGGGAGGGGGTCAAGAATCCCAAAAAACTGTATACGTAGTTAATGAACAGCCCCCAATCTATTAATAGATCACTAGGCGCTAGAGGCTTCTGATCTATAAATACATCACTGGGCGTTAATGGGTTAAGAGAGTGCTATTTGAATCTCCAATAGTTCTGTGACTCCGGAAATCCATGTCCTTATATCGCCAGCATGTAGTAACCGTCCGTTCTTGTTTCTCCACATAGACCAGGCGATCGCGATCGCGATCGTGGCTACCGGGGAGACCGCGATCGGGAGATCACCCGTGGTGGTCCCGCCCGTGACGTACCGCGGGAAGATCGCGACCGGCGAGACAACGAGCGGCAGGTCGAGGTCCGGGATCGGGATCGTGAGCAGAAGCCGATCGAGGAGCGAATGCCAAAACTCCAGGAAACAACTGGACCTGTAAGTATCCCTCTCTCCCCATGCTCCTGTGAACTCGAGCGTAATGTCTCCCTCTCAACAGAACCTATCAATGAAAAACACCTTCGAGGGATTGTCGGCCGATGAAGTCGATGACTAGATTCAGGTGTGAGCGTGCGTTCCAATCAACTCATCCGGCCCGAAGGCCGAAGAAAGCCAGCCCAGCGCGGTTAAAATTCATAAACAGGACGAGAACAACTACTAGTATTCTATACAACTCTCGGGAAAGCGACACTGGAGTAGAACCATTTTTCGATTGGAACGGAAATTCTTTACAGGAGGAGAAAATATCAAAACAATAATAGACAGAAGACACAAGAGACGGAGACGCCGCATTGATTGCTGGTTTAACACACTCATACACATACACACACACACACATATACAATTTGGTGGTCGTTGATATAGGATTGATATAGTGCTTAGGACTCTTTTAAGACAATGCTGCCGTTAGTTAGAAGTTGGCAGGGCGATGAAAGTGCTTGGCAATGGGAAGGAGCTTTAGGTCGATCGATTGGAGCATTTTCATCGCCCGGTCAATTTCAGCATACCGAATCCGCGGAGGACGGAGACGGGCAGTGGGCAATTATTACACATGGGTGGGCCCGTGGGGGTAGATCAAAGTCTGTAAAATATTCTATTCGATGTGTAAAATGTACTATTCGACTATCTTCGCGGTGTTAAGAAGTAGTAGTATGATGATGCAAGCCGGTGTTGATGATGTTTGTATGAATGTGGTGAATGTATAGACTTTTTTTTTTTAAGAAAAAGAAGCTATAATCGGAGTTTGATTCTTTGCACGCATTATCTGTAGGCATGTGCTAAAAAGTCGTTGACGAAGGAAGGAGAGAAACGAAAAGGAGTTTAGACAGCATTCACATTTTGATAAGACAATTTTACACACATTACAGCAGCACGGAAGCGAGCAATATGATAACCCAATACTCGTTCACTACGAAAGTATGATTAATATATAAACTTTAAAACAATACGATGTAAAAGCCACTTTTGAGCGTCTGCCGTGGGCGTCCCGCGATCCCGCAATGACTTTGACCTTCGACTTCAATTTTTTTTTTATTAGTTTTGTTCGTTGATTTCCTTCGGTGTGTGCGTCTCGGTGTAACCTAGAATACAATGCGTGTGACTATTATACATAGAAAAGAGTGTGTTGATCATAAATGAAAAACGGAAAAAGGTGTGAAGAAATGATTCCAATATGTGCTGATGATATGTTTATTTCTTTTCGGTAACGATTTTCCTGTTTGTTTGAAATATTGTTTTTCTATATAGGAATGTATAACATTTATATATGCGTATTTTTCTCTTTTGAGTTTAAACCCGCAATAAGCTGCTGCGAACCATCATTAGTGGGGATGAAATTGCTTAGTTATAAAACAATTATACGCTGAAGTTAGAAACGCGCTATTAATAGGGTCAGGTATAGCCAAGGAGAATATCTTTAACGACTCTTACAAACAATACAATACCTACACACACACACATACACATCAAAAACTGCGCTGCGTTTCTTTATACACAGAAGCAAGACGTGTTTGTGCGCTCATAGATAATCAAGGAGAAAAAAATGAAAATAGTTAATTTACTTGTTTAAGGAACATGTGGGTGAAATAGTGTTGAACCACACCCACACCCCTTGTTGTAATGTCTGCTGCTTTTTAATTATATTGATGCTGATTTTCCGTTTTGGACGGCGCAGAATGGAATTATTTAATTTACAATTACACGTACATATAGACAACCGCAGGAAAATACTGAAAAGCAAATTCAGAATACAACATAACTAAGGAAAGAAGCGCTGTCAGTCTACTGTTTGACGTGTGCTGATATCACACTCCCTTGCACTGCACTGGTCGGCTTGACGTACCGCAAAGACTCAGTAAGGGATCCCAAGCTGGCCATTAACCGTTATTTGTATCACTTAAATAATCAGGTATAGTAACATATTCCATTGGCATAGGTTGACATAGCCATGGGTCCTGATGTTAAGAATTATTTTTATATTATAGTTCGAAGACGCACATTTTTGGGAGTTATCCTCTCGGTGTTGCTGTAGCTGTCAAAAATCAATGTAGGGAGGACATTTTCGCCATGCCGTTCAACAATGGTCATGTGATAGACAGTAACAGGACAAGCATCATTGCTCTATTAAATCACCTGTTAAGGTAAGTGTCCACAATCGTTTACTTGTTTTCGAAACAGTAAACAAATGTTTGGTAATATCGCATCGAAAACGATGCGCTTCACCCATGTTAATTTTGTTAGTTTTTCATGGAGTACGATGCGTAGATAGCTAACATTTGTTTCCACCGCAGTACCTATTACTGAATGTAATGAAAATGTTGCACGATTGCATTTTGCAATCGATTTGAATTAAAGTTGGTGCACAGATTAAATGTGAGGTTACGCGACGCCCTGGAATATTCTTAATAAGTTCTGAGAATAACTTTTACATAGCTCTGATACATATTTTTTTTACATAATGCGTTTATTTTTCCAGGCTTATTTGCTGTAGCTTTGCGGAGCCGATATTCATTGTTTAGATAACAAAATTACTTAAAACTAACGTTAGTAAAGCCGGGGGCCGATTACTCGCGGCTATCTCGAGGTTAGGGGTAAAAATTGTAACAATTGGAAGGCAGGGTAGGGATTGAGAACATAAGGTTTGGAGAGCAATGTGCTCTTGATCTCGAACTAAGCGACATACTGATGAAAAAGACAAACATGGGGGTACACCGATGGGCAGCTAACAACTTGGAAGAACACAAGATGACACAAACGACTAAATCCTCAGATCTAAATTCAGATAGTCGAAATCTCGGCTAGCCAAGACATCTCTAACGGGTATCTCGGGTTGTTTTCCTCGGGCCCTGAGGGATATGGGTAACTCAGATCTGACAACACGATGTAGGATACATGACCAAACAACATGCTCGATATCATGATAACCACTGCCACACGCACATAAATTGCTGCCTGAGAGCCCAATTCGATTGAAGTGCGAGGCTAACGAACAGTGATTGGACAAAAGCGTTGACATAACGCTTATAAAGTCACGGCTCATGTCCAACCCTTTGAACCATGGTTTGTTCGACACATGTGGGAGAATAGAATATAACCATCTTCCCAAATCACCATCATTCCATTTTTGTTGCCAACTGATGAGGACTTGCTGACGAGCAATGGAGAAAAATTCGTTGAAGGCAATTTGTCGTTCAAAAATATCGCCTTCCATAGCGCCCACCTTAGCCAGCGAGTCCGCTTTCTCATTACCCGGAATTGAGCAATGACATGGGACCCAAGCTAAGGTGATAGTATAGGAGCAGTTGGATAAAGCACTCAGTTTAAATCGTATTTCAGGCAGGAAATACGAGAAGTGCTTCAATGAGCTTAGACTAACCGTAAAAATGAAACCATGGTCAGAAGGTAGTGAGGCAATTGGTGAGGCAATTCGCTGGAGACCTTAGGCCAACCATCTACTGTCTCTGAAACCTTTACAATTGTTACATAAACCATCAGAGAAAGACATTGAACTGATTTAACGGCAACGACTTTTAGCGCAAAACAACGGACACGAATTGGATCATGGAATGTATTGACGTTAGCCCAGCAGGGTAAACTGGCACAACTCGCCAACGAGGCGCGACGCATGAAGCTAGAAATCCTGAGACTGAGTGAAGTTCGTTGGCCAAACTTTGGAGAACACAAACTGCCGTCGGGACAGGTACTACTATACTCTGGTATCCGAGGTGAAAACGCTCCCCGCCATCGTGGAGTTGGTCTCCTACTTAGCGTCCAGGCAAGTGCTGCGCTCATCAAGTGGGAGCCTGTTAATGAGAGGATAATCGTTGCCAGATTTAGAACACGGGTTCGTAACCTTACCATAATCCAATGTTATACGCCAACCGATGCTGCCGAGCTACAGGACAAGGAGAATTTTTACAGTCAACTGAATGCCGTCGTGGATAAGGTTCCATAGGGTGACATCAAGATCTAAACTGGCGACTTCAATGCGAAGATCGGCTCCGACAACACGGACTATGAGCGTGTCATGGGACGCCATGGTCTCGGCGAAATGAGCGAGAACGGTGAGCTGTTTGCAGAATTTTGTGGCAATAACGACATGGTGATCGGGGCTCGCTCTTCCTCCATCGGCCAGTGCACAAAGTCACGTGGGTTTCCCGTGATGGACATACCGAAAATCAGATCGACCACATCTGCATCAGCCAAAAATGGAGACGGAGCCTTCTTGAGGTCCGGAATAAACGCAGCGCCGACATCGCGTCTGACCATCACCTTCTAATCGGCGAAATCCGCCTACGCATGGCGCGGATCCAGCGACGGGAGGAGAGACTCGGGCGGCGGTTCGACACACGCCGACTTGAAGATCCAGCGGTTAAAGGTCTTTTGTTGAAGAAACTGAGACTCGAGCTGCGGACGTTCCAGAAGGTGGCAGCGTAGAAGAACAATGGATGGCCATTAGACTGATGCAAAATTTGAAATTTTCGCTCTACAGTGCTCAAACGGTTTCAAATCAGGTGCTGATTAGCCTCCCAAAATTTAAACTCATTTGGTAAGAAACTGACTTGGCACAAAATATTCGAAGTTTGTACGGAAATTACTATGGGAAAACCAAACTTTTTGTTAATTGTCTTCTACCCATTTTCCATTTTGTTTTTTCGAAAATTTCTATAACCAAACTTTTTGTCCATTGTCTTCTACCCATTTTCCATTTTGTTTTTTCGAAAATATATTATTAATAATTGTTTAAGAGATTGATAATCTTATGGCATGATCAAGCAGCTGTTCTGTGGGCAACACTGTATTCTGCAGTGTGACATAGTAGCCATGATATTTGTGCTCTATTCTTCAGACCAGAAACACCAATGTTGCCTGCTGAACAGTTGAATGAGCATAATCATAAGACATCAGTGACTTGGATCATTTATAACGTTTGTTCCTTACATTTGATTGAAAAGTAGTTTTCAACAAAGTTGTAGCTGAGAAAATTTGCTACAATCACTGCTATCATTTTTAAAAGCATAGTGATGTGGTGAATTGTTTGATAGATATGAACAAAAATATAAGTTTTCTCATAGTAATTCCCATAGCAACTTGAAATGGTTTGTGCCAAGTCAGTTTCTTACTAAAGTAGTTCAAATTTTGGGAGGCTAAGCAGGACCCAAATTGGAACCGCACCCAGAGGAAAGAGTGGATCACAGATGAAATACGGCGGAAGATTGAGGAGCGTAGAGAAGCAAAAGCCGCGATAGAGCGGGAGCCAAGAACGAAGCCCGTCAACGGTACTCGGCTCTAGAGAAGGAAGTCAAGCGCTCTTGCACGCATGACAAGCGAGCGTGGGTGAACTCCCTGGCCGACGAAGGGGAGAAAGCCGCAAACACTGGCGATATACGCCTCCTCTACGATATCTCACGACGCCTGAGTGGAGCAAGGATGAACCCGAGGATGCCATTTAAGGACACGACTGGACAATTGCTTACCGACCCCACTGACCAGCTGAAACGCTGGTTTGAGCACTTCGAACAACTTCTTCAAGTTTCGACGGCCAACCAGCCATCAACATCTCGGCATGATCCGCCTAGGGTGCGGCGCATCACTCGCGTCAATTCCGAGGCCCCATCACTGCAGGAGATTGAAGCAGCTATCCGAAGCATGAAATCCAACAAGGCTCCAGGGGTCGATCGCATATCAGCAGAGATGCTCAAAGCTGACCCCATGCTATCCACACAAATGTTGCATCAACTATTCTGTAATATCTGGGACACCGCAACTTTTCCGGCCGACTGGATGCAGGGCATCTTAGTGAAGGTCCCAAATAAGGGGGATCTGACTGTGTGCGACAATTGGCGAGGCATCATGTTACTGTGTATTGTTCTCGAAGTTCTGTGCAAAGTTATCCTGAATCGGATACAGGAGAAGATCGACGCGACTCTCCGACGGCAGCAGGCAGGATTTCGTGCCGGAAGATCTTGTGTGGACCATATTGTCACGCTCCGCATCATCCTGGAGCAGGTCAATGAATTCCAAGAGTCCCTTTATTTGGTATTCATTGACTACGAAAAAGCTTTCGACCGTCTCAATCACGAGAATCTGTGGGGCGCCCTGAGACCCAAGGGAGTTCCGGATAAAATCGTCAACCTCATCGAAGCGCAGTATGAGGCTTTCACGTGCAGAGTTCTGCATAACGGAGCCTTTTCCGACCCTATCCGGGTAGTCGCTGGTGTGAGACAAGGATGTATACTATCACCGCTACTGTTTCTCATCGTAATCGACGAGATCATGGTAAGTGCAATTGACCGTGTACCGAACCGTGGGCTGCTTTGCCAGCCTATCACCATGGAGCATCTCAACGACTTCGATTTGGCTGATGATGTTGCTCTACTAGCACAACGGCGCTCTGATATGCAGAGTAAGCTCAATGACCTAGCCGAACGCAACTCTGCGGCGGGTCTCACCATCAACGTCAACAAGACCAAATCGTTGGATATCAACACGGGCAACCCTTCCAACTTTACGGTAGCGGGCAAGCAGTGGAGAATGTCGAAAGTTTCCAATATCTTGGCAGCCAAATAGCGTCGGACGGCGGGACCAAGAGCGACATAGGTGCACGAATCAAGAAGGCTAGGACTGCCTTTGCGAGTTTACGAAACGTATGGAGATCCAAGCAGATAAGTCAACGCACCAAAATCCGAATTTTCAACTCGAACGTGAAATCTGTGTTGTTATACGCCAGCGCGACGTGGTGTGTATCAGCGAAGAACACTCAAAAGCTGCAGGTCTTCATCAACCGATGCCTTCGGTATATAATTCGTGCCTGGTGGCCTCACAACTGGATCTCGAATTCGAATGCCGAGCTTCATCGTCGATGTCATCAGAAGCCGATAGCAACTGAAATTCGAGAGCGAAAGTGGAACTGGGGCGGCCGACGGGGCGGAAACGAAATCTGCAAGCAAGCGCTGGATTGGAATTCGGCAGGACATCGCAGCAGAGGCAGACCCAGGGGCTTATGGCGGCGGAGCCTCAATAAGGAAATTAAGCATGTCGATAGGAATCTGTCCTGGGCCCAGGTCAAGGCAAAAGCGAGCAGCCACCCAGGATGGAAGTCTTTCACGTTGGCCATGATTTCTGCAGTTTATAGGAGGTGCTATGAAATTGATTAAATACACCAAATCCAGTGGAAGCATTTATGGTTGACCCATCTGTGAAAAATCTTATATCGTTACTTACATGGTGGTACTTGATTGCAAAAATTGAGGGAACAACCATCGACCGATGGTGATCTGGTATTCCATGGATTTCTTGCATCATGGTCAGATTAAAATTTACAGAGGTACTATAGAAGGCTTGAAAGTAGTCACGATTGGAGATTAATGAAGAAGGGCCAACCTCCAGCGTCATGTACTCATAGTACAAACTCATGAATCTTGTTTGAGGATTTCGGTCGAGCAGCTTCTCAAAGTGTTCTATTACCAAAGGATTCATTACTTCACAACGGATGAGCTAGAAAGGATAGATAGCTCAGCGAAACGATCTGTCAGTGGGAGAACACCCGCGAGTACTTCGAGGTTCATCGTATGAGTCGAGTGCATACAGCCTAGCGCAATACGAAGGCAACGGTATTGGATCCGTTGCAGCTTAAGGATGTGTGTTTTTGCTGGTTGGATGGTTGTTCGGCACAACCTTATCAGATCTTCCGGGTGTGCTCCCAACCAAGTTCCGGTAAATGTACGAAGAAAATTAATCATTTGCTGGCATTTTTGTTTCAGATACGCAATATGTTTTCCCCATGTGCATTTGGAATCGAACCAGACACCTAAATACTTGAAAGATATACTTTGAGTGATTGTTCTACCCTTTAATTGAAGCTGTAACTGTGCAGGTTGATACTTCCTAGAAAAAACAACCAACTCAGTTTTCTTCGGAGAAAATTCGATACCCAGCTTCATAGCCCAAGTAGACAAATTGTCTAAGCTATCTTGCAATGGTCCTAGCAGGTTCGGTGCACTTGGCCCTATAACGGACACAACGCCGTCATCTGCAAGCTGCCTTAGCGAGCAATTTTCATCAAGACAACCATCAATGTCTTTTAAATAAAAAATATAAAGAAGGGAGCTTAAACATGAGCCCTGGGGGAGACCCACACGCTAACTTCTGCTAACTCACCAGGTGAGTCGATCGTACTCACTTTCGTCCGATGTATCGAGTTGTCAAAAATTGAGTAAACGAGAAATGTCAAACTGAGTAAAAGCCACTCAGTCAGCAAAATCCTGGACTTGGAAAAAATGCCAGTCATGTCGGAGGAAACCTCCTAGAAAATGTTACTCAAAACCGGCTGAAATGCCTTCAGGTAAGTACGAATTGCTTAGGGAAACGGTGTTAACCGTTTTTTGCTCCAGTAGAATGAATCCGGAGCAGGCAATTTCCATTTCCTTGAATGAAAATCAAAACAAACACCCTCCCCGCAACTGAAAATACCGGCGAGTGGATTTGACTCAGTCTACGTGAGAACGTAGTTTACTCAAAAGTGAGTCAACATAAGGCTACTCAATTTTGAGTAGCCATACTTGCCGCTGAGATGAGTACATTCGACTCAATTTTGAGTTGACCAGAATATGCGTGCATGTAACTAATTGGTGAACTTGTCGAGTTTCCATGAGAAAAGCTCATATATTTCTCAGACAACAAGTTGCTCAAATAGTTGTTCATAATTGGTGAAAGCGCACTATCGTGGAGTTTATCCGAAAGGACATCGATGCAAATCGAATCAAAAGCCCCCTTAATGTCCAAGAAAACTGAACCCATTTGCTGTTTTTGCGCATAGGCCAGTTGAATTTCAGTTGAAAGCAATGCAAGACAGTCGCTCGTTCCTTTGCCTCTCCGAAATCCAAATTGCGTGTCTGAAAGTAAACCATTCGACTCGACTCATTTGTCTAGACGAAAAAGGATCATGTTCTCCAACAATTTCCGTATACAGGACAGCATCGCGATGGGACGGTACGAGTTATAATCCGACGCGGGTTTACCGGGTTTTCGAATGGCGATAACTCTTACCTGCCTCCAGTCATCCGGCACAATGTTGTGCTCCAGAAATTGATTGAATAAGTTCAACAAGCGTCTCTTCGCGACGTCTGGGAGATTTTTAAGCAAGTTGAACTTGATTCTATCCATTCCTGGTTGTTACATTCCTTGATCGAAAGCGGGGAATCTATTTCGTTACTACACGACGGACGATCACGAACGTTGGTTCGGGGCCGAATCCGGGCAAACTTTCCGCGCGAAGCTGAATATCCAATTGTCTTAGTACTCCTTGTCTTCGTTGACCGGTGATGACGCGTTTCGCATTCTCCTGCCGGCAGTCCAGAGTGTTCTCATGGAAGTCTCTCGTGACAAATCATCGACGAACCGACGCCAGTAACCGCGTTTTTTGGCTTTAATCAAACCCTTAAAAGTTTTCTCGAGGTCGGTGTACCGCTTGAAATCCCCGACCTTACCGTGTTTGCGGAAGCGTTTAAACGCGGCGGACTTCTCGCTGTGCGTCGGTGCAATCCTTATCCCACCACGGAGTGGGAGGTCGTTTGCGAACGGAAACACCCGGAACGTGTTTTGTCTGTGCTTGAAGAGCGCAGTCAACGATAATTCGCGATAAAAAGGAGTACTCATCCAGCGGAGGGAGTATCTCAACCGAATCAGTACCACCGAGAACCGCAGACGCAAATTTTAGCCAGTCGATGTTTTTCGTGAGATCGTACGCGATATCAACCGAGTGGGTGGACGATGAACCATTGGTAATAGAAATTTTGATTGGCAAGTGGTCACTACCGTAGGGATCTTGAATTACTTTCCACGAGCAATCCAACGATAGTGAACTCGAACTGAGGGAAGCTCTGAGATTTCCAAGGCAATTTGAAGGGAATTGAATTTATTAATTGGGCAAAGGTTCGTGAAAGCCATAGTTAGTTCTTGCCGAAGGGATGGCGATAAACGTATACGACTGAAGATTGTGACGACGTGCGTGGATGTCCAAAAGATTAAGAAGCGTAGAACTGTCAATTTTTCTTTGCAGAAGATCGCCAACAAAGCATGTTTTTGCCACGTTGTTTTTCGCTTCCAGTAACTTCAGGTTTATTCGCAAACAACGGCTATCATCTCTTCTGCTCCTGCTGAGATGACGATGACGCGAACCAGATGAATTTTCCTTTATTTAATGTCGGTCTCTGATCCGCAATTTAGTGCCAATCACCGACGGACGGCAATCGAATGTGCAAGGAAGGCAGTTTCCACACCTGCGTAGGATATCGCACCCATTCAAACACAGATGGGCCGGGACCAACGGCTTTACTTCCCTTCCGAAGGAAGACGTGACCAGAGATTTTTATGCCTCAGAAAAATCCCACCGACCTCGGCTGGGTTTGAACCCAGACCCATTGGGGTGAGAAAGCAGTCACGTTTACCAATACACCACCGGTGCCGGCAGATGAATTTTCAATGCGATGAATTTCACTCTGGTAATAAGGATGAATACTCCAAGATAGGGCGCACAATTGAGCAATACAACGCTTCTAGGCAGTAGATGTCCTACTTTTTTGCAAAACGAAATAATAATCCTAGTTGCGATGAGGCTTTAGACACGTGATCCTTGAAGGTAAATATTGTATCCACCAGGATCCCCAAGTCCTTGACTGTCGACTCGCGTTGTAGATTCACGCCTCCCAAATCATGGCCAAAATGAAAGTGTGAGTGCTTGTGACCAAGCACAGCGACATTCGATTAATATGACACCATTCAGCAAAGGCTTCCAGTTGTTGTTGCAGAAAAAGCGCGTCTTGTGGTTGCTTAATCGTTTAGTAAAGCTTCAGGTCATCGACATACGAGAGTTTTAGGCATTTTAAGATGAAATTGACATCGTGCATATACAGCGACTTCTTTGGGGAACACCAGACCAAACCGGTCTGGACGGAGGGCGAAACGTGGTCTCCAATTTTGACGGACATACTTCAACCGGTTAGGTAGGATCGAAGCCAGGAAAGCAAGTTATTGTTCATTCCCAGTTTGCCGAATTTAGCTGCTGCGATTTGATGTATCATTTTATCAAAGTCTGTGTAAATTGCGCCTACTTGTTGACCATTTTCTATTTGGCAGATCACGAACGAAGTGAAGCAAGTAAAATTAATTGTCGAACGGTTAGGCATAAATCCGTGGCGCTCAACGCTGCTATTCCAGTTCGAAACAATCCGCTTGCAGTCTTTCTTGAAAACTAGGAAAACATACGTTCGGGAATACACCAGTAGCCAAAGATGGGTTGAATACTCTTTGCTAGGGCCGTAGCAAGTGTATCCGCGCAGCATTTAAGAACAAACGATGGAATGCCATCCGGACCACATCCCGTGGAGAATTTAAACATCATAGGAACCGTCGCTGAAGGCTAGTTGGTACTCGGCGAGAGGAGCATCAGGAAGTTCAAAGAAGCAGGTACAGCATTACTTGCTAGGGGCGCAGGCCTAGGAATTGAAGATTCGTCAGAGCGAGGATTGCCGTTACTAATAAGATAGGCAGCTTGGAGGACCCCATCGCCAGCACTAGGCTCAGGACCGGGACGAGTAGTGTTTCCGTTTCCCTGCCTTTTTTAGCTATCCGGGAATCGGGAAACTGCAGTTGGCTCTTCCCGGGGATTACCTGCAATCTTTAAATAATTATATTCAGTAACCAGATAGGTTAATCAGAATGTAGATGTTTTAATTTCTGTTGAACGATACATGAAGGATTCTGGCTTTTCTGTCAAAATACGATAAAATTGTAGTTTTTGTATCTTTATTGTAATTTAAAGTGTTTTTTGTACTTTATTACAGAGATTTTAGCCGCAGGCTAGTGCATCTCTTATAAAGTTTGCCTTATATATGCTATAATCTTTTTGTTGTTCTTCTCTAAGTTATCCATCAAATTTTTTTTTCATTAATTATTTAATTTTTTTTTAATTTTTTTTTGCATTTATAATTGTAATTATGTTACTGATAAAAAATATAACATTCTTTCTCGCCAGGCGTAAAATTATACAAATTATGTTTTACTCCAGAGAGACATTTATTTTACAACAGCGCCAACCGCATGACTGCCTTGCGCCATCGACCACAGTCCTGAATCAGAGTGCGCTCTTCGCCCTTCAGCTCCTCGTACTGCCGCTTCAGTTCATCTGCCTCATGCTCCAGCCGTAGTTCGCGGTCCCGCCTGTTGAGCCGTGACCGCCGGGATGCCTCGTTGTTCTTGTCCCGTTGCTCCCGATAGCGTAGGTCATCTTCGTTCAGGTGCTGGTATTCGGACCGGTCCCGTATAGTACTATCCTGCTTTGGAGGTCGACCACGACGCTTTTGGGCGTGCGGAGTCGATGACGTATCCGAGGCATTGTCTCCGCAGAGCGACGAGGCTGTCGACGAGGTTGCGTAGCGCGATTTCTTGGCATTAGTCGATGCAGTCAGCTCGTCAATGTTGTCGATCGTAATCATCGGCAGCTTGCGCTTGGCCGGGTTGAATAGATCGCTCAGTGTGGTGGCACAGATGGACCGTGATGGTGGAGCGGGTTCAGCTGGAGCCAGAATCTTGGGTTTCTCCTCGACCGGGGAGGTTGGCACGATATCATCGTAGTCCTGTGGATTGGAGGAAGTATCGAGGTTAGTTTGATTCTAAGGGATGTTTCTAAAGAGGCGGCAGACTTACGAAGTTCGAATCGATGTAGGTGAGAAGGTCGAATCTGGCATCTGCTTCGAGTTCGAACACTTGGTTCGTAATGTCTGGGGTGTTGAGGATGCCGTTTAGGTGTGGGGTGGCGATGGTATCGGCCTCGGTTGACGTGTTGAGTTTTAGCTTGGGCCATGGCGCCATTCTCTCGAAGAGCTGCCGTTTAACGCTTGGTGTTGTCTCTCTAGGTTTCAAAGGTTCCTTCACCGTATTACGTGTTGTTAGATTGTGACCTTGGGTGTCCCCATCAAGTGGTAGCTTAATCGTATAGTAGTTGTGTTCTAGTTGAGTTTGCGTTTTTAATTCTAGAGTATCATCTTTACTGGAGACATTCTGCAGTGCTTCTTGCGTCCAAGCAATTGTCTCCGATGCATCTTTTACTGGCTTCTCCAGCTCACTATCATCTTCATCATCGTTGTCAGCATCACTTTGGAGTATGGTAGCAATAGAAGGGTGTGTTTCAAACACGGTACCATTCGCGGCGACTGATAGTGGTGTTTCGTCGCAGGCAGTAGGTGATTGTTCCTGAAGTACCTTCAGGAAGCTGGGCGATAAGGAACTATCTCCGTCGTTGGTGTAATTGTTGACGGAGACAAGGTTGTTCGCTTTGTAGTAGTATGATTCCGAAAGTTGTTCGATTTCGTCGGACAGCGCGGTGCTGCCCTCAACCGCGTCGGTGTTGGGGGTGAATATGATTTTACTGAAATCGACACAAGTTTCAAATTCATCTGCTTCGCGGTATTCCGCAGCGCCCGAACTGCTGCCGGGGGACGCGACACCAGGACTCTGGTGTGGCGTCAAGTAGCTAATCTCGGGACTAAGCATTGTCTCCTCCGGGCAGGGTTCGAACTGCCATGAGGAGTTTAACGGTGCCGTAAAGAATGCTTCGTCCAAAGTTAGTGATGGTGGGGTCATCGGACTGGTCTTAAAATCGAATAGTTGTTCCTTCTTGCTACCGTACATGCTGCTGCTGTTGTTACTGTTACTGTGATCCTCTTCGTTCATCATGATGATGCTGCTGCTGCTGTTGATGTTGTTCTTACTAATAACATTGCTGGGGTTGTTGTCGGATGGTACAAACCCTCCGAAACTTCCATTCTCAAATCCGCAGACGTCTTCCGGTCTAGGTGTATTGAGTTGTTCACCTGTTGTATCGCTTATGTTGTTGATGCCATCCGGCCAGGCTTCTGGAGCGACCATGAACATACTGCAGGATGACCACCGGAGAGGCGGAGGAGACGGTGACATATTCTCTACCTTCAGCGTCGGTTTGCACCCAACCTCTCCGAACACACCACTGATCGTCGGGTGCGTTGAAGTAGTCTGTTGCGACCTGTACGGCTGCCGATTCCAGGTCGGACTCGTCCAGCTGCAGTTGTAGTTGCTGATCGGCTGGATTTCTGATTGTTCGAAGTTGTCTAGCTGCTGGTACTGGTGCTGCTGCTGTTGCTGCTGCTGCTGCTGCTGCTGCTGATACTGGTGATTGTTGTATGTCGTTGTAAACCTGGGGTTCTCGCCATGTGCGACATTCGCTTTCGTTTCCGGCTGTCTGTGCCATTTTGATACAGACTAGATGGGAGTAGAAAGGCCGAATTAGATCGGGGCTCAATAGTATTAATGGCCTAGGGGCTACTTACAATGTGTTCTCCGTTGAGTTTTATAGAAATTTTAAAAGCTTAAGCTTCACCAATCAATGAGCTGAGAGTTTTGGCCCCCCAACCTGAAAATAGAGATGAGAGAGAAACATGCTGGTTAGTTGGGTTTTAAAATATTTGTAACGGAATCTCGCTGAAGTCTAGATTTCATGACCTGGATTGACAAAGTGGATCCTATGGAATCAATAATAGAGGATGGGATTTATTCGATTGGTCCGTATAGGGTTGACGTTGTGATCCTCAATGATTTTGACGAAAAAAAAAAAAAACAGATAGGTATGCCAATCACTACTGAACGTATCGTCAACCGGGCTTCTGAGAATTGCTTTCTTGTTCATGTTCATTCCAAGAAATACCCCCAACAGTCAGTTGAAAGTCAATCCAAAGTTGCACTCACTGAAAACGTGTTCGCTGTCGCGCATGCGTGATGCCGCTCATTAAAAAAAAACGATCACGAGATGCCTAAACCGCAAGAGAAGTTTGCTGCGTCACTCTTATGGTTTGCTTTTTGCGAATCGCGAAAAGTTTCCGAAAAGTGCTTCGTCACTGTGAGTTGGCTTTATTTTACATTGCTTGCATGACACAGGAGGAGCCGACTTTCTGTTTTGTGAAAAGGGTGGAGCTTGTCGGTAATCGCGTTCAGTGATGGAGCTCATTAGGCTCGTTGTCTTGCACGTCATTATTTGCACATCGTAATTAAATTCTATTTTACAGACGTCAATGCGCACATCGGTACCATTTACTCGCTACACAATTGACCTATAATTAGATCAGCTAGATGTGATTTGTTTTCTCTGTAGGCCTATTTAATCGCGTCTATGATATATTTATTTTAGTGTGTAAAATTTATCAACTAACGAACAAAATGGTTGATTTTCTTTCAACGCATTTCATGGTTCGCTGTTCGAAGAAGCGTTCCACCAGTATCCAAGCATGTGATGGAAAAACCCGAGCCATCGCCCATCAGTGACTTCTCAGTATTGATTCGCCGCTTATCATAGCGCTAGTTGATAGTGGTGGTGGAGGAGTTTAGATTTAATACCATTCTTATCTGCAAATGCCAGCCTGATATACAGTTCTGAGAATGGAATAAATTTCTACCTTTGTCTTGTTTCCGTGCACCGTAAACGAGGTTACAGTTTGCACAATGACGTAGGCAGGGGCAGTGCATAGTGGGTGTTTTTCTTGCTGGCTTATTGCCTACTCGGAGAGGAATTAATTTGGAAAAGATGTAGATACCTACGAGTTACTGATAATGACCGAAAGGTATCGATCTTCAGTAAAGTTGTTCAGATGGTCAAGACCAATCCTAAGGTAAAGAGTTTAGTTCGGAGTTCACACATCAGGCAGCGCCAGTGTGATATTCATTTTGAATTGTTTGCCCTAACATTACTTCTTGACCGGATAGAAAGTTCCTGTCTTCGGAAAAGTTATTCAAATGGACAGGACCTATTTTATGGTAAAGAGTTCAGCTCAGCATTTACTCACTAGGCGGCGCTAGTGTGAAATTAACTTTTCATTGTTTACCCTAAACTAACATATGGACTAGATAGTAGATTTCCGCAGTGGCGTCGCCCTAACCTCAATCTACCTGTTCAACAACTCTCAAAACCTAAAAAAATTAAAAGGCATGACTTCCAATGGATACAAATCAGTGAAACTAGAAGGTCCTGTGCCTTTTGAAACTGATTTAAATGTAAGCATGACCCTAAATAACGTTTTCAAAGTCGTTGAACAGGTAAAAAGTGAGGTTACGCGACGCCACTGGATTTCCGTCTTCTACAAAGTTGTTCAAACCTGTTCAAACGAACAATACCTATCCTAAGGTGAAGAATTTATTTCGCTATTGTGGCATGCACTTTGAATTGTTTGACCAAACTTAACATCTTGACTTGATAGAAGACTTTGGCAAACTTTTTCAAAGAGTTTAGTTCAGAATTCACTCACCAGGAAGCGCTTGTGTGACATTCATTTTGAATTGTTTGTCCTTACCTAATATATGGGCTAAATAAAAGATTTCCGTCTTCGACAAATTTATTCAGATGAACAAGACTTCCTTCTATTTTGGTGTTTTATTACATCGCTGCTTGGACTTTACGCCGGTTTTCAAATATTCTAGATGTGCCTCCATAGTTGTTAATTGAGAACTTTTTAAGCCTGACCCATATTTGCATTAGTGTACTGTTTGGCAATTGCGTAAGTATAAGTGGGAGCGGGACATTTCGCCGAAGGTCATTCCACCGAATGGGTCATTTCGCCGAAGAGCAAACCTTTTTGTACGGTTATGAACTTTTCTCAAAGCTCAGTAAATTTTGAAATCAGTCTCGAAAAAAGATTAAGAAGGTTCGATTTTTTCAACCTAGCAAATTATTCAAATGTAATGCTTCTTTCTTTCGTGTTTCGGAAATGTTTAAACAATCAGTGTATTACTTTAAATGCGTTCCAAATTAAATTTAATTGTATATTGATTCATGATTCAAATTCGGCGAAACGTCCTTCGGCGAAATGACACAGCCCCATACTCTATATCCAAGGGAACTCAATAAATTTTGCAACCTGATCGGTAAGTGAACAAAGCCGCTTCCAGCATGACCTTACTTGGTGGAGTTTCACTTAAATTGGACAGATGGAACTTTTTCAAATAAACCTGCTAGCGGCGTCGGTGATGTAGTGGTAACCCAAGTAACAATTTGGGTTTTATGAAGGTTCTTTAGACCATTATTTAGACTTGTAGAATGCTATAAAACCTCGATAAAACTTGAAATGTTACTTGGGAAGCGTGATTGCATCTCACCCCAGTCGACGCCGCCGGGATTTTCTGATCGTCGTCGGCAGCATTGGTACTCAGTACGGAAATCAAAATCAAAGAAAAAAATAAACCTGCTATTGTACCATACTTACATATTTCTGACCGACCAGGAATCAATTTTGACAAACACCTTTTCAAAAATCGGATGGAGATCGCAGTAGGCTCTGCTCGAGAGTGATTGATTTTCGATTTGGCTGTCACGTTTTTGCTTCGGTGAGAATTTTCCCTTAGGGTCGTTGAATTTAAGTAAAAGTTTCCAATAATGTCGCATGTTACCACCATACCGTGTGTTCGGTAGCTGGTAAAGTCATATACGCGAAAGTGTGTTATAATGACCGGAAGAGCAGGATCCATTAAGTGCTAAGGAGGATGTGTATGAGCAACTACAATCGAAATCAGGCTTGTTACAGCTCATTCCGGTGAATCACGAAATGAGATGCAAAGCGTAGAGAAGAACCAAACTACGGAACCCATGGATTGGAGGGTCAAATTAGTATGGTGAGCTCTGTCCAAATACTTTTTTACAATACAAAAAATAGTAAACGGCACGTATTTAGCCAGGATTCAAAAGAACATTTTGAAACTGGAAGTGTGTGTGTGTGTATTATACTAATATCCAATTGATAGGGGTAATACATACATTGCAAGTGAAAGTAACTTCGGAATGGGCGTGACTCTACAGACAATCCGAAATGGGTTGCTAGATCTGCAATAGGGCTACCACCTTCTAACTCCCGGACTAAAGCTGTCTACAATGACCTTAAATGCGACATTGTAGAGAGAGTTCTTTCATAACAACACTTCCGGCCAGTGGGGGTAAGAGGGAATACACACATACATCCTCAAAAGCCGGACGGTCAACAACAAGGATTTTCGAACAGTATGATTAATTTTCGAAGTGTCAAATTTAAGTGAAAATTCACCAAATGCTACACAGCCTTAGATTGACGAGAATACGTAAATTCCGGTATGTTAATAATTGTGGAATAATAATCCAGAATGCATAACCGGGGTGTGCCCCCAAGTAGACGCCCATGTTCTGGCCCATGTATAAATGTATTTTGTTTTATAACAAGCTCTCATAAATCTCTGATTAATCGTACACTAGTGTGGTCCGCTGATCAACCCATCCTTAATGCGTTCAAAATGATAATCGAACGAGATTGGAAGCAAGGTTAACCAGTAGGGGTATATCATCATCATTCATTCGGCAGATGCGCTAAGTATCCCATTGAAATTTTGAAACTTAGCTTTGATTCCCATAGCCTTAAATTTAAAATTTTAATCTGAGTCGAATTCGCTAAATTCCACAGTCACTGTCGCCGAAAAACCCCAGAGGCATCCATTAGCTACTGCAATGTGCGAGAGGCGGTGGGGAGGGGGGATCGCTTCAAGGGCAGTAGCCCCAAGAGAAGGATGGATGCCACAGGACCCATAAAAAGCTGATCACGAAATTAAGCTGAATACGACAAAAACAGCCACGGTGGTGCGCAGTTTGCCAAATGACACAAATACCTTACTGGAACCGAGCCGAGTGAATGGAAATTTCCACCGACTTAAAACGACGCCGCTTCGAATCAGCAAATCCGCCATTTTTAAAAGCTCGCTTCCGTGGCAGAGAGTAAACGATCGTCGGGGAAATTTTGCCTACGTTTCGCATGATTCGAAGTATATGTGTGTATATTAGGGTGCCAATGAAATGTATGGGAAAAAGTTACCATCGAATTATTCAATCCGACCATATACAAAATGATCATTGCCTCGAAAAAAGACCATGTGCAAAATTTGGCCTCAATCGGACATGATTTGGGGTAGCGCTAAATCGTCAAAATTTAATTTTTTTCATCTTAAATTTCGGAAACGATTTTGTTTGCTGCCAAATAAATTTGATCAAACTATGGGAGATTCTCCAGATGTAATATGATTTTGCGTCACCCCAAATCATGTCCGATTGAGCTCAAATTTTGCATAGAAATGGGTCTTTTTTCGAAGCAATAAACATTTTGTGTGTGGTCGGTAGCAACTTTTTTTTTTCGTGGCACCCTAATATATACCTATACTGCCTATAATCCCATATCAGTCCCATTTCTGGACGATTGAATTTCTTCGATGGGACTGATATGCGATCACTTTGCTTAAAGGGGCAAACTGCCTTCATGTTGCTGTCACATTTTTCCCAAAGTCCATAATTTTATCACGCATTATGACAGTAGATTATCGATTGGTAGCTAACGTTGTTATCTTAAAATTGACAAAAATCCATATAGGACTGACATGCGATTATAGACAGTATATATATGCGTATTTTTTTTTCATCAGAGTCACTTATACACTGTTGGGTCATTTGTGACTTGGGGATGAGATTTGAACTCGTGACTATGGCGTGATTTATATGTGTAACACGTATATTTGTAGGTCCAATCATTTCCTATCAGCGCATTGGAAAAGTTGAGGATCACATTGACTGTTGCTAACCGTAAGCCATTGGCTGTGTGCGAATGGCTGTTGGTTTGGCGGCAGTGACATCACACTACCACCTTTACCGTACACAGGAATGGCGTTCGGACATTATCGATCACATTCGTTGAATTCAAAGATAAGCAATGCCTAGCGGACTATAAGTAGATACCAACTTGTTTGTCTTCTTTCGTCAATTGCGCACGGTATTTGTTGTTGTTATCAACATCCGGTCGTTGATCAGCGATAAATATAGCGCAATCCATCAGCCTAGTGTAACTGCAATGGCGTTGTTGTTCTGGTGAGGGTTTTCATTTTTTTTTTCAACAAAAGTATCTGACTGATGACATTTGAGTGGGTATCTAATTACACGATCGATGTGTTAGTAGATTACAGTCATATGACGAGTGCACGTGTATGTTCGTTTGAAATGGATGACTCATGGGGAAAGCGATTTTTTTCACTTGGCACTAATGCGTAGAAGACCTGTTTTTTTTTCTGAATTTAAATTTTAATTGCCAGCTAAAAAAATCCACAGCCCCGACTACGCGAATCATCATCACATTAGCATTTTTCGCGAATTATTCGAGAAGCTTCTTCGAACTCGAAAGGAGACAAAAGAGCTACCCATGATGGCTAACCTTGATGTGTTTGTGCGTGTCGCTTAATTCAAGCTATTCGCCACCAGACCAGGTGGAAGTTTCTCGAATGCGTCTTCCGATGTTATTTTGAACCGTCGCCAAAAATATCCCCTCACCAGACACCGGGCAAATGTTTTCAAATGGATTTAGTAGGTGGAAAAAAAGGCAACCATATGACCTTTTCTTCGGCGGGATTGAACTTGTTGGAACGTGTTCGAACGTGTTTGTTCGCATAGCTGTACCAGTGCCTACGCTGTTGATTACGTCATTGAGACTGCCGAATGTGGGCGTGAAATTTATTGATTTTCACATTAGATTTACACCTGAATTTTTCATCCCCAAACATAAATCACTAAATTAAATGTAAAAATAACCAGAAATTTTATACATACTCGAGCGAAATTATCTCCTTAGGATCTAACGCCTTCCAATCGTAGTTGGTCCCTATTCTCCAAGTCTTCCGTGGATCGCCCAGTTTGTCCAGAATAAACCACAACCAATCACTAGTTAAAACCTGCCTCCGTTTTGCGGTAAAATTCACCAACTATCAATTCGTTCAATTCGCTTTATTCACTCTTGAAAGCACTTCCTATCTCTCCACAGGATTCGAAAAAAATGCCACGCGCACGAAAAATGCGACCGCTTGTCTCAAACTTTCGAAAGTAAATGATCAAGGCAGTGCAGAAGTGTGAATGAAAACGAAGTTAAATCTAGTACTCCTCCCATTCAAAGCTTGCCTTTTGTTGTGCAACATCCATGGCCTCCGATTGGTTACGACAGCAGACGTCACAGTCGGCTGTGATTGGTTCGGCTTGAATCGGCTCGCTTGAAAGCGGTCACCATAGATTCGACTTTCTGGTCAGTGAAAATCCCAACACTGGCGCAAATTCTGGTACTACGTGAACTTAGTTGGATTTTAACTCGCTGATGATTGGAAATAGGTACTTACATTGAATTGACGACGCCGACGAGATACTGCTCACGATGCTGCAAAGGGTGACCCATCGTCATCGTACCAATAATAGTTCTCGTACCCACCATACAAATATTACGCTTTCCACCGACAGTACACATAAACTTCACCATCGACGACTTGGGCTTAAACTTTCGAATGTTCTTGGACTTGGTGATGGAACCGATAAAATTGTTCTTGGACTTGATGATGATGTTGCTCTTTTGGCTCACTGGCGCTTGCATGGTAATCACTGCCGGTGACTGCACTTTGAGTGTTTTTGTATAGATGATAGCGTTTATCACTTTGATCTCGCAAAACAGCTTTGGATAGATTTCACTTGTGTTTGTCACAATATCACTTTTACACAGTTTGAGTTTGAACAATGTACAGACTTTTCAAAATCTCTTAAGTCTATCACGAATTTGACCACGATTGGTCCACTACCAAACAATGTTATGTGTGCTAAGTTTTTCGTTCTTATATTTGAACTGATTAAACAATTACAATTTAATCGAAACTGTACGTTTTCAGTTAGACTATATAAGAGCTGCTGAGTTTTCTTCCATGCTTACTTTTTCTGTATCTTAGCTGCCTTGTTTCTCCCGATAGAATTTGTGCCCCGTTTGACAATATCGTTTTAAAACTTTGTCTAGACTTTAATTGATGCGCTTGTATCATAAATTCGGCTGGAAATGGTTGATTGGAAAACTTTGCAAAGATAGCAAATCGTAACACTTGTGACTGTCTTCGTTCGTAGTTTTAGGAAAAGTGATGCAATTCCATACGGAGTAGACTCATCTGATATCTCAGCTCAAAGACATGGGGATTTGTTTTTGTAGTTTTTGGTTCCACTACTCATATAACCTAACGTTGAGGTGGAGAGAAGAATTTCAAGCGTAGCTCGCACTCATGGACAATCCCATTTAACGGCTGTCGGAATGGGTGTGTTAAACATAGCTGCCTCTCGCTTACTCCTGTGTTATAAAACCTATAAACGGCTTTGTGTGCGTATTAAAAGATTAAAGCACTTCTGTCGAGCAGTTCAATGCAACGAGGGGTACTGGACCGATCGAAATGATGATTCGTAAAATGTGTTACCTGTTATTGCCAGTTCACATAAATCTGAGCATTCATTGATTTTTCAGAAACAAGAACAAGACACAATCGCAGCTGTCATACATGTCAAACACTGACAAAAAACCATATTATTAAATTAATTTTAAAAATTAAATAATTAATAATTAAAAATTTTGGAGCCTTCAAATTTTATAAAATCCAAATCTAAATAAATTCTTCTGAGACACGTTCTGGCACAGGTTCGGGCATATTTGACACTAATATGTAATCACAACTGGATCAATTATATCTGATTCTTAAACCTCATTTTCTGACCTTTCAAGAGAGGTTCTGTGGATATGATAGAATTCGGTTGGTCCCGAATATCAAGCATTTTACCATGAAATATATTTCGGAAGTTTGTGAGTAACAATTATTGTCCGTTTAAGGACAAAATGAACTTGTAATGTCTGGGTAATGATGGGTATTAGGTTTTAAAGTTACTTCGGATGTTAGTACGAGGTATAACACCGATGTTATCGCTTGCACGCTCTGATAACGACTGAGCTGAGTTAGTAGTAGTAAAATTTACGTTTATTTTCTGTTTTTTTATGTTTCAACATTTGGTTTAACATTTCAATTGATTAGCCTTTGGCTCTTCATCTTTGTTATAGTTAATTGGTTATTCTAATGTGATGATTGCGTTTAGAGCAATTCTCTACAGATTGACGAATTTTTTATTTTTTTTTTAATTAGTCGGCTCCGATTTTGATGAAAATTTGCACAGTTGTTCTTTTTTAGTAAAGATGCCAATTTGTGTTATCAGTTCTTCAAATTGAATCACGACTAATTTTCTAACAGGGCCTGTGTAAAAATAGTACTAATGAGTTAAAAAATTTATATTGCTGATTAATTTGGTGTCTTGAGCAAAGTTGTAGATATTATTTTGGCAATAATGTTAAAAATATACACTGTAAAAAAATTCGTTTGTTTCAATGAAAAAAAAAATATATTTCTTATTAAAAAAATTAATTTCTCAAAAAGTACATTTTTGAAAATTTTCGTTTTAAGCCTCATTGAAGCTCATAATATTTGCTACAAACTGGCAAAGTTTGGTGATGGTAAACTCAAAAAAAAAAAACAAAAAAGTTATGATTTTTTGAAAATTTCACGATTTTTACATTTACATTAAAAACACATGTTTTTCAACCGTGTATATTTTTTTCAAGAATTGCATTTTAATTTTGCACAACTTTCTCGAAGACACCAATGCAATCAAGCAAGCCGTTTTTGCAATATAGATATGTTTATTTCATTAGTGTTTTTCTACACAGGCCCTATTGAAAAGTTAGGATTCATTACATCTGATACCATGAAAAGGTATCGTTACTAACAAAACTAAAAAATACATTTGATGAATATTGAGCTAGAACTAAATAAAAGTGAAATGATGCTCAAACTAGCGATTAATTTTCTTTTTTATTCATTGTCTTCAATTTTGCATAGTTGTATCAGTGGTCTTAACGGTAATAAGTCAAATACTCAACACTGTAGTAGTGAACACCAAAAACATCTGTCTGTACCTAATGTAGAAATTATACCTATCGATCTGATACTTAAATGAGTTTGAATGGTGAAAACAAGCATTTGATCACAAAGATTGCTTTTTACCACATACATCTTAAAAAGTTATCATAGGAAATAAGTGTAACACCATTTGGTTAAAAGGTAAGCATAACCTTCAGTTGTATTTCAATGAAATCATTTTTAAAGATTATTATTTTTAATTTTTTTAATACAGGAAGCAACATGAGTGAACGAGCATGTTTTATCAGGTGCATTCGGCCGTTCGAGGAAGTCAAGTGCTCGAAAGAGCTGAGGAATATTTCGAATATTACCATCCAGAAATTAAAATCGATTGGATATTCTGAAGCATCCATATTGAATACTGATTTTCGCATTTGCACGTCCTGTCGTCTTCGTGTTGATAAACAAGCTCTTTTCATCTCAAACGAGGAACAGCATGTTGCCGGAAGCTCAAAGATGCCAACTACAGTGATAGTACCTGTCGTACCGAGCTGTGAAAGCCTTACAACTGTACCATCAATGACATCAGTTACTTCAGTTCAATCGTACCAAGAATTTACTCAACCAGTCAACATCGAGATATTCAACCGAGGCATTGCAGGAATCCAGGTATCACCGATAGACGTGGGAAAACTCAACTACAACGACTACCCCGAAAAGAAGCACCGTGAAATCAATGAAGGTATTAGAAAGAATCTTTTCAACTTCGAGCCTGAGGCTGACGAAGTGAATGAACTCAAAGAAGTTTTAGAAAACATGAAGGAAAAGTTTTCCAATGCATCCACTGCAAGAAGTGAAAAATTATTAATTTTATCGTTATTGCCTTATTCATGGTCAACACAAAAAGTTATGGATCAATTTAAAGCTAGTAGATATATTGCAACAGAGGCTAAGTTGATAAAGGAAGGTCATTCGTCAAAAACCGCAAAATATGGCACAGCCTTAAGTGATGAAACAAAATTGGCAGTCATACATTTTTTTGAAGATGATGATATAAGCCGGGCAATGCCTGGTCAAAAAGATTATGTGTCTGTGCAGAAAGAAGGAAAACGACAAGCCATTCAAAAAAGATTACTAATGATGACTTTGAGAGAAGCTTATAAACGATTCAATGAAATTCACTGCAATGTAAAAATTGGATTCTCTTCATTTGCAAAACTCCGCCCTAAGCAATGTAAACTTTTAACCAGCTCTGGAACCCACAATGTTTGTGTGTGCACAACGCATGAAAACATCAGTCTAATTTTACACAGTTTGAAAAAACTTAACCATTTAAATGATGTAAAAACGTTCACTGACAGCCTACTTTGAGAAAACAAGACAACATATTGCTATCTACGGTGTTGTGAAGATTGTCCAGACTCTTCCGCATTAGAAAACATTTTATTAAAACAATTAGAGGAAAAATGCATTGATCAGCTTTTATTTGAACAGTGGGTTATCACGGATAGATGTGATTTAGAAATTATTGTAAAGCCTGCAGACGAGTTTGTTTCATTTTTCTGCTTGAAATTGACAAGTTTGATACCACATGATTTCATAAAAACACAGCAATCTAATTTTTTGAAAACTACACGAAATAATTTGCAAGAAGGTGAATTTTTAGTTACTTGCGATTTTTCCGAAAACTACAGCTTTGTGTTACAGGATGAAGTTCAGTCTCATCACTGGAATGTCCAACAAGCTACCATTCATCCATTTGTTATATATTTTAGAGAAAATATGCAAGTTAAACATTTAAGTTTTATTATAATTTCTGAAGAGTTAAGGCATGACTCAGTGGCTGTTAACTTATTTATTTCTAAAATGATAAGTTTTTTACGCATTAACCAAAGTAAAAATATCAACAAGATTTATTTTATGTCCGATGGAGCCGCGTCACAGTACAAGAACCGGAAAAATTTTGCTAGCCTTTGTAAATTTAAATCAAAGTATGGAATTGAAGCCGAATGGCATTTCTTTGCAACATCACATGGGAAAGGTCCTTGTGACGCTATTGGAGGTACAATAAAACGTATGGCTACTAGAGCAAGTTTGGCCAAAGAACGTGAACATCCAATAAAAATGCAAGAGAGCTTTATAATTGGGCAAATAATCGAAAAGAAGAAGAATTAACAAAATTATCATTTAGTTTTGCCACAACAGAGGAATACGAATGTATGGCTTCACACCTCAACGAGCAATATAATAATGCAAAAATAATTCAAGGAACTCAAAAGTTTCATTCTTTCATTCCTGTATCAGAAAATAAAATTAAAGCCAAACGATACTCAAACTGTAATGATAATGATGCCGATGTATTTAAGAAGTGATGTAAATAAAAATAGAAAGTAAGTGTATTACAATGAAAATAAATTATGTATCATTTGTCCATAAGGTTTTCGAATAAAAGAAAAGTAAAAAAGAGCAGATAAATGTATTTTGTGGATTTAAGTTGAGATTTTAAAATAAAAAAGTAGTCGGGATTCGCTATTACAAATTGTAATAGCGAACCCCGACTACTTTTCCGATAGGGCCTGTGTAGAAAAGCGCTTATAAAATAAACATTTTAATACATTGCAAAAACGGCTTGCTCGATTGCTATGGTGTCTTCGAAAAAGTTGTGCAAAATTAAAATGCAATTCTTGAAAAAATATACACGGTTAAAAAAAATGTGTTTTTAATGAAAACTTCATTCGTGAAATATTCAAAAAACCAAAAAACCATGTACTTTTTGAGAAATTAACTTTTTTAATAATAAATATAATTTTTTCATTGATACAAACGAAATTTTTTACAGTGTATATTTTATACACAATTGCCAAAATAATATCTACAACTTTGCTCAAGACCCCAAATCAATCGAACAAAGCGTTTCGGCAATATATATTTTTAAACTCATTAGTACTATTTTACACAGGCCCTTTTCAAAAAGTAGTCGTAATTCAATATGAAAAACTGAGAGCACAAAATGGCGCCTTTACTAAAAAGGAACAACTGTGCAAAGTTTCAGCGTAATTGGAAATGATCGGTCAGGATCGATTTGCGAACCTTCGTGGAATGCCTCTTTAGCGCTAATTTACAGAATACCCTTTATGGGATTGTTTTGGTTTGAATTAAAAAATTTGATAACCTACCTACTTGAGCACAGGAACCTGCCTAACTACTTAAACTAGCTTGTCAAATCACGAATGATCTGGTGGTTTGATCGCAGACAGGCGACTCTGACTGTTAAGGATCACTCTGAGGATCTTGTTTTGGATCCTCTGAAGCTTTAAGTGGTGCCACTTAGCACAACTCTCCTAGATTGGCATACCATACTCAATAGCCGGCAGAATGATTTGCTTGTGGACAGCAAGCTTGTTTTTGAGGGACAGGGTGGACTTCCTGTTTATCAGAGGGTAGAGTGACCTGATCAAAATGTTACACTTGGTGGATGTCTTGTCCACATGGGATCGGAATAGCAATTTGCTATCGAGAGTGAGACCAAGGTAGGCTACTTCACTCGACCATTCAATGGGAGTGCTATCAAGATGGATCTTGACGTTAGCAGGCGGAACAAGCCGAGGTGAATTCGAGTGTGGAAACAAAATGGTTTGTGTTTTAGCTGCATTGATACAAATCTTCCAGCTCTTGTAGTTTACTCACCAGAGCACGGATCACTCGACCCTTATGGATAATGGAGGTGTCGTCTGCGAACATTGACAGGATACCACCACCCGGCAGGGGAGGAACGTCTGACGTGAAGATGTTGAATATGATAGGCCCAAGCAGGCTACCCTGAGGGACCCCTGCATCAACGTTGAACGTATCAGAGGGGACATTGTTCACATTGGAATGATCTGCCCGACAAGTAGTTTTTGGTGATCTTCACGAGGTAGATCGGAAAGGTGTATCGATGCAGCTTGTACACTAGGCCATCATGCCAGACATTGTCGAACGCCTTCTCGACGTCCAACAATGCCATGGCAGATGTATTGGAAACGGACTTGTTCCGCTTGATGATGTTAGTAACCCGTGCGAGTTGGTGGATGGTAGAGTGGCCTTTCCTAAACCCGAATTGCTCTTTGAGAAATATGTTATTATCATTTGAAAACACCAGCAGACGGCTGAGTATCAACTTTTCGAATAGCTTCGAGATGGAGGACAAGAGGCTAATGGGGCGAAAGTTTTTGGCACTGGTAGGATCTTTGCCCGGCTTGTGTATTTGAATTACTTTGGCTAACTTCCAGCATGCAGGGAAGTAGCCAAGCTCCAAACATTTGTTGAAGATAATTGTAAGATGGGTGAAAAAGTCAATACTCAACTTTTTCAACTAGAGGTTGACTACACCATCCATACCCGCAGCCTTCATGTTTTTAGTTCTTCTAATAGCTGCTATCACCTCATCAGCCGATATTCTACTATCATCATGCACTACTACGGGAGTGTCAGCGACTCTAGACATTGCCCCCAGTACGGCAGGCCCATGGGGGCTCACCATGGTTTGGCCAAGATTATGTGAAATCACAAAATGTTGGCCAAGAGCATTGGCCTTTTCAAGCGGGGTTATGAGTAGGGATGGGTCTAAGTTATGATCAACAGAGGAAAGCGGAGGGATCGCTCTCGACTTATTTTTCAAAATTTTGGTCATCTTCCAAAATGGTTTTGCATAATCTGGGAGAGAGCGATTCTTGTTGGCAAAATCGTTATTTCTGAGTTCCACCATCCTGGCCTGGATAATTTTGGTTAGTCTTTTGACATTGGTCTTCAAGTGGGGCAGCCCAGAACGCTGGACTGCCTACGAATGGTGTTACAGAGCCTGATAAGTTCTTTGGTTGGGCTGTCAAGGTTCAGAGTATGACTCATCTGTCTGGATGCTGGTACGTGTTGCTCCCTGGCACGGGATATCGCCTCTTCGATGGTTTGCAGACACTGATCAACTTCTTCGAACGACTCCGGTAGGACGTCGTAATCGATTGCTGTATCCACACAGCGCTGGTACTGCTGCCAGTTGACACGATGGTAATTTCGCCGGGAAACTTGAAACCTATTGGCCGAGGAACCTACACAGCAAAAAAATAATTTTGATATCACGTCAAAGTGGATGCACTACAATCATGTCGAAAATATGGTGTAATATTACTTGCTAAAAAGGACAAAATTATCATTATTACAATGCATGAACTGACATTACGCTGCTTTTACTGCATTTGTTTATTTATGTGGTCATAAAAATTACATGAAATTTTCGACATGATTGTAGTGCATCCACTTTGATGTGATATCAAAATTAATTTTTTGCTGTGTACTTCGGCCACCACCGGATAGTGGTCCGAGCTCAGTTCCTCATAGGCGATAGGTTGAGAGATGTTATCGCCAATGGTGCTGATGAAGATGTCGATGGTGGCATGAGCTCCGGATCGACTCAACCGGGTGGGAGTGTCCGGACATAGGATGTTGTAGTGGGCTTCCTGCAGATCGTTAAATAATATTGTGCCGTTCTGGTTTCGCCGACTATTGCCCCAGGCTTGATGCTTGGCGTTCAGGTCGCCAGCGAAGACGAAATTTTGCCGCCGTCGTGTTAGCTTGATGATGTCTCTTCGGAGGTCTGCGGCCGAGCCGTCCCACAGTGGTCTAAAAGTGCCAAAACGTGCGTTTTTTAGTTTATGTGAAAACGGTCCATTTAAGCCATATAGTGTCTTCGGAGAAATTTGTGCACTAAAAAAGCCCCTTCTTTTGAGCATAGCCATTTCATGATTAATCCACCTAGCAGGGAGATGAAAAATTTACTTTTTTTGTTTGTCGATATAGCAAAATGGCGTCTTCAGCAAAGTTTTAGACAATATTAAAACAAACAATCCCGTCAATTGTGTTACTGTTGTTCTTTTTTTATGAACATTAAAAACAACATTACTACCTCAAATGATTACTACCTATATCTTAGTATAGTTATATTTCATCAACCATTTCATACAACATCAAAGAAAAAAATTATTCATCGCTACCCATTTCGTCGTCACGTTCAGAATTGTCGCTTACTTCTGTTTCACCATGGGTTCATGCATCGGTAGATGGAACTAGAAGAGTTTGAGCATCTTCGGACAAAAGCAGTTTTGCTTGTTTTGGAAGGGGTCTTATTGTAGAAATTAACGGGTCAGATGATTCAAACAGACGGTTCAGAAGGTCAACGTTTGTTACTGTTCGGGAGATTTTTCGTGTATGGCCCATGCGAAAGCGCCTGATGTCTTTATTCCTTGACTCTTGGGCCTCCTCGGATAACTGCCCAATTGGCACAAGAAAAGATTGTATGATCGTCGAGCCATGGATAAGTATTTTATGCACCGTTACAGGCAAATAAAACCACGGGTATTCTTCCACGAGCATCAGTGCCGTTTGCAGACAGTATTCATCAAATTTAGTGCTTTCGATTTGGCATCCGGATGCCAATGCCTGCAATATTGACTTGCAACGATATAGCAGTATTGGATTCAGTCCCGTTATTTCCGCAGATTTCTCCCATTCTCGAAAAAAACGCCGAGCGGTATTACCGTCATTTGATGTTCCAGAACCTCCAGACCTCGGCTTATCAATATGTAAACCCATTTCCACGCGGAACTTCTGTTGAATAAGTTTTTTTCGTTCTCTCATTGTATCACCGTCCGGTCCTTTGGCCTGCCACTTTTTAATGTCCATGCGATAAGCCAGGTGTATAAAATACTCAAAAAAACGTATCCATGCATGAAGCGTGGACAGCCCGAACTGAAATACTTCTTCGTTTTCCCTACGCTCCTTTACCTGAGCTATATTATTCATCTGCGATGGAACAGCACCGCAAATGTAGCATCTCTGTGATGACTTCGTCAATGTAACTGCATTACATACCTTCCCGTCCACCATTGTCATCAGCATTTCATATCTATAGTGCAAAAAATTCTAACAGAACAAGATCTTAATACTAAATATAAAATCATACCTTATTACGATTGTTCGTCCATTACGTGAGATTGTTGTTGGATTCAGTTCTGAAATTTGCTGTTCCACGTAAGCTTTTTCCAGTAACGAAATCTCTGCCGTTTCAGCAACGAATTGTATACGGAGAGGCCGGCAATATCTAGTTGAAGAGGGTCGTGGGTTTTGAAATAAAAATTTTCCTCTGGTATCTGCCTTAATAGGCACGATGGATGTAATGAAGACGTGTGAATCAGAAAAGGACCCATCATCACCTATAACAGTAGTGGTATTTACTCAAAAATAGAGGCTTATCATAAAGTTCTGGCATAAGTAGAAAGGGGATACACCAGAATAGATCAAAATATTGGTCGTGGTGGTATTATGCCTCCAACACAGAAAAAAAAACCTCACCTGTAAATTTTTGCTTGAATTCATTATGCGATGAGCTGCCGTCGAATCCCCACTTGATTGTAAACACAACGTTGAGAAGCTCTTCATCACGGAAGTTTGGTAGTGTTTCGGAAACCGCTTCAAAAATTCTAGTGGATGTGTGGTCAACCAGTTCTTGCAGTTTAATTTCGGCAACAGTTTCAGTCACGGTTATTGCATCAGGGTAGCAGTTTTTTTTCGCCGTCAGAATTGTATGATATGCTGGATATATGTTCGCATTCCTCACCTTAGCTTCTTTTTGAAGTTTTGTGTACTGCGACTTTGTTAGGTTAGTATCCAGCATCATCGCCAAAGCCTCTTCTGGTGTATATTGTACAATATTGAGTTTGGGGGATGTTTTAAAACTCGACAGTACTTGTTCTGCTCGCGAAGGAGTTGCCTGAATAACGTCTCTGATGAGTGCAGCTTCGTCTTTTCTTCCGGATTCTCGAAGCTTCATCTGCGCAGCAAAGCAAAGCTCATCTGCTTCATGTTCGGCCCGCAATTCGGCCGTTTTTTGCCGTTTCACACTGTCTGTGCTTTTATCAAAAGGCAATACTTTTCGGCCAGGTCGTTGAGAATTGGAAGAATATGGAAGCTTAACACGTATAGCTTGAGGCAGTTGTACCGGATTATCAAAGTATGCCTTATTATAGCCAAACACATTCTTAGCTGTGCGATTATGTTTGACCCACAGCTTTTGGAAGTAGTGACAGATGCTCTTGACATATGCCTCTACTTCTGAAACGACATCTGGCATGATGTTCATATCTATTTTATGAAGAGCCATAACCTCGGAGGCTACGCAGCCCCATTTTGTATGTTGGTTCCCTGCGGTTTTCCTCCAAAGATTAAACAACTCAGGTTTGTCAATAGTTTCTAAATATTTGAAATAAAACACATATTTGTGCTTCGTCACTTTTTAAATAGTGATCTAAACAAATTGCACTTACCTGAACCAACCAAAAAAGATATTTTAGATACAACCGCTCACGTTCAAAAGCAACAGACACCGGGACTCAAATAGTGGGAGGAACAAGGACCAATGTTCGTTCAGTTAACCGAATAATACAACAAACACCGAGAATCACATTCCGGGAAGAACAAGGACCACTGTTCGTTCAATCAATCGGTCACTACTACCGACACTGTGAATCACCTGCCGGGGGGAACAGAGACCAATCGTAGTTCAGTCATTTTTTTATCACTACAATAGACACTGGGACTCACCTGCCACGAGAAGCAAGAACCACTGTTCATTCAGTCAACCAATCACTACAATAGACACTACGAATCACCTTCTTGTGTTGTCAACCGGTCACTACAATTTAGAATTTGGAATCAAAAGTTTTATCACACGCTGGTTTGCAACGCCTACTCTTTTTTTGCATGCCTACTTCGATTTAACCGAATTCGAATTTTCTTCCTTCAACACCAACAGTAAGTGACGTATGAAGTAGCTGCTCTATGTACAAATGCAATAAAACGATTATCTGAACACGGGTTACTATAGTTTGGTAATAAGCAGATCGGCAGAGAATACTAAAGAAGACTTATGATTTGGTATGCATTGGGCTGCATTTTATATGTACTTTCAAATGTAATCAACCTGGTTTGCCCAATTTTGCCCAACTTCGAGCTATTGGCCTTGGAAATAGTGCTAATTTTGGATCAAAACCTTGAATATCTCAAAAAATATTGAAGATAGGGACTTGCTTCCCAAGACAAAATGGTGTATTTTTAATAAACAAACATTTGTGTAGAACATACTAATGTCAAAAAATTGCTTCCTGAAAAGTTATTAGCAAAAAATTGATTTTCTGAAGACTCTTATCAAAAAAATGACATATATCTGTAAACATAAGAGATAGAGGGTTGACGTCTTGAGAAAAAATGTTTGTTTTAATATTGTCTAAAACTTTGCTGAAGACGCCATTTTGCTATATCGACAAACAAAAAAAGTAAATTTTTCATCTCCCTGCTAGGTGGATTAATCATGAAATGGCTATGCTCAAAAGAAGGGGCTTTTTTAGTGCACAAATTTCTCCGAAGACACTATATGGCTTAAATGGACCGTTTTCACATAAACTAAAAAACGCACGTTTTGGCACTTTTATACCACTGTGGTCCCTAATGTTGGTTTGCTTGGGACAGTAGACCGCGATGATGGTGATTGGACCAAGCGATGTGCTCACCTCAACTCCGATGGCTTCGATATTTTTTAGCTAGAAGCTTGGTAGTAGCCGGCAGCTGATGTTCCGTCTCGCAACGATGGCCACTCCCCCTCCCCCGGAGCTGGTGCGGTCAAGCCTTACGAGCCGAAAGTCGGGAAGGAAGACGTTCAGCTCGGGCTTCAAGTGAGTCTCGGTGACGACGGCTATTTCGATGTGCCGTTCGTTGAGAAAGTCAACAAACTCGATGTTTTTGCTCTTCAAGGAGCAAGCATTCAAATTTACGATCTTGATGCCTTCACGGTCCATACTTGGTGACGAGTGACAAGGCAGCATGAAGCTGTTCAGATCGAGTCTTGCAGGTGCGCATGATGTGTAATCCGTGTAACGTGTAATCCAAGCAAAACCACCTTTAGTGGCTTGCTCGATGGCAGATCATGCGTGAAGAAGTCCACGTTGTTGTCCTTCAGGAAACATCCTATTTGTTTGTACTCCTCCAGGCTGGAGCACATGATTTTGGTACCGATGCTGCAAAGCTTGAAGCGAGGCAGCAGCTTGTGTTTTGCCAGTTCAGCACCCAGCTTAGCAACATCTTTCACCGGCGTGAACAGCGGGGGAATCCGCTCTCTTCTTGCAATGGGAAAGGCTTCACCATTTTTTCCGGGAGTACTGCATACTGGTTGGCTTGCAGTACTCGTTTCACGGCGTCATCCTGCGACGCGCTGGGCTTAATTAGCTCCTTCTTTGAAGGGCCCGCTGCTGACTCATTGGCACGTTTACGCACCATTTGTTTCGTGTTTGAAAGTTCAAGTAAACTTGCCAGAACGCGAGAAGGTGGCGACACTTCCACGGCGTGACGCGACAGCACAAAACGAAACAAAACCGAATCGAGAACTCGAGCGAAAATACGGACTGAACAGCTCAACAGTCGAGCACAGAATCACTGAGCTGAGTTTATTCTCGGATTGCTGATATAGTATCAGCGGTACTCACGCACTCACGCATACGATAAACTTATAGAACTGTTTTCCGCTGACCCGCTAGGCTTGGTTGACAGCTTCGAACGTGTTGATTATAGCTGGATCGCTCAAGGATCCTAATTTAACGAGATTGCAGGCTAGAATGCAAGATGAATTTTCGATATATTTTCAGGCATTATTGGGTCGAACGGCGGTTGGATTGTCAGCTCGATTATCAACTGCATCACTTTGTACTTAACATATTTTAAAGCTTTACTTTCTTCTATCTCAATGATGCAAATCGGGGATGTAACGCTATAAATCCGCACACAAACTTCATTTATCTTCGATTTTTAATCCGAACTTTCAATTGTTTTATTGATGTTTTGTGATGCTTCAAACTTTCATTGGCATTGCAAATGCTAATTTTTCTCTGAATTGGCAATATCTGGATCAACAATAGAAAAGGGCCCATCAGCATTTGTAAACAAACCGTTCCAAAGCGAAGGCCATCCACGCAAACCAACACCATCATCGGATAGGGGAAACTTCTACCTACACGATGATGGCGTTGGTTTGTGTGGGCGGCCTTCGATTTGTGAGGAATGGGCTATTGTTGATCCAGATATGTTCTCACAATTTCGATCCAAAATTTCTTCTTCTTCTTCGCATTTCAAGCTTATTGCATGTCGCATATTAGCTTATTGCGTGCTCTCAACTTAGTGTTCTAGATGCACTTCCACAGTTATTAATTGAGAGCTTTCGATGCCTGTACCATTTTTGCATTGATATGATTGTGTGACAAGTCCAATCATACTTCTATGCCCAGGGAAGTTGAGAAATTTTCCAACCCGAAAAATTCCTAGACCGGATCGGGAATTGGACCCAGCCACCTCCAGCATGGTCTTGCTTTGTAGCTGCGCCTTTACTGACTGAGCTAAGGGAGGCCCCACAAATACAATTAAATACTATCATTGCTATCACAGTAGCCATGAAATTAATTTTTACTATGGTTCTATAACTCGATATCGTGTTAGTGGACATCGAGTTGTGGAAAGTTGACTCAATAATGTGAGCATTGAACTCGGGAGTCAGCAGTTGGGCGCCTCCTTCTGCACTTGTACCATCCGTTGCAGTGCATTCTGGTCTGGTGGATGAAGTAACCCTGCGCCTCCATCAGGATTGTGAAAACAGTGGAAAATTATTAAAGATCACAAACAAGTGTTGTGCGATCGTAGAGGTGGGAGACTTCAACGATTGGAAGTGGCTAACCTAACCTACACACTTAATGGCATACTCGATGTTCGGTACTTTTTTTTAGCGGGCTAAGCCCAGCAAAGCTAATAAATTGCAACGCTATCGCCTTTTTAAAAGTTTAAAACCGCACACAGTGAAAAGACTTACTGGAGCCCAGTATATTCTCAAATTATTTACGATGATCTACTATCTTTATTACTGATTTGTTCTTACCTTACCTTACCAATCATGCTTGTTGTCCTCTACTGTCCAGAGAAGTCGTCTCCACTCTACTCGATCCATGGCCACACTTCGCCAGCCTCGTAGTCTGCGAAGGATCCGCAGGTCGCCTTCTACTTAGCGGATCCACCTTGTCCGCTGCGTGCCTCTTTTTCTTGTTCCTGTTGAGTCGCTTTTGAGAACCATTTTCACTAGGTCGTCGTGCGGCATTCTTACGACGTGCCCAGCCCACCGTAGTCGCCCAATTTTTGCAATGTGGACGATGGATGGTTCTCCCAGCAACTGGTGCAATTTGTGCTTAATTCGCCTCCACGTTCCGTCATCCATCTGCACTCCACTGTAGATGGTACGCAACACCTTCCGTTCGAAAACACCAAAGGCGCGTTGGTCCTCCACGAGCATAGTCCAGGTCTCGTGGCCGTAGAGGACCACTGGTCTAATCAGCGTCTTGTAGACAGTCAACTTCGTGCGGCGGCGAATTTTATTCGAGGGAGCGTCCTCCGGAGTCCAAAGTAGGCACGATTCCCTGCCATAATGCGTCTTTGAATTTCTCTGCTGGTATCATTTTCGGCGGTCACCAGTGAGCCCAAGTACACGAACTCATCGACCACCTCGATTTCGTCACCGTCAATCTGAACTCGGGGTGGAAGGCTAACATTGTCTTCCCTAGAACCTCTTCCTTTCATGTATCTTGTCTTTGATGCGTTGATGGCAAGACTAATCCGCCTAGCTTCAGCCTTCAGTCTGATGTACGTTTCCGCCATCGTCTCAAAGGTCCGTGCCATGATGTCGTTGTCATCGGCGAAGCCAAGAAGCTGGATGGACTTCCTGAAGATCGTGCCACTCGTGTCTATCCCAGCTCTTCTGATCACACCTTCTAACGCGATGTTGAATAGCAGATACGAAGTCCATCACCTTGCCGTAACCCTCTTCGAGATTCAAAGGGACTCGAGAGTGTCCCCGATACTCGAACAGCACATCACTTGTTTGGGAGTTTTTTTTTTTATTGCTAGGAGTAGCACTTTTATGATTGAATATTGATTCAAAGATACATAGATACGCATTGCTTTGAAAGCATAGAGTGGCTGTATTAAGTATTCCAGGTCTTCATTGCAAACCTGGTTAGCTCGTAAAATTAGCTTCACAGTAAAGTTTTAGTATGGTAATGTTGCTGCTATTGCAATTTAGATAGAATTACCTTACATAATTTTGGAGATGAAAGCGTTGTTTTACTATTTTCCACCGGAGGAATCCGCCCGCGAATTAGCGTTTGGTTAAGCATATTATCCGGAATAATTTTCTTACGGAGCTTTGAGACCCAGCTCAAGGCAAAACAAATATAATGGGATTAAAAACAAGTGTTTCATATGTGACATTCAGAGTGACCAGTGAACCGGGGAAACCGGAAAAAGCTGGAATTCAAAGTCGACGGGAAAATCCCATGAATTTAGTTTACAAATATGGAAAAATATACCTCGTCCTCTCTTCGAAAACAATAAGATTTCAAGACCCTTGAACTGGTCTAGATTAGGATAACTACAGTCACTTTGAAGAACTACTAAGAGAATTTTTGGTTTTTTTCCAAAACAAATTTGAGCAGATTTTAGAATGAATTCTAGAGATAACTCTTAGGTATTTCAGAGAATATTTTCTAGGGAGCTTTAGAAAAACCTCTAGAAGAGTTTTTACTAGATCCAAGAGTGAAGAGGATTCCAAGATTCTTGAAAAATACAACACTGTCTGGCAGTGTTTTTATGGAAGAAAAATGTTTGCAATATAATCTATTATTATCTTATACTGATCCCATTGCAAACAATTTTAGCCCGGAAGTTGAAAGGTGATAGCTCTATTCATTCGTCCATACCCAGGTTACTTTCACTTACAACAAGCCCCGCATACACGTAGCACCGATTTAAAATGTCTATTGGTACTGCGTGTACACTTCCATCTGCAAAGCAATTCCTGCTTTGTAGATGTCACGTATTTAGTAGGATGCATTTCATATTTTTAGATCTAGTTGTAATCAGTTAGATCTCACCGCTTATGTATTGTGTCTTTGTCATCGATTCTCGTTGAGTCCTGTTGAATAGTCGGCATCTGTAGTGGAATACTCTTCTCTCTCTTTCTCTATCATTTTTCGATGTTTTTCGTATCTCTTCTTGAATCCCCGTATTCGATTTCAGTTCATTAAATTGTTTCAAAAATTGTATAGAAATCCAAATGGAAAAGTCTCCCCAGACTCCACCAGTTACTCAATATTATCCAAAGCCGTCACCAATCTTCCTTCTCTCATTCTTTGCGAGTATGCGCTATTTTCACTCTTCTTCTAAAATTTCTTAAGGCACTTCACCCAGGTTTTTCAAGCACTCTAGAGGTACGCGTTTTGCCCGCGAATCGGTTCCGGAAGATTCCCTCAGAGAAATAACGTTTTCTCCTCGACAAACACAAGCAGCATGCTTTAAAAATTAATTTTTCGGGACGGGTTCCCCTCGACAAGGACTCATTACTTTTGAAACTTCATTCGAAAAAAATACAGCTGCAAAAACAAAACACGTCAACTTTTCTCCGCGGCCTACCACGATCGTGATTCAAAAATGAAGTCCAACATCGATTTTAGATGTCTACACGTCGTCCCCGTTCAGAAAATACCCATATTTTAGGATATTTGACAGAATTTGTAAAACCGGTGGCTGCCAATTTTAGACGTCTACACCCATATTGTAGGCTATTTAAAAGTGTTTCTATTTCAGATGGCCGCCATCTTGGGTTCCCAAACTGGCAGTGGACATCGAACTTTGACATCTTCGTGTCGTTCTCGTTCCGGAATTACCCATTATTGTTGGGAATTTGACAGAATTTCTAAAATAAATGACCGCCATCTTGCATTCTAAAACTGTGTCCAGCATTGATTCTCAACCTCTACACGTCGTCCCCGTTTGGGAAATACCCATATTGTAGCGTATTTGACAGTTTTTTCAAAACCCGATGGCCGCCATCTTGGATACAAAAATGGCAGCGGATATCGGAGTTTGATATCTAAAAGTCGTCTACGTTCCGAAAATGCTCATATTGTAGGGTATTTTACAGTTTTTAAATCCAATTGCCGCCATCTTGGATTTAAAAATGGCTTCCAATATCAATTTTCGGCCTCTACACGTCGTCCCTGTTCCACAAAAAAACCTTTTTAAACAGGTTTTTTAGAAAACCGATGGCTGCCATCTTGTATTTCAAAATGGCGGCGGACATCTAATTTTGACAATTACACGGCGTCCTCGTTCCGAAAATACCCATATTGTAGGGTATTTGACAGTACATATTTCTAAAACCGAACCATCTATGATTCCAAAATGGCGTCCAACATCAATTTTCGACCACAACGCGTCGTACCCGTTCGGAAAGACCCATATTGGATTCGAAAATGGCATCTCCGTTCCGGAAATACTAAAATTGCACAGCAACATCCTATATGGGCAGGCTGTCGAGACATAACATATTCAGGAAGTTCACATGCATGCTAAAGCCACGTAATGAGAGAATTCTGAACTAATATTATCGCCATCCGGAAGATCGTGGTCATCTGAACAACTTTGCTGAAGACAGTAACTTTCTATATGTCCATGATCTCGAGGTAGCTTATACAGGAAGTTCATGTGTACACTAGCGCCGCGTAGTGTGAGAATTCTTAACTAATAGGGCCACCTTCCGAAATAACTTTATCACCTGAACAACTTTGCTGAATACAGTAACTTTCTATATGGCCAGGATCTCGAGATACAGAATTTACAGGAAATTCAGCGCCGCGTAGTGTGAGAGTTATAATATGGCCACTATCCGAAAGGACTTGGTCACCTGAACAACTTTGATCATGACAGCAACTTTCTACATGGCCAGGATCAAGAGATATCCTGTGTTGGAATCAAATTCCATATAATATAGCGTCCGTCATAAGTAATATGAAAGTGATGCGCCTCTAGTGGCGTAGTTCCCATTTAAACCTGAATCGAATGACACAGGCTTGTTGGTCTAACCTAGTACGACAACTTTGTCGAAGACAGTATAGCAACCAAATTTGAGATAATCCACCACAGCCCCTATTATTTAAAATCCCATAAGCTGTGAGTATGCTTGTTCGCGGATAGCTTAGCAATGAGGATCCCCCAATAAGGGATACCGGCAATAAGGATTCCTGACTGTATAACTCTTATTTGAATTGAAAGGTTCGTCGCCTTTTGTTATAGTGCGTGCGTTGAAGTCGCCATTTTTCACCGTGCTATACGAATATAGGAACTAGCATATCATCGTGTGCTTCGGGCTTTACGTCGGGTGGTTGATCGTGATACACGTCGTTGGATGTATAATCATATGATGAAACAACCCCCCCCCCTTATTTTTGTTCATTAATTTATTTGATAAAGCCCAACCGAATTAACTTTACAGAGCCGAGGATTCTTGTTCACTATACAAAATATCGTAAAACTATAGTCAAACGGTACAACACAATAAAAACTTTTTCTTCCGCTATTCAAAAAGCCTCCTCCATCAGAACGGGAGCCGCTTCCAGCGGTTTCATTGTTTGTCAGTATCGCAGCAATGGACGCAAAACGTGGTCAGCACTCACACACTCATCACGAAACGGTTGCTTTCCAAAGTCGACGACGCATCGACCGAAAGAACTGTTGATGAAGAGTAATGAGGAGAACCACACAATGGTTGCTGCCGAGTAAACACAGACGATCGCGTAACACACATCGAGAGTGGCCTGCTTCTGTCGACAGCCGAGTGAACACTCACAAACCACCACCCCCTTCTCGGTAAAATCACCATGCGTCTCCATGGCAAAAAAAACAGTTCAAAACTGCTCGAATCCACCATCTGGTAGTCGAAACCAATACACCAACCGGCTCTATCTACCTACAAGCCACATCTACATACCTTGGCTGCTCTCTCTGACTACCAACATAACGGCAACGGAGGCAGATATTTTTACCGTATGACAGTACGACGACGGTCTACCTACCTACATAGCTTTCCAGAAGAGGCTAACACTTTTTTTTTGTGTGTCTATCGGTTCCTACAATTCGCGACGGCAAAGTATTCCTCCCTGTTTAGCCAAGTTCCTTCCATCTCGAGATTTCCGCGTCCGAAAATAGACCGCGGCCCGCGGAGAAAGCAGTGCAATATCCGCTCAAGAGTGTAACCTGCGACGCATCCAGGGCAGATTTCTGATTTCTGCTTTCTGTCTGATGTAGTGTATCTAAACATCGAGAAAAGGTCACACCAATACACGACCAGCGCCAGGCAGAGTCAATCCGAGAAGAAGGAATATTACAAATAGTAATAATTCCTTTCCATGTCTGATGGTCAGCGCCAGACTGGCGTTTGAAAGTGCAGTCGTCGTAAATATTTTCGGATATTTCCTCAGCCCTCGCTCGCTGAGGAGTGTGATTTGAATTAATTTTGTGGGTGAAAAACGTGAGGCGCCGAGTAGTGTAGTGCGCGTACAAGAGGTTGATGTTTTGTGTGTTTTGATCTATCGTCGTGACGAAAACGATGACAATGGTGTCCAAGTGCTGCAACTGGCTGTGTTGCATATAGGGGTCAGTCCCGTGCTAAGGAAGATCATAATTTTACGGATGCATCGCGCTATGCTGCTGTTGTGCGGTTGAAGATCAGCTCATAATAGTTGCATTGGATGTCCCAGTAATACAGATAGACGGTCAGACAGACAGAGGGAGAGAGCAGCTGTGAGTAATAACTATTCCCAGGGGAAGTGCGACGTGCCAGATTTGAATCTAAATCGCAGGATATGATCCAGGCGGAGGGGAAGTGAAGCCGTGCCAAGAGATTTGTACGTTCCGAGTAGTGAGAGATACGCCAGGCAAGCCAACAAACAAGAATGCGTACTATTCTATTCATAGCAGCGAGTCTCGCAATATGTAAGTATTTGGATCTTACTATTATATCTACTGCGTTTTGCTGACGGAAGTTTGGAGGTGTGTGTGTGTGTGTGTGTGTATGTTTGTGTTTTGATCGTGTCGAGTTGGGTGATGGGGATGTTCAGGGCAAAGATCGACAGCGTTGCGTTGTAAGTTGAAGTTTGTGACGTAAAGCAGTTTTGGATGTTTGACGAATGTTTTGACTGTTGTAGGGTAAATGGCTCGAATGTTGGCCTATGGATCTAACGATTGCAGCGGGTCACAAAAAAGTCCCTATTTTCGACAAAGAGACACGGAAAAAGTTCACTCCTGCTTGACAAGAACAAAGACATTCCTGCTTGAATTGCAATGAAAAATTCGTTCAAAAAATAAATAAATTAAAGTTGTTATAGTGCTACGGTATGCCTGATTCCTAGTTGGAAGTTCATTAAACATATCATTCACCGATGAGTTTTCAGGTTCAGGATTAATTTCTTTATATTTTGGCGTTATTTATGATTATTACAATTGTTTGTGGGGTTGGAAAACTAACAAAAAATGCATAAGCTTGTTATCAATTGACGTTGGAGTGGTTTTTATGAGTTTAAAGCTGTAATGATTTTTCGGCGTTGTAGTGTGAGTGGGTGAATATGCATGATAAAAGTTGAACGAGAAAAAAATCGGACACATTAAAAACGATGCCATCAAGGCATTTTTTGAGTATTTTTTTAAATTTCACTGGATTAAGCTAAGGTGTATATAGACTGTTCCAGAAAGTATAAGCACACTCTCAAAATAACAAAAAAGTCATGTTTTTTAAGTTTTAATAGTTTTATTTGGCAAATCATATTTGTATTTGTATTTCAAATGATATCTTACTCTCGTTTAATCAACATATGTAATCATAGCCAAGACTCCTAACTTTTCCTCGAACATGACCCATTAGCTTCTGCACAGTGGTACTTCCCACCATTTTGACCACTTTTGGCCAATCTTTTTTGAATTTTTGGATGTCGTCCGCTGGTTTTATTAATTTTCGAAGCTTTGCTTTGGTTAAAGCCCAAAAAGTCTCGATTGGCCATGCCTCCGGGCAGTTCGGCGGCTGCATGTCTTTCGGCACGAAACATACATTTTGACTTTTGTACCATTCTAAAGTGTCCTTTGCCTAATGACATGACGCCAAATCAGGTCAAAATACTACTTGACCTTCGTGCTGCCTGCCAGCAAAAATCGCTTCTGGAGACATTCCTAAACGTATTTCTGAGTGTTCATCGTCTCCGTTGTGATGTACGGACTAGATGTTTTACCACACTCGCATATTGCCTGCCAAACCATAACCGTCTTACCGAATTTTTCGGTAAAAATTGCCTTCTCCGTTTCGGGGATGTCCTTGCCTTCGCTTACAGTATAGAATTGTGGTCCGGGAAGCGTTTTGTAACCTAGTTTTACGTACGTTTCGTCGTCCATTATTATACACCCAGAATTTCGACACAATAACGAATCGTAGAGTTTGCGGGCCCGTGGTTTCACGGACGCGGCCTGTTTTGAGTTCCTTTTGGGTTTTTTCTGCTTCCGGTATGTTTTTAGCCCAAGTCTTTCTTTGGCACGCATGACGTTACTCGACGAGGTCCCTAGTTTTTTTGCAACATCCCGAACGGAAGTCGCTGGTTTTTGTTTGTAGGCATCCTTGATCTTTTTATCGATATCCTTACAGGACCGGATTTCCGGCCACTCTTCGGCGCATCTTCAAACGTACACTGTTCTCTATATTTTTTAATCGCAGTTCGTACCGCTCCGACGCTTACACCCTCTTCCTAGGCCAATTTTCTCAAGGAGAGTCCGCTCACAGTGCACCATTTGTGCACGATACTTTTTCGTTGTTCCGGAGTAAGACCACGCATTTTGACAGGAAACACAAAACTGAGTACTTTTTTGATGCTATGTCATTCAGAAATGAGCAAACAAAAAGAAGCAGCCAAAACATGTTGAAATATTTCATTATATTCAAAATGACTGTTAAAATAAGGTGTGCTTATACTTTCTGGAACAGTCTATATAATCACAGTAGGCATTGGTTGTCAGGATAAGTTCATTTGTTTACATCATGGCTTCGCCGGAGCAAGCATGTCGCGATTCGACCATGCACGCTCGAAACGAAAATCTCGGTCTATCCGCTCCTGGCAGTTTTCGATCAAATTCCTGGGCAGAAATTTTATACCTCGGTTGACTGGAAGAGTGTAAAATCAAAAAGAATCTACAGTTGTGTGTTGAAAAGCGAAACTTTCGTTACGTCTGGGACCATGAACCAGCAAAATTTACCAGGAGGAGTGCCTTTGAAAGAGATTAGTGCCTTTTTTGGAGCAGCATGAGGTGGATTTCCTATTCTGGCCGGAATTGGCAAGCTGCAACTACTCAAATTCCACCAAACAGTGGTACAGCGAAAATGGCGTCTCAGTAAGTGGTTCCACCCAAGTAACACAAATTCATAGAATTGAGTAAACTGCTATACAACCAAAACTAGTTATACAAAGGTAATATAAACTGTTATAGAACATGCGGGGTGCTTGGGCAAGGAGATCAATCCTGCCAATATTCCGGAGCTAAGGACAATTGAGGAATACTGGTCAATTGTGAAGCACGTACTGAAGTGTTTATTTATTTATTTATTTGTCTGCATCAACAGGCTGTGTAAAGCCCCAATGATGATTTAAGTAACTTATATAGGTTAATCAAAAAATAAAAACTAAGAATAAAATACATAAATAAAACACACAATCATTCACGGTTAACTGTGCCAGAAAAGAACGATGAGAAGTATCTTCGTAGCAGCTGTCGAGGCATATGGAAATCGAAGATGCCCGAGACTCGATTGAACACTCGTTGCAGCCCACCTATTGCACCGTTCATGCCATAGTTTGTGCGCTGAAGTGGCAATCTCAGCAAAACGTTGTTACGTAGCGCACGGGGTTGGACGTTAATGTTGACTTGCCCCAAGATTGCACTGCAATCAATTCTACCTTGTAAAGTGTCCGCAATGAACAGGGCCCTAGAGGTGTCTCTTCTAGTTCGGAGAGGCTCCAGATCAATCAGCTGGCAACGACTTTCATAGCTGGGCAGATGAAATGGGTCTCTCCAAGGCAGCTTCCGCAGAGCGAATCGAAGAAAACGGTGTTGAACGGACTCAACTCTCTCAGCACCATTGTTGTAGTTTGGACTCCAGACCACAGAACAATATTCCAGAATGGATCGCACCAAGGAACAGTACAGTGACTTCAAACAGTAGATATTGGAGAAATTCTTTGCTATCCTGAAGATAAATCCCAATGTCCTAGACGCCTTGTCGACAACGTACGAGATGTGCTGCTTGTACGTAAGTTGAGAATCTAGAATAACACCCAGATCTTTCACATGGTTCACACGGTCGATTACAGTGCCGATAAGTTTGTATTCAAATGTGATTGGTTCTTTTTTCCGAGTAAAAGTGATCACTGAACACTTAGTGGGGTTAACCACCATTCGGTTCAAATTACACCAGCTGGCAAAGGCTTCGAACTGACGTTGAAGGAAGTAACAGTCATCAATCGAATGGATTCGTAGGTAGATTTTAAGATCGTCTGCATACGATAGTCGTGGACCTTCGATGACCAAGTTCACGTCATTGAAGTAGAGTAAGAAAATCAAAGGTCCCAGGTGACTTCCTTGAGGTATTCCTGACGTAGCTAGATAGATATTGGACCGGTTGTCATCAATGGCAACCATCAGTTGCCGATCAGTGAGATATGAACGAAACCATCGCAAGAGGTTGCCGCTGACCCCAAGTCTATGCAACTTGGCAATCGCGATGGCATGATTTAGCTTATCGAAGGCAGCTGACAAGTCGGTGTATATGACGTCTGTTTGAGTCCTCTCTGCCATGCTTTCCGTAAGATACGATGTCAAACACAGCAGATTTGTGGAAGTAGAACGACCGGAAGTGAAGCCGTGTTGATCACCACTTAGATACTGCTTACAATGAGAGAGTAGAGGCTCCATGATGACTAACTCGAATAACTTCGAAACTGCGCACAACGACGTAATTCCACGATAATTGTCCACATCCCGTTTGCTGCCCTTTTTGTGGATAGGAAACATATGTGCGAATTTCCAACAAGATGGAAATGTACCACTCGAGATGGACAATCGAAATAGGTGAAGCATGGGCATCAGCAAGCTGGCGATATGCTTTTTCAGGAATACGGATGGAACGCCATCGGGTCCTGGATTGAAGGACGACTTGAGTTGTGATGCGGCAGTGGAAATCATCTCGACGTTGACATCCATCGCACCCAGTGTTTGACCGTACAGTGGAACATTACTAGTTGCTAGGGTAACGTGTTCGTCAGTTAATCTCTCATTCGTGAAAACACTGGCGAACCTCTCAGAAAACAAGCGACAGATCTGCTGAGTAGTGGAAGCAACTGCTCCATTTCAACACCATTCCTTGCGCTGCTCATTTACGTAATTCCAGAATGACTTCGGGTGCGACTTGAGTTTCCTCTGAATCCCTCGTTGATATCGCGAATAGCATCGACGGCTAACTCGCTTGAACTCATAATTGAGCCTAACGTAGTGACGTTTCAGCGAAAGCGTACGATACTTAGTGAATTTTCTTAATGCGGCTCTCTTGGTCGACTTCAACCTACGCAGTTCACTCGTCTGCCAGGGAGGATGAGAAATTTTACAGTGAACTCTTTTCGGAACGTGCCTGTCAATGACATAAGCCAAGACATGTGAAAATGTTTGCGCAGCGGTTTCAACATTATCAGGATCGAGGATGCTCTCCCAATCTATACTAGATAGCACGTTGACGATACTACGGTGATCGGCTTTCCGGAAATCGTATGACACGGTCGTGGAAATGTCGTCAAAGACCCGATCGTGATTGTCAGCAACAGTGACAACCAAGGGAGGGTGATGATGTACTTGCTTTACTAGTGGAGAAGGTGCCGTGGAGATGAAAGGAGCGGTGTCCTGAACGCTAACGAAGCAGAGGTCCAGGCTACGGTTGTTTTCGTTGACTACGTGGTTTATTTGAGATAGTGTTGCTGTACTATAGCAGTCGAGAAGGCTAACTGATCCTGTATGAAATACAGAGTGTACAGGGTCTGGGTAGAGAAAGCCGCTGTAAGATGGTTTCCAGGAAACACCGGGTAGATTGAAGTCACCCAGAACGATTATCTCATCAGTTGGTGTCCGCACTCTCCATTATGGTGAAAACGGACCGGCAATGGGTATCGATAAGTTCGTTGTCACGAACCCGGTCAGGTGCAATATACACCGCACATAGGTACAGTGTGCGATCGCTCAGTTCTACGGCCACCCAAACTTGTTCCACAAGACGTTTTCAATAGCTCTCGCCTTTAACCCGGAACGAACTGCCACGAGAACACCACCTCCAGTAGATTTCCGACTGTTTTTCGGATTTCTGTCACAGCGGAAAACCTCGTATTCGGATCCGAACACCTGGATGGAAAGCGTTCGAGAATCGAGCCAAGTCTCGACAAAAACGATGACATCGTAGCACCGGTCCGATACAGCTAGGTGGTAGTCAAGAACACCAGAATTCATTCCGCCTACGTTTTGGTAGTAGAAAATGACGTCGTGTTTACTACGGTCGGTGGTCGCACGAGGTAAGGCGTTTTTCCTGGAAGTCATGGAAATATCAGGTGGCGAATGGACATGAACAATCTCAAGTGGATACTCGCCGTAGTGAGTAGGTTGGAAGACCCCCTCTCCACATCCAACCACAGGCCCGGAACGACTATGAAGATTGGAGGCGGCAGATGGCAGGACTGGGTCAGAGGGATTGAGGGCTTCCACAATGCTTTCTACAGCGCGTCCCAGGTTCCTATTAACAGGAGTAGAAGCATTTCCTCGATCGGTGACATCCAGAGTGCTGAAATTCAACTCGGCATCAGGCAGCGAATGTTCAGAATAATATTTGTACTTGCCTGACATAGCAAGTTGGAAGACCCCCGATTCACATCTAAGCTCAGGGCCGGGACGACATTGATGTACGCTGGCAGGAATCGGCACGACTGAGTTAGAGGAACCGAGGACTTCCCAAGTGCTTTCTACGGTGCGTCCCGGTTGAAAATACTCATCGTTCGTTCCTGCGATGCGTCTATTTGTCCGAAGTGCAGCAGCAACAGGATTCACTTCATCATGGTCCGGACAGCTAATGATAACCTGGGTGCGGGAAAACTCGTCACGCAACGAAAAGCTCGAATCAAGACAGTACTTGCCTGTGCAAGCATGGTGGAAGACTCCCTTTCCACCACCAACCACAGCACCGAGACGGCTGTGATAAACGGAGGCTGCGATATGCCGGACTGGGTTGGGGCGATTGGGAGCTTCCATCAGGCTTTCTACGGTGCGTCTCGATTGAATTTCTGGAAGTGTAAGCTGTCACTCCATAGGGGCAGCATTCGTCAATTGGGTGATTTTCAAGCTTCGTGAATCTTCGAACTCACGGAACTGGATACTCTCAGGCCAAGAGTCGCAAGAAAGTGCCAGGTCACGCAGTTCTTTCTTGACGCCAATTTTGAACGATACGAAGTTCAGCGTTGTTGGATCTCTACCTTTGGGTACCAGTTTGGCCACCATTGGTGTTTCACTAGGGTCCAGTGCCAGACAGTCACAAACGAGTGACGCAATATCTTCGTTCGTGGTACTGGGGTGAAACGCCGATAAATATACCCACACCTTATCCGCATTTTGGTTAACTGTTTTAATCGACTCACTGGGTGGTTTCGTGCCGCTGAGAATCGGTTTATCGTTCGAGTTAATCGAGGTCCGACGACGCTTTGGGGTGTTACGATTAGAGTTGAGACGATCCGATCTAGGCCAAGACAATGTCGATGTCGAAGCGGATGGTAGTTTCGAGTCTACTTTGGCCGCTAGGGCGGCCACTGCCGAATTCAATTTATCAATGTCCGCCTTCATCGAATCGACAGTTTCCGGTATTAAAGAGCTCTGCGCACTGTCCCGGCTGACGATGTTGCGGAAATAACCGTTAGTGAAAAGCTCGGAACAGTGATCGCACATCCAGAACACGTTTTTCTCGTACAGTCCCAGCTGGTCAAGAAGCTCCAGTACAACCTTGGCGCAAATGATGTGAAAAGTATCACCGCAGAATCCACGACAAAAAATGCGTTCCTTTTCGGCACTTTTTACAAGCCATGGTCGAAAATTTCTGGTCGATGGTGTAAGTACTACAGCTATGCAAATGCGCCGAAGGGTTGGCAAAGTACACTGGGTTCAACTATTGCCAGAATTATTTCAATTGGCGCGTCGCAAAGCACGATTGCGCTATTCACCAGCAGATGGCGCTTCAGACGAAAAACGTGACGGTAGTATAGCACCCAAGTAACAATTTAAGTTTTATGAAGGTTCTGTAGACCATGATTTAGACTTGTAGAATGTTATAAAACCTCTATAAAACTGGAAATGTTACTTGGGCAGTACAATTAAAACAAAACACCACGAATGACCAAAACACTTTTCAGAAATAATACCACTCAAGCACAAAAAAAACTAGTTTCACACGCACCATTTCACTGCACAGGGTACTAATAAAGGACGGGATCACTAAACTGTGAATTTACGAATATATTTCGAACGAAAACAAGCAAAATGTTTACAAACAGTGAACAAAGCATTCGCGGAGCTGTGTACACGGAGAGTTATATTGTGAAGAAAAAGGGTGGAACTGTAATTGACCTGAAGGATTTCAAGCGGAAATGGAATTTGGTAACCAAAGAAGTGGGAACAGGGCTCGTGCAAAAGATGATGGGCCGTGAACGAAGAAAAGTTCGAGCAATTGCCTATGGTAAGAAGGAAGACTGAAACAATGGTCTTACAATGACTAGTGTGCTATGCTCAAACGTCGTGAAAAATCACAGCCGTCAGTTTCTTGCCCCGTTTTTTCGTGTTTTGTAAAGCTTTAATTAGTGTTCATTCAACCAACTTTGGCTCAAACCAGTAAAGTCCTCTCGAATCCATCCCAAACGAATTCTGTCGCAATCAAGCCCAGATATTTAACCCAACTGAACATGTCCTTTTTTAAGCAATCTCTGGATCTAAATTTCGCAAAGAAAACAAACTTATTATTGTAGGCGGCAGCTAGTAGGATGGATCTCTCTGATTTGGTATTATGTATATAGAATCCATGACGAAAAGGCATTCATTCCTATACAGTTACAGATATTCTAGCTTGTTAGATGCTGAAATTGTCTGTTTTTTTTTCAATGTTGACCTTGATATTGAATCTTCTCTTCCAATTGCGATTGCGGTGAGGGTTACTTCCGTGTCCCGATCAGTTTTTTGTGGAATCCTACCGATTGCTGGAGTCTCGGCTGGAGCTCCCGCCAGTGCTGTCAGAAATGATTGAAACATTGGTTCTCATGGTGGTTGAAGGGTGTTTGAGTGTGTCGAAGTGTGTTTTTGATGTGTTTAACACAAGGTGGCAGAAACTTACCCCCTGATCCTGCTCTTACAATACAACCAACTACAGAATACTCGTTTACTGAACCACTGCAACGAACTAAGACTACATCCCAGATACAACTCCGTACTTAACTTTGTAAATCAAAAACTCTGTAATTATAGGGGTTACCCTTCTGGAACCCCCAACTCCGAAACTAGGGTGGCTCCCTACTGGAATCTCCACCCTTCAAAATTCTGTAACTAGAGGGCTCCCTTCAGGAGCTCCAACCCTCTTTTACCAAAGTGACGAACCAGCCAGGTGCTGAAAGTCTCTATAATAAAGCAAAAACTAAAACTAAACTACTCCCCAGCATTATTCCTGGAAGCAGTCTGATTGAGAATTTCGAAAGAGACGAGAGTGTCACTAGCATCCAATCTACGAAATATACCGTAACAATGCTGACACTAAGCCACCCCTTAATCGGATTTGTTTCTTAATATGAGGATAAAGCGAAATTCGGTTGGAGGACCGAGTACTTAAAAGAAATAATATTCGAGCCTTAGGTAAGACGTATTGATCGGAAATCTATAACAAATCCTTCTCACGAGTAGTTGTTATCGTCGTCGGTGAGGATGCCACCGGGATCGAATTCTAGTAACAGCAAGTTGAACTGGAACTTGGGCATAATTGTTTTGTGAAATGAGGAGCTCGGTGGCCTTGTAGCGACCGATTTTGGTTGAATAAAAAAAAACTTCTTAGTCCTTTCCAACTTCATCAAAGTGCCCAGAGGTTAAAAGAAGGTCCGGGAACTATTATGAAGTTACAAAGTTTACTGAGCTTTTACGAATTTGCTTTTACTCATACAATGACCCCTCTGAACATTGGAGTGATGCAAAATTTGAAATGTACACTCCACAATGCACAAACGGTTCCAAATCGAGTCCTGATTAGCCTCCCAAAATTTGAACTCATTTGGTAAGAAACTGACTGGACACAAATCATTAATATGGATAATGTTTTGAGTGTCATTAGTCATATTTCAAGAAGATGTGATTTGATATTTCACTTATGACAAGTGTTGACAACCATGAGAGACAATCATTTCGACTGTTTGGAACAACAATCCGGTATATCCAGAGTCGTTTATAATGTGGCTATGAGAGATGGTTTTTTTTAGTACCCTCCACTCTCCCCCACAGCAAATAGCTCCATTTTGAGCCCCCTTGTAGTGGACACTCAAAAACTCAGTCATAGGCAACATAATAAATACAAAATACTACATCTAAAATGGCTGTATTGCGACCGCAGCCGCAACGAACCACCATCGGGAAAGTTTCAGTGTAGTAAGCTACGCCGCACCCCGTAAATAGCAACAGACCTTGCAGTACAACTAACACTACTAAACTAATAAAAGTTACCTACCTTAAAATTAATATCTATTGCTACTAAATGTCATGCAGTATTACTTGGCAAAATTGAACGTAGAAGTGGAGTGGTAAGACTTGTGGTCATTAACAATAGTAAAAAATAATAATTATGTCTACTTAGATCTACAGAGAAAGCTAAATTACATCTAAAACATATTGCTAATTAAATCTACAGAGAACTATTCCTAAAGTTAATTCTATTCGATTCGCTACGACAGGTAAAACTGATACACATTGTGAAATTGTGAAACGTAAAAAAACAACAATGATTAACTATTGCAGCATACATTGCGGTACCCTATGCGCTAAATCAGCACTAACTAATTACTTGCAATAGAAACACTAAACGTAAGTACTAGAACACTAAGAAAATTAATAAACTCAAACTATTGCTAAAAATTGGTAAATTATGTTAATACCCCAGGAAATTTCTAACCCTACAACACCAAATAAAGTGAGGTTAAAAAGTCGGAAACTGTTTCGTTGTCATTGCAACAATTTAGAAATTTCGTTTATGCGATCGGGGAGTGCGGTCAATTTACGGTATGTCAAAACGGTCGAATCGCGGCGAAGATTCCGGTGAAGGTTCTGATTCCGAAGAAGCTCATGGACGAAACGAATCGTCAGTGATATTGTACGATGCCTGTAAAATATGTGGCTCCTCGGAAAACAGTCGGATGGTGTGTTGTGATACCTGTGGAGATTGGTTTCATTTCGAGTGTGTGGGCGTTGATGAGAGCATAGCGAAGGTAGACTGGAACTGCAAGGATTGCGAAGCAAAACGAGTGGCTCGGGGCGCAGCTAGTTCTTCGACGTCGGTGGCACCAGCGAAGAAAAATCCCACATCACTGGACACAATCCCGAAACAGTCAGAGGAGATCCAGGCATTGCAGAAACGGATGTCAAACATGACGGAGCTGATGGGGAACAGAAGGAATCGTACGAGCGTTTGCTGAAAATCAGAGAACAGGAACAGAATAGAGTTTTGAAACAGCAGCAGGAACATTTCGAGAAACAGCTTAAAGCAATGAAGGAGCAGTTTGCATCTCGGCTACAGATACCGAACGTTAACATCCCGCCGAATGCCAATTCGACGAGCATCAGTGGTACCTATGGCGCAGTTGGAAATCGTTGGAATACTAGGGCAAGTACAGAGTTGCAGCTGAGAAGCAGGCACTTGAAATGAAGCACATGGAAGAGCGGTTAAAAGTTCTGCAGATGAATAGCGGTGATCGCGATGGACCCGGAGACGGTGCTGCAAGATTGGATCCCAATGTGCCGGAGTTCCTTCCGACGATGGACCCATTATTTTTCTCGTATTCGTCCCACGATCTGAGCAGAAGTCAGCTTGCTGCGCGTCAAGCAGTAGCAAAGGAGCTTCCCATTTTCACTGGCACACCAGAGGAGTGGCCATTGTTTATCGCCACCTACGAGAACACCACTCGTATGTGCGGATACAGTGATGAAGAGAACTTACTTCGTTTGCAGCGCAGCCTGAGGGGAAAAGCTCTAGAAGCTGTTCGAAGCCGGCTGTTGTACCCGGTAGGATTGGCAGGAGTAATTCATACATTGCGTACGTTGTTTGGAAGACCGGAGGTGATAATCCATTCGTTGGTGTGTCGGATTCGGAGCATGCCATCGCCGAAAACGGAAAGGCTGACTACGCTCATCGACTTCGGTGTTGCAGTTCAGAACATGTGTGCGACCATCAAGGCCTGCGGACTGGAAGAGCAATTGTGTAATGTGGCGCTACTCCAAGAGTTAGTTGATCGGTTGCCGTCGACGATTAAACTCAATTGGGCAATGTATCGACAAACGTTAGCGTCCGTGACACTCTCAGACTACGGAGCATGGTTGGAAAAGCTAGTGGAAGCAGCGTGTGTGGTTACTATACCCTCTAGCGCGCCGGTCAGTACAATGATTACGGAGAAACGTAGCAGGAAAGCAGACGTGAACGTGCATCTAGATTCGGACATCGATTCGTCGTCGAAACCAGTGCAGAAACCGATCAACAAAGGTTGTCTCGTCTGTCATGGAACCTGCAATAGTGCAGCTGCTTGCAAGAGGTTCCAGCATCTCGATGTTAGCGCTCGCTGGGCGGCTCTGAAGCAACACAAGCTGTGCCGCAAGTGTCTCAAGAGGCATTTTGGAGCCTGTGAGGTGAAGAATCCTTGCGGGAGGAACGGGTGCTCGTATATGCATCACGAGCTTCTGCATGATGACTCAAGATATCAAGCAGGAGTTTCACCAGCAACAATACAGGTGAGCGAAGGAGAATCGTCACAGAACTGCAACACGCACGTAAGCCAGACCGGGAAGATCCTTTTTCGATATGTTCCAGTAACAATTCATGGACGTGGCGTGTCCGTTAAGACGTACGCCTTTCTGGACGATGATTAGTCAGCAACGTTGATGGAGCATAGCCTGCTTAAGGAGCTAAAGCTGGATGGGAAACCTAACCCTCTCTGTTTGAACTGGACGGCGGAGCAGCATCGGGAAGAGGAGGACTCAGTGAAGCTATCTCTGGAAATTTCAGGAGTTGAAGGAAGAAGTAAGCGATATCGGATCCCGAAGGTGCACACAGTCCGTTGTCTTGCGTTGCCACATCAAACAGTGAAAATTGATGAGCTAGCATCGGAGTATAAGTACCTCGAGGGTTTACCAATCGATTCGTACTGGAACGTCTCTCCAAGAATACTCATCGGAATTGACAACTGTCGGCTGGGTCATGCTTTGAACAGTCATGAAGGACGAGAAGATGAACCCGTAGCTAGTCGAACACGTCTTGGATGGCTAGTTTACGGGCCGTGCTCAATAGCAGTGCGACCGATAAACAAGAGTTATTCGGCATATCATAGCTTTCACATTTGTCCATGCAGTGAACAGTGTGATGCAGAGCTGCACAATTCAGTCAAGGACTATTTTTCGTTGGAGAACGTAGGTGTAGCGAGGCCAGAGAAGCCTCTCCTGTCGAAGGATGATGATCGGGCGATCCAGCTATTGAAGTCGCAAACGAGGATGAAGGAGAACCGATATGAAACGGGATTACTGTGGAAGTATGACGACGTGCAGCTGCCTAACAACAAGCAAATGGCCATGAAGAGATTGCTGTGTCTGGAGAAGAAGCTATTAAAGGAACCTGATTTAGCGAAGGCGTTCACCGAGAAGCTACGTGAGTACGAACAGAAAGGATACATTCGAAAACTGTCCCCTGACGAGCTCGATGTCAGCTACCCTCGGTCGTGGTACCTTCCAATATTTCCTGTCCGAAACCCGAATAAACCTGGCAAACTGCGCATAGTCTGGGATGCAGCCGCTACAGTCAACGGTATTTCGCTGAACTCCGTGCTGTTGAAGGGTCCTGATTGGCTGGCATCTATCGTGATAGTCCTTTACAAGTTCAGAGAATTTCGGATTGCTGTTGCTGACGATATCGTCGAGATGTTCCATCAAGTGCTGATGAATGCGGTTGATCAACAGTCTTTGAAGTTTTTCTGGAGAAGCTGCGATCAGAGCTGAAATCCGGACGTCTACGTAATGGTGGTTATGATATTCGGAGCGACATGCTCACCGAGTTGCGCTCAATTTATCAAAAATCTCAACGCGCAACGTTTCCAAGACCAGTTACCAAGAGCGGTGGAAGCGGTAGTTCACGAGCATTACGTGGATGATATGCTTACCAGCGTAGAGACAGAAGCTGAAGCAGAAAAATTGGCGAAGGAAGTGGAGTACATTCACGGCCAAGCAGGTTTCCAGATTCACAATTGGTTATCCAACTCCAAGAGTGTGCTGGAGGCCCTTGGTGTGGAAGTTGTGAAAGAGAAAAGCCAAAACACCACAGCTGAGCATGCATCCGACAAGGTGCTAGGAATGTGGTGGTGTACTTCAACGGACAAGTTGACGTTCAAAGTTTCCCCCCGACATGACTCCGAACTTCTATCAGGCCGAGTTATTCCGACGAAGAGGCAAGTTCTGAGCACATTAATGACGATCTACGATCCGCTGGGGCTTATCGCCAATTTCCTTATGTTCCTGAAGATCCTGCTTCAAGAAATCTGGCGTTCTGGAGTAGCGTGGGATGAGCCAATAGCGACCAAGGAATGGAATAAATGGCAGCTATGGTTGAAAGTCCTTCCCAGAATCGAATCCGTCCGGATCCCTAGATGCTACCGGAATAATACCACAGCAACAGAGTTGAGCAACATCCAACTACACGTTTTCGTCGATGCGTCCGAAAATGGCTACGCTGCCGTGGCTTACCTGCGCTTCGAGGAAGGAGAGACCATTGAATGTGCGCTAGTTGGCTCGAAGGCTCGAGTTGCTCCATTGCGGTTCGTCTCAATTCCCCGCCTCGAACTACAAGCTGCAGTGATAGGAGTGCGCCTTGCGTGTAGTATAGCAGATTCACATAAGCTGAAGCCATCGCAGAGATTCTTTTTTCTGATTCGCGGGATGTAATTTGCTGGCTGAACTCGGATCACCGCAGATACAGTCAATTCGTCGGATGCAGAATCGGGGAGATATTGGAGCTTACCGAAGCTTCAGAATGGAACTGGATATCAACGAAAACTAATGTTGCCGATGATGCTACCAAATGGCAGAGGCTACCGAATCTGTCGTCAAACGGTCGCTGGTTTCGAGGTCCTCAATTTCTCTGGGAACCGAAAGATAGATGGCCGGTAAACAAGTCTGATCCCGGTTCTACTGCTTTGGAGTTGCGAGCTCATGCGCTGCACCACAGGTGTTTGGAACCTGTCATCGATATAGTCAAATTTTCACGATGGAAACGTCTTGTGCGACATGCAGCTTTCGTCAGGCGGTTTCCGATGAACATCCGTAGGAAGTTTTCGAAGGAGATGAGTCACTGGCCCACTCACACAGGAAGAACTAGTAGGAGCTGAGAACTACCTTTACAAGAGCGTTCAAGCGGAAGTTTTTTCGGAAAAGATCCAAATACTCCAGGAAGCAGATCGAGAGCCATGGAGGAGCAAGCGAAACCTGTCAAAGCACAGTGCTCTCTACAAGCTCAGTCCGAACTTCGACAGCGACGGTGTACTACGCATGCACGGCCACATAGATGCATGTGAATTCGTCGGAAAGGATATGAAGCATCCGATCTTGCTTCCCAAATGCCATCATGTGACCGATCTGATCGTGTTGGATTTCCATCTAAAGTACTGCCACCTCAATCACCAAACAGTTTTGAACGAGGTAAGGCAGAAATATTATGTGCCACGTCTCCGCACCATCTACCGTCGCGTTCGAAGTCACTGCCAACTATGTAAGATCAGAAATGCGAAGCCTCAGCCGCCGATGATGGGAAATTTGCCAGCGATGCGTATGCAAGCCTTCACCAGACCATTTTCATATGTCGGGATCGACTATTTCGGGCCTATGCAGATCATGGTCGGCCGCAGGGTAGAGAAACGCTGGGGTGTACTGATAACGTGTATGACCGTCAGAGCAGTACACATCGAGATTGTCCACTCATTATCGGCAGACTCCTGCATCATTGCCATTCGGAATTTCATTGCACGACGAGGAATGCCACTGGAAATAATTAGCGACCGCGGAACTAACTTCATAGGCGCCAGCCGCGAATTGAAGGATGCCCTGCAGGAGATGGACCAAAACAAGTTGATCGAAAGTTTCGTAAGTGCCCAAACCAAGTGGTCTTTCAATCCGCCCGCTTCGCCACATTTCGGAGGATGCTGGGAAAGACTTATCCAGTCGATCAAGAAGACACTTAACCAAATCAAGCCCAACCGAACTCCCACCGACGTATTGCTTCGAAACATGCTCGTTGAAGTCGAATCCATTATCAACGCTAGACCGCTGACCGAAATACCGCTCGAACATGAAGAAGCCTCACCGCTAACCCCGAACCACATCCTTATTGGATCCTCGAACGGTTCAAAGCCTCCGATCGCATTTAACGATAGTGCTGCCGTAGTGACACGTTCCTGGAAGATGTCACAAGTGTATGCAAATGAGTTCTGGCGACGATGGGTCGCTGAGTACCTTCCAACGCTGACCAAAAGGAAGAAGTGGTTTCAAGCTGTTAAACCCTTGGCAGAAGGAGATCTCGTAGTCGTGGTTGACCATAATCAACCCAGGAACTCGTGGCCGAAGGGAAAAGTCGTCGGAGTCGTCAAATCTAAGGACGGCCAGGTCCGACGGGCGTCGGTGCGAACAGCTGGCGGAATTCTCGAGAGACCAGCAGTTAAGCTGGCAATCCTAGATGTCGGTTCGATAGTAAGTAAGTCGGATCAATGATCGCGACGTACTGGGGAGGAGTGTTGCGACCGCAGCCGCAACGAACCACCATCGGGAAAGTTTCAGTGTAGTAAGCTACGCCGCACCCCGTAAATAGCAACAGACCTTGCAGTACAACTAACACTACTAAACTAATAAAAGTTACCTACCTTAAAATTAATATCTATTGCTACTAAATGTCATGCAGTATTACTTGGCAAAATTGAACGTAGAAGTGGATTGGTAAGACTTGTGGTCATTAACAATAGTAAAAAATAATAATTATGTCTACTTAGATTTACAGCTAAATTACATCTAAAACTTATTGCTACTTAAATCTACAGAGAACTATTCCTAAAGTTAATTCTATTCGATTCGCTACGACAGGTAAAACTGATACACATTGTGAAATTGTGAAACGTAAAAAAACAACAATGATTAACTATTGCAGCATACATTGTGGTACCCTATGCGCTAAACCAGCACTAACTAATTACTTGCAATAGAAACACTAAACGTAAGTACTAGAACACTAAGAAAATTATAAACTCAAACTATTGCTAAAGTGAGGTTAAAAAGTCGGAAACTGTTTCGTTGTCATTGCAACAGGCTGAGAATATTTTAATTAGCCGGCGCCGGTGGTGTAGTGGTAAGCGTGACTTCTTTCTAACCTCAATGGATCTGGGTTCAATCCCAGTCGAGGTCGGTGGGCATACTGAGGCATAAAAATCTCTAGTCACGTCTTCCTTCGGAAGGGAAGTAAAGTCGTTGGTCTCGGCCCATGTGTGTTGAATGGGTGCGATATCCTAAGCAGGTGTAGAAGCTGCCTCCCTGTACATTCGATGGCAATCGATGTCCGTCGGTGATTGGCACTAGATTGCGGAACAGAGACCGACGTTAAATAAAGGAATGAAGAGAATATTTTAATTTACAATTCTACCAAGAGGTATTCAATTCTGCATACCTTAATCGGTACCGAGTGATTGAGCTGTGCCGAAAGCTGTGCTTAGCGCTGTGCTGTCAATCAAGGGTCAATCAAAGTGTGCCCGAAAGCTACTACTTTTGTGATTGTGTTTACATTCTCAATTTCTCTGACGGATCATGACAAGCAATCAGCTTCCCTTCGGGAAGTGGTAGAGGACGTGAAAGGCAGAAACCTATACAGTGTTCAAGAAAATTGAACCCGTCCACCAGATTCTGGATCGATGAAGTGCTGATTTTTTGCAGATGTACAGAAACGAAGATGTAGCTTGACCAATGATGGATCAAATTGTTACCTGCTGCGTATCTAATTCTTCCCGATTCTAAGAGCAGCATCCTCGAGCCAGTTTTTAATAAAGCCTCGACAGATTTTTTCCAGTAATACCAAGGCCTTACAGTTGACCGATCGGTAGGCAACCCATCGCACTGAGGACCCTCGAGCTCGTTCTACAGAAGGATAGTGACAGCGATGCATCTGCAAAATAACCGGATCTCTTATGCTATTGCGCTAAGGCATTCGTACACCGGTCCAGGTCTGATAGAATATGTGGGGTTAATACGTATTGACATACCACAGCAGTACTGGAACTTCTTTCAAAATTATATGGACATCCCTAAAAAGTCCTTTGGTTATCCCATTGAAGTCCATACCAATTGAGACTGGCAAGAATAACCGAGAGAAAACGCAGGTGAAAACGTGAAAACTTCCATTGCGGATGATCCTCGGCAAGATCGGTATTCGAATCAGGTCACCCTCCTTTGATAAGCTTTTCTTTATATCTTGATTCTTCTGCATAACAAACTTGTAAATGTATCTCAACTCTCGAAGAAAATCCTGCTCTGATACTTCGTTGTACGCTTCGAGATTGGATGCCCACGATTGTATATAATATTTAGACCAAAAATAAGAAGGGTTTTCTGGAATAAAGCCTGGGTGACCTTTGATGAAAGCATGTGGAGAAGGATGTGAGAGTTTGTCGAGGTTAATCGCTGGCATATAGGGGATCTATTTGTTTGATATTGATGAGATTGTTTGCGTCCAACCAGTCTGCATCATAGGAAGACTCAACGACTTCGTCGATCGAATTCAGAACTATACCGTCGTATTGGATGACCAGATCTTCCAGGCTTTTGACCACTTGTCGCTGGAAGTAACCCGTTTCAGCCGTCTTGACTGCCGTATTGCAAACACACTCTCAACCGGTCACGGTTCAGAGAATACTTGTAGATTTTTTTTTCGAACGATCCTCGAAACCGGTTAACGAAGTATTCAACCGAGTAGTCAACGATTGGCTAAACATCAACACTCAACGGTGATGCCGTTTTATATTATTTTGTTTGTGTCCTACTTGTCAAAGTGTGCCCTATCGTGCCGAACAGTGTTTCGGCACAGTGTGCAGAGTTGGTTACCCCTTGAATTATACAATAAGGAGAGATTATTACAAAGAAACAATTCATGCGCTTCTAGTGGATAAAGTATCCTTTTAAAGAAGCGCATGTGGAACCATGATTCGGAACATTTGGAACCCGTTCTACGATGGCCCTATGGATGTCATTTTGCATGCCATTTGTCATATTTCGTCGAGTAGATTTGATATGTTGCTTGATATGGTTATGGGAGATATCAAATTTGACCATGTGGAACCATGATGGTGGCCATATGGATCAATGGTTGTCGTTTTGAATGCCATTGGTCATATTTCATCGAGTAGATGTGATTTGATATGTCGCTAGATATGGTTATGATAAATAATAAATTTGACCATTTGGACCCATAATCCGGAACATCCAGATCCGATTGTTCTCTATCATTTCAGGAGTTCCACGAAAAAAATCAGTATGTTATCGCAATGATAAACACGATAAAGATTAAAAAAACACCCCCGTGCCAACACATTCTTGAAAATATAACAAAAAGGGACAGGCCTGTGGGAGAACTACCCAACAGATGTAAGAATCACTCACCAGAATGATGTTAAAAAAATTCAGTTTAATCGGCCATGGCATCTCTGAGATACAAATTTTTGAAAAAAAAGGACTTTGTCCTGGGCTTTTACGGGTTTAACAAGGTTCTCTTAACTTCAACAAAGTTACTCAAGCTTGTACATAGTTCTCACCTCAACGATGTTTTTTTCAAATTAAAAAAAAAACACAGAAATTTTACGAAATCCTTAAGCTCTTCTAAGTCCTCCAAATTTTTATTAAATCTCCAGAATTTCTACAATGTCCCCTGAAGTTTTTCGATGTTCAATGGAGTCAAAGAAGAAAACCTGAAATTCAATAAATTTCCCTGGGTTCTGCAATATTGATGGAATAATTCTTAAGCTCGCTAACGCAAAGTTTTCTGAACTTCTACAAAAAATGCTGAAGATCTACAAAATTATCTGCACCACTACGAAGTTCGCTTAGCTTTTGCACCTTTTTGCTGCAGCTATATAAAGTGTTCAATACTTCTACGCAATTCCCTGATCGTCTAAGAAGTTTCCTAAGGTTCAACGAAGCATCCTGAAGATCTATGATGTTCCTTGAAGTTACACCACCTGAACTTTTACGAAGTTCATCGAACTTCTATAAAGTTCTCTGACATCAAATTATGGTTTCTTAACTTCCACGAATCGCCCTTAACTTCTACAGGCAACTCAAACTTCTGTTAAGACTCAGTACATATTATAAATCTGAAATATTGAAAACATTCCCCCGCTCGCAATTTGTTTAAGTAGCAGTGAAGACATATGACGACGTTTCGTCGATCTCGTTGAAGATTTTTTTCTAAAAATACCTGGCAACCCTGCAGTGCACCAACATTGAAGACATTTTGGATTTCGGTTCTATTTTTGAAGTAGATTACGAATATGCATTTAACTCCCCAATTAAAATTCGGGATTTTTTTCCTCGGTGAAATGACCCACTTGGCGAGATGACTTTCGGCGAAATGACCCAGTCCCGTTTTTGGAGATGCTCTGATTTTGTCGTTGATATTTTGAAATATTTGATGATACAGTAATGACACAGACAAAGTAATCCATATTGAAGATGAATGACGGAGATTTTCATTTACGGTTATATGAAATTAATGAAAGATACAAGTCTGATGCACGGAGGCGCTGACAAAATCGGGTTATTACTGTACATGCAAACATATCTATGATGTCTTGCCCCTTAACCTTCAGCTATTACCGTCAGGGGGATCGACAAAGTCCATGAGTGCTCAACTAGGATGCTCTGAAACATGTTGTATTAACTTGCAAACGAGCGGAGGTAAATCGCTGACGATAATAGGTTAAGATATTGCCGAGTCCGTCATTTGCGACGTTTCTAGATAGAAACGAAAAAAAGCTATTGTTTGATAACACATGCACAACCTCCATTGAAATTTCCAAGACATGTTTTTGACTTGGAAGAATCAATCATGTCTTGAGCTCTTCTATACAACTCCAAGATTAACAATAGTTTCCATTAATTCCCCCTCGGAAGTCGTAAACGTAGAATAGCGTAGAATCATCCACGTCGGCAAAAATGTCAGCGATTGGCAGTAGGCTTGTTTTGCTTTTCATTCGTCTCACTTTACAAAAGCCTCCTCTTCTATCTGTGCGATGCGCCGTCTTTATGAACTTCATTATGACACAACTTAACCGAGCCCTGTGCATCGTCTGTTGGCCCATTTTAAAATGATGCTTATGTTTTGACTTTGAATGGAGCCGTACCGACCAACCAATGTTGGGGGCCGGAAAATGGAAACTCTTATGGACTTTTCTCTCTGCTTTTTTGTTTCATTGCAGTTACGGTTGGATTGGAAGCATCGCTCAGCCGGAGCAATACGGAAACCGGCACCGGGCTGGTCTGTGAAACGTACGAGTGCAAAGATGGTGACTGCACGGTCGGTACCGAGGTTTGCGACGAGGGCGAGTCCGAGAAACCGATGGGATGTTTCGTCGTGTGGAGTACCAACAATGTGACAAGTACGGTTCGGCCGATATTTCAAATTTCACGGGTCGCGGTTGTAATTGGAGTTTAATTTTAGACGAAGTCAAAGTAACGATGAAGGGTTGCTTCAGCAATCCAAACGAGTGCAATGGGACGGAATGCATCGACACGTCACTGGGGACCAAGAACAACCTGAACTACTGCTGCTGTCGGGCCAACATGTGCAACCGAGAGCATCGATGGGTTCCGAATGTGACGAATCCGCCGGAAACGGTCAATCCGGTGCCAAAGGAAACCAGCAATCTGTTTCTGGTGGCATCGGCCGTAACGGGAATGCTGGCTCTGCTCAGTTCGATTGTGGCGTTTGTGCTGCGCCGTCGGAAGCAGTCCATGTTCAACGAGATACCGACGGTAAGGATGGCGTGGAGGGGCCTGTAGTCAAGCAAGAGTTTATCAATTCTCGTTGTAGATTGAGCCGGAAATCACCAGTTCTTCACCAAACATTGCCCTGAGACCGATTCAGTTGGTCGATCTAAAGGCTCGGGGACGGTTCGGTGTAGTGTGGAAGGCCAAGCTGATGTCCCAAGAGGTTGCGGTCAAGATTTTCCCCATGCAAGAGAAGCAATCGTGGCTCACGGAGCAGGAGATATTCAAGGTAAGAGTGGTGACGTTTATGCATTCCTGGACTTCGATCAAGCATTTCACGTATTTTTTCAGCTACCTCGTATGAACCACCCGAACATCCTTCAGTTCATCGGTTGCGAGAAGCGCGTTGAACTGAACAACACGGACTTTTGGTTAATCACGGCCTATTGCAGTCACGGGTCGCTGTGTGACTATCTGAAGTCGCATACCGTTACGTGGCAGGAGCTGTGTCGCATCGCCGAGACCATGTCCCGAGGCTTGATGCATCTGCATGAGGAAATTCAGAGCAGCAAAACGGAAGGACTGAAGCCGTCGATTGCCCATCGCGATTTCAAGAGCAAGAACGTGCTACTGAAGGACGATCTGACGGCGTGCATTGCTGATTTTGGACTGGCACTGATCTTCACACCAGGTACTGCGTGAGTGACAACATTTACGTGCAACTGTGTTCTGATTGAGATCGATTTTAGGTAAACCATGCGGAGACACTCACGGTCAGGTCGGAACTCGCCGCTACATGGCACCGGAAATTCTGGAAGGGGCTATCAACTTCACCCGGGACGCGTTTCTGCGGATCGACGTGTATGCGTGCGGTTTGGCCCTGTGGGAGCTGGTTTCGCGTTGCACGGTACACGGTGGCATAGTGGATGAGTATCGACTACCGTTCGAGGCCGAACTTGGCTCCCATCCGACGTTGGAGGAGATGCAGGAAAATGTTGTCACGAAGAAGCTTCGACCGCGGATCTACGATCACTGGAGGAATCATAATGTAAGTTTTATGGGATAAAGAACTTCCTAACATGTTTTTTTGCATAAGAGTTTAAGAGACGATTCCGAAAAATTTGTGGTGTAAATTTCCAGAAGCCTACATGACTTCTGGAGCTACGTCACCGGGTTTATTGGTAAATTCGAAGGAGTTTTTGAAGGTGTTATAAGGTTTATATGGCTACTTAACTGAGATATGATGGCATTCTCTGTGTTTTTGAAAGAGGCTCCTTGAAGATCTCTGCGATTCCCTGCATGTCGCGGCGGTTCACTGAGCTTCTCTTGTCCAATACTTATCTGAAGTTCCATAAACAAGATTCCTTTAAGATTCCTGATTTTTTTTAAGTTGTTAAAAGCTTTCCTCATGTTCCCTGAATTGTTTGATGAACTACTTTGAAGTACGATTAACTTCTCTGAGGTTCATTGAACAACAATTAAGAGTCTATCCGAGGGTTTCCTAAACTTTTCTGAGGCTCATTGAAGCCCAATGTAATTTCCTGATTTTATTTAAAGTTTTCCAAGTTGTGCCTCTTTTTTTCTGAAATACTCTGATCCTTTGACCGACTTTAATCAGTTTCTTGAGCTTATCTGAAGAATTCTGAGCAAATCTGAAGCTTCCTGATGATTCTTGATTGTATTAAATGCTTTCAATGCTTTTCTCATGCACTGTAACCTGAACTTGAAGCGAACTTCAGCGATCAATTTCGTTAAGGTTTATCTGAACTTCTATAATTGTTTCCTGCTTTTTTTCTGAAGTTTTATGCATTTCTTTTAGGTACCCTAAACTTCCCTGAGTTCCACCTGAACTTCTCAAAAGTTCACCTAAGTTTCGCTTAAGCATGTTGGTCGGTTTGGAAGAGTATTTCCTGGATTTTTTATGCTTCTTGAAGGTTTCCTTATTTTATTTAACATTTTCACATCTGGGATTCCCAAAAAAAAAATACCCTACTTAAAAGTTTTCAAAGCTTTTCTCAAGCCTGAATTGTTTTATGAATTTCTTTCAAGTATGTTGAAGCTCTCTGAGGTTCCCTTGAACTTCTCCTCTGTTTCCTTGAGCGTCTCTTGGGTTCTATGATAGTATATCTCTGACATCTTTGAAGAGTCTGTCAAAGGTTCCCCTAAGCGTCATTTTCTGATTTAATTCAAGGTTTTTAAAGCATTTCTCAAATTACCTGAACTGTTTTCTGATCATCTGTGAAGTATGCTGAACTCGTTTATAGTACGCTGAAATTCTTTGGAGTTTCCGCCAAACTTCTCCGAGGTTCCCTTGCATTTCTTTAATTTTTCAGTGAACTTCTCTGGGATGCCTTGAGTTTATTTAAATTTTTCCAAGCTTCTCTGAGGTTCTCTGATCATTTACATTTACTTGTTTGAAGTTCCCTGATCTTCTCTGAGACTTTCCTGAACTTCTCTAAAGTTCCCCTGAGCTTCTCTTCTGCTCTGTTGGACCTCTTTGGAACATATTTTCGTAGTTCCCAAAGTTTCTTCGAGGTTACTTCCTTATTTTTAATTAAAATTTGCATAGCTCTGCTGTGAATTTTGAATTTATCTGCAGCACATCTGAGGTTCCCCTCGAGATTGCTGACCTAATTTAAAGTTTTTAAGCATCTCTCAAGTTCCCTGAATTGTTTTCTGGACATCTGTGAAGTATAATCAACTTCTTTGGAGTATACTCAACTTCTTTGGAGTACGCTGAACTTCTTAGGAGTTCCCGCCAAACTTCTCTGAGGTTCCCTTGAATTATTTTTAATTGTTCGTTAACTTCTCTGAGATGCCTTGAATTTATTGAAGATTTTCCAAGTTTCTCTGAGGTTCCTTGATCACTTCTATTTACTTCTTTGAAGTTCTCTGAACTGCTCTGAGACTCTTCTTAATTGACGACGACGACGAAACATATGTGAAGGCCGACTTCAAACAGATCCCCGGCAACCTGTTTTTCACGGCCAAAGATAAGTTCAGCGTTCCGGAGCATGTCCGCACTCAGAAGATGTCCAAATTTGCGAAGAAATTCCTGGTTTGGCAAGCCATCTGCACGTGCGGGAAGCGGAGTGCACCTTTCGTGACCCAGGATACGATGAACGGACAGGTGTACATAAAAGAGTGCCTCCAGAAGCGGCTGCTTCCTCGTCTGAAGGCCCACAACGTCCCAACAATCTTCTGGCCGGATTTGGCCTCATGCCACTACTCCAAGGACGTGCTGAAGTGGTATGCGGACAATAAGGTCAATTTCGTGCCGAAAATGTTCAACCCTCCCAACACTCCGGAGCTCCGCCCCATCGAGAAGTACTGGGCGAATATGAAGCAGCACCTTCTTAAACGACCTAAGGTAGTGAAGACAGTCGAGGAACTGAAGAAAGTATGGGTTTACATGCAAAAAACGGTAGATTCACAGGTTGTGCAGAATCTTATGGCCGGGGTTAAGGCCAAGGTGCGGGCATTTGCGCATGGACTGTAAATAAAATACGAGTAAAATGGTAAAATGAAGTTTAATAGTTATTTCTCAATCCCTGAAAATTTGATGGCAATCGGATGAAAACTCGAATTTTGCGAATCAATTTTGTGTGTGGCAATTTCATCGTGGACACCCTTTAATTTGGTTCCATTTGCTTGATTAGTTCTCGAGTTATGCAGAAATTTCTGTTTCATTCGTATGGGAGCCCCCCCTTACAGAAGGGGGAGGGGTCTCGAACCATCATAAGAACCTTCCACGGCTCTAAAAACCCCTGTATACAAATTTTCACGCCAATCGGTTCAGTAGTTTCCGAGTCTATAAGGGTCAGACAGACAGACAGACAGACAGACAGACAGACAGAAATTCATTTTTATATATATAGATAGATAGATAGATTTTCAAAGCTCTTCTGGGCATTCTGAAATTATCTGAAGCACATCTTCTGAGGTTCAACACAAATTTCTGACGTAATTTAAGGTTTTTAAAGCTTCCCTCAAGTTCCCTGAATTGTTTTCTGATCATCTGTGAAGTATGCTGAACTCCTTTGGATTACGCTGAAGTTCTTTGAAATACTTCTTTGAGATGCCTTGAGTTTATTTTAAATTTTCCAAGTTTCTCTGACGTTCTCCGACCATTTCTGAATTTATCTGTGCTTCTTTGAAGTTCTCTGAACTTCTCTGAGACTCTTCTGAACTTCTCTAAAGTTGGATTTTTTGGACATCTTTGGAGAGTCTTTTCGTAGTTTCCCCCACACTTCTCTGAGGTTCCCTAGAGTTTCTCAAATTTGTCCGTGAACTTCTCTGACATGCCTTGAATTTATTAAAGATTTTCCAAGTTTCTCTGAGGTTCCCTTATCATTTTGAATTTTTAGTTACTTCTTTGAAGTTTTCTTAACTCCTCTGAGATTCTTCTAAACTTCTCTAAATTTCACCTGTTTCTGAGGCTCTGTTCTTTCGAGAGAGTTCCTAAAGTTTCTAAGAGGTTTCTTCCTTCTATTTATTTCACATTTTCAAAGCTCTTTTGTGGATTCTAAATTTATCTGAAGTACATCTGAGGTTCTCCAAGGATTACTGACCTAATTTAAGGTTTTTAAAGCTTCTTTCACGTTCCCTGAATTATTTTATGATCATCTGTGAAGTATGCTGAACTTCTCTGGAGTACGCTGAACTTATTCGAAATTCCTGTCAAACTTCTCTGAGGTTCCTTTGAATTTCTCTAAATTTTTCGTGAACTTCTCTGAGGTGTCTTGAGTTTATTTGAGATTTTCAAAGTTCCTCAGAGGTTCCCTGATCAGTTCTGAACTCCTTTTTGCTTCTTTGAAGTTCCCTGAACTTCTCTGAGACTCTCCTGAACTTCTCTAAAGATAACCTGAGCTTCTCTTCGGCTCTGTTGGATATCTTTGGAGAGTCGCATCCTAAGTCACAAAGCTTCTGCGAGGTTTCTTCGTGTACTTTTATTTAACATTTTCAAAGCTCTTCTGTGGATTCTGAATTAATCTGAAGAACATCTGATGTTCTCCAAAGATTGCTGTTTATGGTTTTTAAAGCTTATCTCAAGTTCATTGAATTGTTTTCTGATCAGCTGTAATCGGTTCTTCTTTGGAGTAATCTGCCATTTTTTTTAGTTTCCGATAAAGTTCTCTGAGGTTCCCTTGAATTTCTCTAAATTTTCATGAAATTCTGTGAGGTTCCCTAAATACCTATAAATTTATATATACTTCTTAGAAAGTTATCTAGACTTCTCTAAAGGTCACCTAAGGTTTTCTTCGGCTCTGTCGGACATTTTTGGAGAGCCTTTTCGTAGGTCCCAAAGTTTCTTCGAGGTTTTTTTGGTTTTATTTAAGGTTCTCAATGCTTCTTTGTAGTTCCGTTATTCCGGTTATTTATCTGAAGCACTCTGAGAATATCTAAGGATCAAGATATTTGAATTAATTTAAGCTTTCCAAATCATATCTCATGTTCCTCTAAATATTTTTTGAATTTTTTTGAAGCCCGCTGAACTTCTTTGAAGTTTCTCTAAGGTTATCTGTATTTTATGTAAGGTTCTCTAAGACTCAATGATTATATTGAGGGTTTTTGAAGCTTTTCTGAGGTTCCCTGAACTTTTGTGAATTTCTATTTTATTTCTGTACTTCGCTTCCCTTCGGTTCCCTTCGATTCCTTTTGGAAGTTTGTGAAGAGTCTTTCCAAGGTTCGGAATTTTATTTTAGGTTTTTAAAGCTACACTGAGCATCCTTGAATTTATCTAAGGTCTTAAGATTTTCAAGATTCTCTCATGTTTCTGAGGTTCCTTGATATTATTTAAAGCTTTTAAAGTTTTCGGAGCTCCCCTGAACGTTCCTGATTTATTTTTTTTCATTTCTTAAAAGTGCCCTAACTTCTTCCAGACCTTCTTCCAGACCTTCTTAAAATTCTTCAAAGTCCACCTGAGCTTCTGTCCGGTTCCCTTGGACATTTTTGAAGTGGGTTCCCTTAAGCTTCTTCAAGATTTTCTGAATTTATTTAATGTTTTCAAATCTTTATGAGGCTTCTTGGATTTAAGCTTTCCGAGCATTACTTGAGGTTGTCCTCTGATTTGTTTTCTTAGCTTTTCTAAAGCTAACTGAGGTTTTCTGAGGTTCCCATGAATTTCAATATTTTTTTTTCGTGAGGTTCTGAGGCTTCCTGATTTTATTTAAGGTTCTCCAAGTTCCTCTGAGTTTCCCAATAACTTTTCTTAAGTACTGTGCAGTTCTTTAAAGTAAAGTTAACCTCTTCAGTTTTCTTGGACGTCATTGAAGAATCTCTGAATAAATCTGAAGCACTTTGAGTATATCTGAGGTTCCCTGAAGATTGCTTTTTTTAATTCAAAGTCTTCAAAGCTTCTCTCATGTTCCTTGAATTGATTTCTGAACTCATTTGGAGTATGTTGAACCACTCAGAGATTCTTCTAAACTTCACTGAATTTCACCTGGGCTTCTCTGAGGCACCTTGACTTTATTAAAGAATTTTCAAGCTCATTCAAGATTCTTTGAATTTTTATGGAGATCTGTGGAGATCTAATTTGAATCATCTGAACTTCATAAATATTTAGATCAGATATGGGAATTGTCGCGTTTGCCATTGACGCACGACAAGATACATTAAAAAATGGTCATCCTGGAAAATTCTCGTCAAACAACAATTTCTTGTCGCACGACAAGATCACCACGACAAAATCAAAAATCCATCCAGTCGCGACTATCTATTCTAGTCATATGTCACTCATTCTGTTCTCTGAGACAAAGTCTATAGGTCATTTAAAAAGTAGGATCACGACAAGAAACCATCCCTTTTAAAACGGAGGTCAGATTTAAAAAAAAGGCCGGAAATAATGTTAATTTCCTTCAATATTGGTATTTCCTACCGCCATCTTGAAACCCAAGATGGTGGCGTCCGGTTTCAGAAAAAGTGGGAAATACTGCCAAATTCCATTCAATATGTATATTTTTGGAATAGGGATGAAGTCTAAAAACCGTAAATCGATTTCCGATGCCATTTTGAAATCCAAGATGGCGGCTTCTGGTTTCAGAAAAAGTGGACAATACAGCAAATACCCTTCAATATGTATATTTTCGGAATCGGGATGACGTCTAAAGACCGAAAATTGAAGTCCAGTGCCATCTTAAAATAAATGATGGCGGCTGCCGATTTCAGAAAAAGTGAGAAATACTGCCAATACCCTTCAATATGTATATTTTCGGAACCGGGATGACATCTAGAGACTAAAATGTTGTCCAGCGCTGCCTATTTCAGAAAAAAAGTGGTAAACACTGCTAAATACCCTCCGGAGCGGGATGACGTCTTGAGACCGAAAATCGATGTCCGACGCCATTGTTTAATCCAACATGGTGGCTCTCAGATTCTGAAAAACTGTCATATACTCTACTATATGGGTATTCACGAAACGGGTTCGACGAAAATATATGATACTATTTTGTAATCCAATATGGCGGCTCTCAGATTCAGAAAAACTATCAAATTTGGGTATTTTCGGAACATTCCCGGAAATCGAGGTCTGACACCAGTTTTGAATCCAAGATGGTGGCAAGTGACTTAAAAAAAAACGTGTACGCCCCAAAAATTGATGTCTGACGCCATTTTGGAATCCAAGATGGCAGCCGTTGTTTTCTGAAAAGCTGTCAAATTCTACGATATGGATATTTTCGGTACAGGACGCGTGTATGATGCCGAAAACCGATGTCCGATACTATTTTTGAAATCCAAGATGGTGGCTCTCAGATTCGGAAAAAACTGCCAAATACCCTACATTATGGGTATTTTCGGAACAAAACTACAATTTATGTCCGACGCCATTTTGTAATGCAAGATGGCGGCCATTGACTTTAGAAAAAACTGTCAAATACCCAATAATATAGATTTTTGAGATGACATGTAGATGCCGAATAACAATGTCCGACACCATTTTGAAATCCAGGATGGCGGTTTCCGGTTTCAGAAAAGGATATGAATACAGCCATATACCCTTCAATATGAGTATTTTTGGAAAAGGAACGACTTCTAGAGAATTACATCTAGAAATAGTAAATGAGTGACCTAAAATCCATATTGGATTTTAAGATGGCACTGGATATCCATTTTTGGTCTCTAGACGTCATACCGATTCCGAAAATATACATATTGGTGGGTATTTGGCAGTATTTCCCACTTTTTCTGAAATTGGAAGCCGCCATCTTGGATTTAAAAATGGCGTCGGAAATCGATTTTCGAACTCGAGACGTCATCCCGATTCTGAAAATACCCATATTGAAGGGTATTTGGTAGTATTTCCCACTTTTTCTGAAATCGGCAGTCGCCATCTTTGATTTCCAGATGGCGCTGGGCATCGATTTTCGGACTCGAGACGTCATCCCGATTCCGGAAGTACCCATGTTGAAGGGTATTTGGTAGTATTTCCCACTTTTTCTGAAATCGGTAGCCGGCATCTTGGATTTCGCGCTGAGCATCATTTTCGGTCTCTAGACGTCATCCCGATTCTGAAAATATACATATTGAAGGGTATTTGGTAGTATTTCCCGCTTTTTCTAAAACCGGACGCCGCCATCTTGGATTCCAAACATCGATTTTCGGCAGCTTTCAGTTGTGTCCGTTCCAAAATTACCCATCACTGCAAACACGAAGTTCAGCGCCAAGATTCAAGCTACTTCGAGTCAGAGGTGAAATCACGTCAAAACAACACACTTCCAGTTATTTCTATCTTGTTATGTCTTGCATCCAAAGCGACATCCATTTATTAGAAAATGACCAGCGGCAGTTTTGTCGCGACAGAATGGAAGAATGACATGACAGACTTTTTTCGTCAATAACCATGTCGACAGTTTCCGTCAATCTTGTCGTCCGACGTACGTGAAACAAGTAAGTCATTCTGGAAACAGATGTTTCGTGACCAATTGAGAGAAAGACAAGAATAGAAAATGTTTCGTCGAGAGACAGCCCAGTAAATCAGTCTTTCAAGCAGAAGTTTGTTGCATCGTGCTTGTCAGATGACCGTTGACTTTTTGTTGTTGTCGTTGTTACATAGTTTATCGTCATGAGGTTGACAATTCCCAAGCCTGATTTAGATAAGTTCCATACACTTCAAATTAGATCTCCACAGATCTCCATAAATATTCAAAGAACCTTGGATTCCCTTTGGCGTCATTGAAGAGTCCCTCCTATGTTTCCTTAGTTAAATGTTTTATTAAAGGGTTTCAAACAAGGTACTGGCACGCAGCCATCTTTTCGTAGGCAGCATAAAAAAGTTAAAACAAAGCAATCAAAACTAGACCCAAGCGTGGGCCCGCGGTTATGCTCGCTGCGGCTACTTGTTATTAGTAGAGATAGGGGTGCCCCTTTCCTGGTTTCAAAGCTTCTCTGTGGTTCCACTTTGAGCATACCTGAGCATACGCTGGAGTTTCATTATTTTATTTATGGATTTCAATGCATCTTCCATGTTCTCAAAAAAGTTTGTTGAACATTCTTGAAGTACACTGAAGTTCTCAGAGGATCCCCTGAATTTCTCTAAATTTTGCCTGGGCTTCTGTGAGGCTCCTTGACTTTATCAAAAGTTTTTCAAGCTCGTCTGAGGTTCTCTGGATATTTCTGATATGCTATGCCTCTGAGGTTCTCCTGAACTTCTCTAAAGGTCTTTTGAACTTCTGATTGGTTCTGAAAGACGTCTTTGAGAGTCCTCCTGGACAACGTTCATTAGTTTCAAAATTTTCGTACCTTAGAGCCATACTCTGTGTTCTCAATAAAAGTGCGCACCCTAGTGAATAGTGATCCATCGTGCTTCTTCGAAGCTTCCGGATTTCGAAGGTTTTCTGACCATTTTTTCTGAAGTAGTCTGTACATATTTGAGGTTCTCTAAAAATTCTTGATTTTATTTAAGGTTGTCAATCCTTCTTGCATGTTCCCTGAATTGTTTTCCAACTTCTCTGAGTGCGGATGTTTTTTGAAGTTCCCATGAAATTCAATATTTTTTCCAGAGCTTCTTTGAGGTTCCCTGACTATGCATTTCTTTTAAGTTCTCCGAACTTATTTAAGGTTCTTCTAAACTGGGATAACAGCTTCTCAGCTTCTCAGTTTCCGTGGACATCCTAGAAGAGTCTTTCCGAGGTTCCCTTAAGCTTCTTCCAAGGTTCCTGATGTAATTTAAAGTCGACAGAGCTGCTCTGAGGTTTCCTAAAGCTTCGTATATGTTCCCATAACTGCTTTATGATAACTTACACGTATTTCAAGATAAATCGCTCTGAGGTTTCGGTCGAATTTTCCCTGAGGGGTCCCTGAACTGTACTGAACAATTACCTTCTCTGAGATTCCCCTGAACTTCTGTTAAGTTCACTTGAGCATTTCTTTCGGCTTTGTGGGACGCCTTTGAATAATCCCTCTGGGGTTTTCTGATTTTATTTAAATGTTTTCAAAGCTTCTCTGAGGCTTTCTGAAATATTCTGATGTAGTCTGAGTATATCTGAGGTTCCATAAATTTATCAAAGATTTTATTTAAGATTTTCAATCTTTCTGAACCTCTATGAAGTACGCTGGAGTTCCTTTAATTTTTTTTTGTGAATTATACCTGAGCTGCTTTATGGTTCTCTGACTTTATTTAACTTGACTTTATTTAAGATTTTTCAGGCTTCTCTGAGGTCTCCTGATCACTTACTCGCACTTCATTGAAGTAAACTGGAATTTCCCAAGGCTCTTCTGAACTGCCCCTCTACTGCGTTTCTCATTGGGTCCTTTGGATGACCTTAAAGAGTCTATCTGAGGTTTCCAGAAGCGTCTTCGGGGTTCCTGATTTTATTGAAGGTTTCTAAAATTTCTCTCATGTTTACTGAATTGTTGTTTGAGCCTCGTTGATCTACGTTGAAGTACGTTGATCTTCTTGGAGGTTCCTCTCAACCAATTTATATTTTACTTAAGCTTTTTTGAGATCCCCTGAAATTCTCTCGTTCGTTTTCGTTCAATTTCGTTATTGTATTTAAGCCGAAGACATCATATACAGAAGACTGGCAACTTTGCCAAAATCCAAGCGACAGATACAGTAGCGCTGCACTTGAGCGAAGGTGGAAGCAACGCATAGAAAAATGAGCAAATACACAAACCTTTCTTCTGAGGATGTAATCTTTGCTATCAAATTCTTTCGAAGCATTTACCTTTGAGCGGCAGATGACGCGAGTGTACCATAGAGGTAACTCTAAGACCAGAAGGTCCCGAAGATACGAGCTCAACTTTTTGGCTCAGCTCTGGTACTCTCTTCGGTCCCAAGCTAATCGATGCACCCCTCGAAACATAGGAAAATCCACGAACCCCTCATTTTATCTGTCAAACTTTCATAGCGAATCAAAACAAACATAGTGTAGTACTGGAATTTATACTAGAATGGGGTACGTTAATCGATTTGCTTGTACCAATAGGCTAGTCAAGTAGTGAGCCAATTTAAAATCGTTAGTTTCGTATTGATTGTTGATTGTACCTCCCATGTATCATTGCAAGTGTTATTGCGGTTTTAAAGTATTCTATGAGTGTAAATCATGGTCTACAGAACCCTCATAAAACCGAAATTGTTACTTGGGCTGCGGTCGTACGAGATAAGGCCAGTCTTCTTGATATGTTGTCTTTGCTTAAGCTCTATAAATTTATTTGATGACCTCTGAAGTTCTCTGAAGTTTGCTTAGACGCCTCTGAATGCCCGCTCCCACGTTTCCAGAAATGTTTATGAAATCAATGAATGCCTTACTGTATATTTGCCATCTAAATCATATTTTAGCTACATTTATCTATTCTCACCTATGTGCTGTACAGTCAACTATTGTTAGTTGGGCTGAGCTGTCAAGCTGAAAATGTGTTGAGGGATACACCGATTGATTATTATAATCAAAATCCTTGAGCATGTATCCAAATTGTTCATCCATGAGCCCCTCGAAAATGAATCAGCACTGTCAGCAATGACGTTTGACTTAGGTGGCCTCAACTTAAACGTAGCCCACCTAAAGATAACCCAACGAGCGAAATTCGACTGTACTTCCACAGTTGTCTTAGCTATTATTAGTTATACACTGAAGCATAGCAGCTTAGTATTAGCACTAAGTTATGAAGAGTTGGCTACCTAACCTCAAATATGCACCAAATCACGTCACACTACTTAATCATAACCAATTTTCCAGGGTCTCAACGCGCTGTGCGACACGATGGAGGAATGCTGGGACCACGACGCCGAGGCACGCCTCTCGTCGTCCTGCGTAATGGAACGGGTATCGCAGCACAGCCGGTACCAGGTCATCACACCGCTGCTGATCGAAACCAACACTACAAATGACCTGCCACCGAAGGTTGCTTCGGAAAGCGTATAAACACGTAGAGTACCAAAACGATTCATCAAACAACATTAAAAGCAACAACAACAACAACAAAAACAGAGATTTAACTACCACTCCCTCGTTTCTACCCCTGAAAATCCCTTCCCATATTGTGGCGCTTCGCTGTCACATGTCTTCTTTTCTTTCTTTTTGTTTTTCGTCATATGCAAGCATATGCGACCAGAAGGGATCGTCCAATTTTACTTTAATTTCAACTCTAGATATTTAAGAGCAAAACAAATATCACGTAGCAAGTAGGTAAGGAACCCCCCGTTTCGGACTTACGGATTCATCAGACGAACCGAACGAACTTGATGTTCAGGGATTTTACAAAACTAAAATAACAATCGATGGTAGTGTTCTATAAGGCAAGCAATATATAGTGGAAAGAGTGCAGCTTTAGCGTGAATTAAACAACATGTCTAGGAATGTCATGAGAGGCCTTTTCCGGTTGCAAGCGACCGGTAAAAAAAATTACGGAAAATAAACCTGGTTTGACTGATGATCTATGTTTGGACTGGGCTGGAGAGCCGCGGCGGCCATCCTGAGGATGGCTTTGCGAGAGAATCAAAATAAATGAAAATTAATTAAGCTACCTAACTGTTTATCGGAAACAACGGAAAACAAGTCTCAGTGAGTTAACCCTGGTGGTGCCCAATGCCAAGGGGTTATAGTTTTATATAATTTCATCTTTTATGTCGTAGAATTTGTATTCATTCGTTTGATGAATATAGGGTATATCTTCAATCGTCGTTGAACGCTCCCATACTCCAAGGGAGGAGAAATCACTGTGTAAGGTAACAGCTCCATTGCGGCGGTGAGTCGTCGCGGAAAAATAAGATATATTTTTATAACAATTTTCCTCCAATATTGTACTTGTATGCCATGTTTAGTTCAATAAAGGTTAATCTAATTAGAGTTAGTCATGGGTGGCCATAAATTTTTTTTTCTATCACAATTCATTTTTATCTATGCGTCTAAACACTGCTGATTCGAGTCGTTTATGTCACCCGATTCTGGTAGTCGAATGCAGTGACAAATGTTGATATGAATGAATTCTGATGAACTGTCACTGTTAGGCCTATTCTGCGCGGCGTGTGAGGTGAGATGACTCGCTGTCACTAGTGAAGTGACAATTGTCACCTAGGGTGAGGTGACTCTCCATTTGATTTGCATGGAGACTCACCTCACCCGCGGTGACAATTGTCACTTCACTGTTACCTCACCTCACACGCCGCGCACAATAGGCCTATGTATTCTCGTTGCCGATATAGATCGACAAAACCCGAGTCGGATTGACGTTTTCGCGCGAGTCTTGTCGGTACGTCTGAATCAATCGAGAACGGTTTAGAATAAAGGAACGTGGAAGCGAATATAATATTGAAAATAATGGATTTTAGAGTTCGCGCAACCAACAGGAAGCAATTTGAGCTTTTAGCTGACCGGGCACATCCGTCGGTTGCCAGAAGGCAAAAATTTTGCGAGCCGGCTGTAATTGCAGTTGACGAGCTGCTAAGATGCATCTAAACACATTCTTCATTACTCCAATAGTTCTCGATACTATCATCCTTGTTTTTGAATGGATTTTATTAAATTTAGTCTGCCTTGCATCGCCAGAAGAACTGAATAGTGTGATCAAAGAAGGGTATCCTGCAAAGGTTTTGATTCAATAAATCTGACACGTGTTATTTTTTTGTTTTTTTACCCAAAAGCCAAGAATTTCTTTCCCCATTCTGATGTTGCTGATTTAGCGCAACATCCAATGCATTAATTTTCCAGGGTTTTTAGCATCCACGAATCGAATCATCTGTTAATGATCACACACCTGTAAAGAGTGTACAAAAACAATAATTCATAGTGATGCTACAAATAATCACACATACGAGCATAACGTTCAAACTGCGAAATCCTTTCGTGTTGTAATACTATAAAGATGTTGAAAATTGCTAACCGGCTTGAAAATCCGAACGTGCGTACCATCAACGCACCCTATTACACAAGAGAATCCGTTTTTTAATAGAATCCAAGTTTGGTTTCACCCTTTTTGTCATCTGAAACAGGGAATTGTATGGCTGATGGAGAAACTTCTGCTTGAAAAACATCAATAACCGCTGACAATTAATGCTTTTGATTGAGTCGGTTGTGCTAAATATTCCTATAAACAGATCGTTGCCAACACCTTTTTTGGTAGAATCTTAATGCTGCTGATAGTTTTAACATCGGCTACACAGATGAAGATTTAAGGGGTTACGCCTACCTGCAAACTTTCAAAAAATCGATTTTTTTTTTATTTTCCCAATCGAAAGTATATAAACATAAAGTCAAGAATATTTCCTCAAAAGATCAAGTTGATCCGATGAACATTGTGAAAGTTATGCGACGTACAAACATATTCACTTATAGTGGACTAAACCCAACTTGAAACTTTAAACGCGATTATCTCGGAAACATATTTTCAAAACCGGTGCCAAAAATTTCTCGAAATGTATACATTCGATTTGTCCGATTCGTTTTGATTTCTGTTCAGTACTATTTTGTGCAGTCCACGATCGTTCGGATTTCGTCTATCATTTCATTTCGATTTTTTACAGCCGATCAAAGACAAATTTTAAGGATCAAAAATCGGCACTTCAACTTTGCAAGGTCGCCATTTTGTCATAAACATTAAAAAAAAAAACCGAACGATCAAGGACTAGTTTAACCATGCTTAACGATTTGGCATGGTTTTTTTTTTATTTCAGATGATTACATCACAAACCGCAGTTGGCACCGCAAAAAGCGTTTTTTAGAACATCGTCCACGGGGAGCAGCCGTGCGGGGCACCAAGACCTCGTTTTTACAGCATCGACTGATAAATGTACCATTTAATGTGTGTTCAATAAACGGCAGTGAACCGATTTTCAATATGTTGCGTCGTTTTCGAGAAAAAAAAAATCCAAACTTTCGCTTTTTTTGGTCTTGCAGGTAGGCGTAACCCCTTAATACCTTCTTATGCATCCTCCACAGTGTTGAGCAGAGTTCTTTGGAAACTCAAAAATAATCGGTAAATCTGAAAAAAAACTAGATTATTTAAAACAGCGTCGTTTTCAACAAATACTAACGAATCTTGTGGTATATCCAAAGGATTGCTCATATCTCTCAATCTGCGACGCTCAAGTCATGGTATGGAAATTAACTCACTATTTAAACCACCAACAGAGAAAATACTGTCACCATACTACGGACTCGTTCGACTTTGGCTGCTTTACGAAGAAATATCAAGCTGAACATTGCATTAGGTCCAAGGGGTGGTCACTTTACACCTCGCTTTACACATTTATTTTGAGCCACATTTTTTCTCAGTGTGCCGCAGTTGTGTCGAAAGTGATGAGAGTGCAGAGGGCGTCACATCTAATTCGCTATTCTAGATGCTCGAAAAATCTCACACTAGCGAATCAATCTACGAAAAATCTTCTTTCATTTCTCGCATCTACTTGCATCGTGCATCATCTTTTTGCAGGAAATCTTCAGAATCATCATCAATCTTCTTTCTATCTACTTAGCGTGCGCACAGCTAATTACAGCAAAACAAAATGTTTCCTGCATCGTAGATAGAGTCACCCCCTCGTGAGAGAGCAAGTCGTCGGACTGAGGGGGCTACTATCAGCGATGCAGGAAATACACGCTGAGTAGATAGAAGATTTACTGCAAAAAGATGATGCACGATGCAAGTAGATGCAAAAAATAATGCAATTCGACAAAAATTCTTTGCTTTTTTTCTCCCTTTTTATGGCACAGACCTGTTGGTCCATATTTTGTTTTCTCTGCTTGTGCATAAAGTCATGCTTGGAAATCCGTTTAATTTGACAGTTCGAATTTTTTGTTTTGAAGGAACTACACAACAAGCAGTGTAATCCGAACCAAGGCGATGCTCCAGAGGCACCTCAACGAACAATTTGAGTTGATCAAAAGCTAAATAAGCAATTTTTTAGCTGAAGAAGCTTATTTTTGCATGAATAAGCTCTTATTCAACATGTAATGTCTGTTGGGACTCTAGTGGACAAACTGACTCGTCCGGAGGATCCCCTCGAAAAATTTACTTCGACTACTGCAGATGCTTAGCAAAGCATCGAAACGGCATTCGGAATTCACAGCCTCCGGGGCGAACAGCTGCTAATGTTGAAATCGCTTCAACTTTTACAAACAACTTGCTAGGCCCTTTTCAGGCGAACCGAAGAACGTCCACGCAAACCAAGATCACTATCGGGAATGGGGAAATTTACTGGTGTTGTTTATAAAAGATAATAGGCCTTTTCTAAAGTTACGCGAGCATTACGTAGTAGTTTTTAGTAAACACGGCACCGCTACAACGTCAAATATTTTCGTGAGTTCATTCCGTGCATTGGTATATACTAGTAATCCTATTTACAGAGATTCGCGGAAATAAAGACTGGAACGCGCAAAAATTGGTCGAAAAAAAAACTTTTCTTTCAGTCAAAATTCATATCACAAAAATCTTCTGATTTTTCTTTTGGTGGTTCAATTCAAGAGCAAATTTTCATTACGTCGAATGTAACAAAGGTAAACAAAGTCGAGCTATCAGTGTCAATCGATGCTCCTGCTATTACACTATATACTGTCCGAATATAGGATCACATCCCATTTTTAAATTTATTTACCAGTCGAATTGCTTTTTGACGTAATCACCTTCCGATCAAAATAGTTTTCGATGTTACTTAAGTCACCCAATTTCTATGGAGATGCCGTTTGCCTTAAGTAACAGCACTGAGAAACCCGTGAAAAGTGTACTTTCGTCGTTTCACTTTCTCATTATTAAAGTGAATAAATCGAACTGTTTGTTGCTAAGATGATTTCGGTGGTCCTAAAATGATGAATGGGCTGCACGTAAGGAGACGTAATTGATAATTCTCCCGAATATCCTGGTAAATACACTTTGACTTAAGTAACAATAGGGGCCACCAAACGACGTATAATAACTTTTGACTCAAAAACCAGTATTTCTTAGCATGAAAGCTAGCGATTTGCCTTTGTATGATTAAAACCCGGCTAAATATGTTAAACATTGCTATCACTATGAGATTATATGTGTTTAATTGGAAATAGGAATAACTTTTCGGTCATCAAAACAAAACTTTATTTTTCTCGGATCGGTGCGAATGTTACTTACGACATAATGAAAATTTGCTCTTGAATTCATATATTTAAAGAAAAAAATGTTTGGTTATTCTTTTGGTTTGTCAAATCCGAACTGCCGTGCCTTCCGCTTAACCACTTCCATTAAATTTTGCACAGTGGTCTCATCGACCTTATTCGCCGCCGAACGCCAGTTAGATTTAAACTGCTGCTCGTTTTCCATGGATTTATTAGTTTTTTGAGATTTCGTTTGACCAAGACCCAATACCGTTCGATAGGGCGGAGTTCTGGGCTGTTGGGAGGGTTGTGGTCTTTGGGTACCACAACCACGTTATTCGCATCGTACCACTCGATTGCCTTTTTCCCATAGTGGCAGCTTGTCAAGTCCGGCCAGAACAGCTCAGGTCTATTATGTTGCTTTAGGAATGGTATCAGTTGCTTTTCCAGGCACTCCTGGACGTAGATCTCTTGATTGATGGCTCCGTAGTAATGAAAATGCCACGTGCATATGGCCTGCCAGACGAGATATTTTTTCGGGAACTTCGATAGTTTGATGGTTTTGAAAATTTCAGCCACCTTCCCTTTTCCTGATACGGTATAAAACTCCTGTCCCGGAAGCTGCTTGAAATCCGCGTTCACATAAGTTTCGTCGTGAGAACGTCGGATTCTCTAGCTGCACGAGCAAAATTTTGACACGCTGCTCCGCTTGCTTGGACGTCATTTTGAAAACTGGAGAGGGGCTGTTCATTAACTGTCTACGTAGTTTATGAACAGCCCCAAAGCAAACGGTGAAAACTCAGCATAGCAACCATTGTATATACACTCAACTTCCAAATGCAGCATTTCAGGTTATTTTTATGCATTTTTAACAGAGATACACCATTTTGAAGTTGACCAATTTTTGCGCGTTCCAGATTTTATTTTCAGACAATTTGGCAACGTGATTCGTTTAGTTTATACAAGCTGCCAACACTTGCCGTGGAGCAAAATTTTCTAGCTTTGTGCGTGACTTTATCGTTGTCTACTGTATGAGTTTGATTCTTTACGTTGTTTGAATTCTTAGTGAACTGGTGAACCGCCGTCGTGGAAGTGCAACCAAGTGTAAAAATGTGAGGTTTTTTTTCCAGTTTCCGAAAAACACTGAACTTCGCCAAAAATGGCGGAGTTTTGCGGACTACCGTCAGATTTCTCCCTAGTGGATTCTATGCGTTTGTGCAGTTTATGTTACAATGGTAATTATTGGGTGGTATCTATTTAGTTAAAATTTAATGCTTCTTTCAGTACCACTTCGGGCACACGCAATTGTATTTTGCTAAAGAATTAATATATATATATATTGCTGGAAAAAACAGAATTATTGCTTATAGTTTTATTGCGCACTTCACACCAAGCTTGAAAAATTAGTCCGTTTTCACTTAGGGGCTCTACATAAACTACGTGGACTATTTAGGGGGGGGTGACAAATGTCTACAGTCGATACAAATTTCCAAAAAAATGTATGGACGATTGTCTGCGTGGGGGAGGGGGGAGGCTTAAAGAGGTTTAAAACCTCTAAAAATCGGTCTACGTAGTTTATCAACAGCCCCTTATTAAAAAGGATGATAAAAGTGCGAGTTTTCTTCTAATCGTCTTGTTGTCTTCGGTGCACTCATTCCTTATGATAAGTTGACCCTACATTATTGCTTTTAGTGACAATAATCGTATTGTCAATACATTCAATATTGACGTCAATACATCGATATTGACAATATTTCTATACTCACATCATCAATATTATTGTCAATAATTCCCCTTCGCGTCAATATATTGATACGTGTGGGGTTCGCTATACGAACAATTAGTTCTCCGAAGACACCAAAACGATTTGAAATTTTTGGGGCAGATGCAATCACCAATATTAACCGAACTGGAAAATGTACAAAAAATATCCATTCACAATTTATTATATAATTGTTAATCATGCTCAAAACTCTCTTATGTTAACATACGCATATTACAGCTATAATATTTTTTTTTAAATAAAACCGACGGACATCGATTGCCATCCATTGACGGCAATCGAATGTGCAGGAAGGCAGCTTCCACACCTGCGTAGAATATTGCACCCATTCAAACACAACACATGGGCCGGGACCAATGGCCTTACTTCCCCTCCGAAGGAAGACGTGACTAGAGATTTTTTATGCCTCAGAAAAATCCCACCGACCTCGACTGGGATTTAACCATAGAGGTAACTCTAAGACCAGAAGGTCCCGAAGAAACGAGTTCAACTTTTGGCTCAGCTCTGGCACTATCTTCGGTCCCAAGCTAATCGATGTACCCCTCGAAACATAGGAAAATCCACGAACCCCTCATTTTATCTGTCAAACTTTCATAGCGAATCAAAACAAACATAGTGTAGCACTGGAATTTATACTAGAATTGGGTACGTTAATCGATTTGCTTGAGACCAATAGGCTAGTCCTGAGAGAGAGTTGCGAACTGATATCGTTAGTGTATGGTACCCGTTTATTAGGGCTGCACTCTGTCCATTATGTATTGGAAAACTCATATTTAAGTATGTGGTTTTTATCGTGTAGCACATAGCCGTTGTGGTATGGATTGTCCACGCATGTGAACAAAAACAAACAACTATACTTTTGGTCATGAAATGAAACACATAAATACATAACACAAAAAAATTAACATTTAAATAACATTCTGTAATCCTGGCATCACTGGACGAGTCCGTCAAGCATCATGCGAAAAGTTTCCATGGGCATACATCAACATTATTAAGAAGAGTAAGAAGCTCGATTGTCGGGTCCCGTCCCAAGTTGCGAAGAGAGAAAAATGGAACTTCAAATGCAGCCAGACGGCTGCTGTCACGAACTGTCATTGGCAGCCAAGCAATTTTATGATGCTTTTCTTACAGTTGAACAAGAATACACAAGGTGGTATTGAAATCTTGCGTAAAGTAATTTATGAAAAACCGTCGTTTCCAGCTATTTTATTCAATGGGACACCATTTCTTTTTAATTCATTCAAAATACACACAAATCAATATTGAAAGATACCATTAACGAAGGTCTTGTCAACACATCTAGCGGCATAATAAATTACAAAACAGAAAAGTACAGTTTCTCACTGCACACTGAACAATCGCAAACAATCACTACACGCTCAAAGCAAAACACGCTATTTTGTTGCGCCTGTTTTGATTTGATTTCAGTGGCACAAATTTTCATAGCAAGAAAAACAAGTATACAATGAATTCCGTGCGTGCTATCTGCTTCTCCCTCCCAGGGCTAGTCAAGTAGTGAGCCAATTTAAAATCGTTAGTTTCGAATTGATTGTTGATTTAACCTCGGATTTAACCCAGACCCATTGGGGTGAGAAAGCAGTCACGCTTTCCACTACATCACCCGCGGTGGCAATCAGAATGCTTGTTTGGCTCACATTTCGACAGTTCTTGCTGCTCGATTGGCTCAAGATGGCCACTTCCGCGAATCTCTATATACACTGTAACTGGAAAGTACCCATTAATGGTAACTAATACCCATAAATGTGTAATTGTTACCCAGTAGTGGGTAAATGTTACTAATTAATGGGTTGTTCTTTCACCCATTTAATGGGTTACCCTAATAAAAATTGTATGGTTAATTTGCTTAACGACGTGTTCTGGGTATCATCCAAACCATTTATGGAATAGTTCAATGATTTGGGTTATCGTTCGTTTATGGTTATTTTTTATTAGGGTAACGTACTTTACTTCAAAATAGGTGTAATTGTACTCATTAATGGGCTACTATAATGTTAGAGTGTATAGGATTACTAGTATATACTATTGATACTATAGATTTCTAGATAGAGCTGGAATAGCTCCACAATTCGATTTATTTCGTGGAAAACTGAAAAGGAAATATTACACCAACCACTTCTCGATTCATTGTTGCAAAGATTTGCTTTCCCGCATAAACGCAAACCATCACTTGACCTTACCGATAATGGCTATAAATTGTTTATAATCCCTCCTTAACTTTAACTGAAATGGTTTTGGAACCTTACATGAACGTTTGTGTGATAAAGTTTTAACCTTATGTATTATGGTTTTTAGGAAGCGGACCTTACAAATAATGGGTTGTTAAGAACCATTACCATTTCAAATTCTTGTTTTCTCCATACATTTTCGGAAAGAGAACTATATTAGAACGTTTTTACTTATGGTTTGAGAACATTAATGGTTATGGTTATGGTAGTCAGTAAGGCCCATGAATGGTTTTGTAGATCGATCAACTTTATGTGGAATATATCGCGAATTGGTTGCCTGTAAATTAATAATTATCAGTTCGCGATATATTCCACGTAAAGTTGAGCGATAATACAAAACGATTAATGGACCTTACTGACTACCATAACCATAATCATTAATGTTCTCAAACCATAAGTAAAAACGTTCTAATATAGTTCTCTTTCCGAAAATGTATGGAGAAAACAAGAATTTGGAATAGTAATGGTTCTTAACGACCCATTATTTGTAAGGTCCGCTTCCTAAAAACCATAATACATAAGGTTAAAACTTTATCACACAAACGTTCATGTAAGGTTCCAAAACCATTTCAGTTAAAGTTTAGGAGGGATTATAAACAATTTATAACCATTATCGGTAAGGTCAAGTGATGGTTTGCGTTTATGCGGGTTGCAATTCGTTTTAAACTTTTGCGCACAGAACAAAACAAAACTGCACAACGAAGAGCTCTATGATGGCATGAACATTTTTCCGAGGGGGGCGACACATCTAAATCTCAAGTTTAGATGCTCAACAAATCTCACACTAACGAATCAATCTTCGAAAAATCTTCTTTCATTTGTCGCATCTACTTGCATCGTGCATCATTTTTTTGCAGGAAATCTTCAGAATCGTCATCAATCTTCTTTCTATCTTCTCAGCGTGCGCGCAGCTAGCCACAGCAAAACACAATCTTTTCTGCATCGTAGATAGAGTCGTCCCCCTCGCATTTTTCACGGATGCCAGTAAGATCCTTTATTTTCCATGGTTGCTAAAAAACGTTCCCAGCCTTCACTTATCTATGGAATATATAGTATTTATAGTCAATACTATACAATCACGATCACAATAATCCATCTCGGAGAAAGCTTGCCTAGATTCATAGAACAGAAGGGGAAGTTCAAACAAATCGGTGAATCAAAAAGTGGCACGTTTTTCTGCTCAACCAGCGATGATTGTGGTAGCGTTCCACACGGGCTTTCTATGCGCACTCACACTATCATAGCATACTGCCTATCTTAACTGCAGGTAGAATATGCCTTCTATGCCTTCTACCGCTAGGTGCGCTAGTGTTTATTCAACTCGTCAAGCGAATCCTGACGACAATAATTCAAGCTGAACATTGTATTAGGTCCTAAGTAACATCAATTGATTCTCTTCGTCGGCTTTCTCTTTCGTTAAAAACTTGAACACTAGCTTGAGCACAAAACCGTTTCTTGTTGTGTTTGTCGTATTAGATGCTAGATAAAAGCTTATTTTATCGATCTGTTTGCTGAAAATACCTGGGAATGTCGTTACATTTCCGTGGGGATACATAGAGAACATCGACGAAGAGAATCTGTCAATGTTACTTAGGACTTAAGGTGATACTCTAAGGAAACCTTAGCGTGAAACTTCAAAAGCACAAATGTCAGCTTCCACAAAACATGCAATAATGTAATTGCTACTCTTTGTTTGTTGTAACGCTGCAACTAAGGAGGAGCAATTTCATATTTGTACGTTCTGTGGAAGCTGACATTTGTGTCCTTGAAGTTTCACGCTAAGGCTTCTTTGGAGTATCACCTTAATCAAGGGGTTGGTCACTCCGCACAGTGTGTCAAAAACAGATTTCGGCACACCTGGGCACATTCATTGACAATTTTTGGCATTTTGAAAGGCAACCTAGAATTTTTTGCTTTATTCTCCAAAACTGAGCTGGATTCCCCAACAGCGCAAGTCCTAAGGCCAGGCGCTCACTGATGTGGTGGAGGTGTGGCATCTGCTAGCATGTCAATACATCATGACGACGTTAGTCATAAAACGTGGATGCACGGTTTGAGGTGGCCAAGGTCATGTACCTACGGTAGAAAGCGACGAAATGGTTTCACTGCTAAAGGCTGGTTTCTTCAGGAGTGTCCAGAGAAGCAGGTGGATGCATTAGTATAGGATTTAATTAAAACGAATTTATTTGCTTCCGTATTCGATCGTAGCTAGCTTAACAATGTCTGCCTCGAGTGGGAGTCGCCTTCTCCGCGCTATTACTCAGACACTGAACTGAAATGTGTGAGGGGTATGAAAATGGAAATGAGGGGTAATAACTCCGTAATAACTACACTGAATGTTTTCTCTTCTACAGCTCGGCCATCCTGCGGAACTTTTCTCCCACTGATACCTAGTCCCTATGCTGCGTTACAAATGATTGTTTGATCTTCGTTTTCCAGTCGTTATGCTATTCAAATTCATGTTCGTCCTGAAATAGATAAAAGCTAGCGTTAATCCTCTCTATCACTGCTTTCGGATTCAACTTCTTGATCTACATCCGAACTACTACCAGCTTCATGTGACTTATACATTCGCATATTCTGTGGATCAAAAATTCCCTCAAAATGTTTCGTCGACACTTGATACCCATCTATATCTGACACAATATATCTATTCTGATCAAGAACCTTTTTCACTCGGTAAGGCCCTTTGAATCGAGGCCTTAGCTTTTTGTTTTCCCCGACTACTGGTACACTTCTAATAACTACCAAATCGTTCTCCTTGAATGTAGTCCTGAGACTTCTACTATCATGACACTTCTTATTGTAATCCTGCACTTTTCGTATGCATTCGGCTGCCATGTTCCGTGCATCTTCCAGATTTAGCCGATCAGATGACTCCAGCAGGTCCTGGAAGTATTGAACGGCATCATGGTTAATTTTTCGGTGTTGTTGCACTCCATACAGCAGCTTAGATGGAATCGACCCAGTTCCTCGGTTGATCGAATTGTTGAGAAAATACTCAACATCGATGAGCACAGTATCCCAGGACGTCTTAGAGGACTCAGCAAGTTTAGCCAATACTGGAAGCAGTGTACGATTGTACCTCTCGACTTGGCCATTTGCCTGAGGACATGCTGTTGCTACAAGAGTATGCGAAAATCCATGGGAATCCGCAAATTGCTTGAACGGTTGCGATGTAAAACAAGATCCACGGTCAGTGATAAGGATTCTTGGAGTACTGTAGTTGATGAAATATGATTTCAGATGTTTCATTACTTCTTTGGAGTTGGTTGTTTTTGTTGGGTACAGCTTCACGAACTTTGTGAATCCATCTACCACCGCCAAAATATACTTGTTCTTCCCTTTCGTCATCTCTAGCGGACCCAAATGATCTGCATGTAAAGTCCAAAATGGTCGGTTTCCTTTGGCGATGTTTTGAAGCACACCATCATTTTTCCTTGCCTTTGGATTAAAAAGTATACAGGATATACACTTTTTACAGTGTTCAGCTATTTTTTCTGACATATTTGGAAACCAGAATGCTCGCTTGATCAATTCTATAACTTTATCCTTTCCGAAATGCCCCATTGAGTCGTGGAATCGGTATACAACAGAATCTTCCATTGCTTGAGGCACGTACAATAATAAACGGTTTTTCTCCTTTCTGAACAACAAGTTATCTCGAACCTCGTATTTTTTTAAGTCTCCATTTGTTGCTGATGCTTTCAATGCGCAGATGACAGGATCTTGAATTTGAGCCACGTACAGAGCGTTCTCGAACGAATTATCTTCATTGATGTCCTTGGCCAAGTCAACTGTGTGAACGTACATCCTTGAAAGGGCGTCGACGTGCTGCATTTGCTCCCCAGAACGATGCACGACCTTGTAGTTGAACTCCTCGAGGAACATGGCCCATCTTGCAATTTTCGAGTTGATATCCTTTTTCTCCAGCGTTTGCTTCAGGGATTTACAGTCAGTTACTATTTCAAACGGAATACCAGTAACATAGTGTCTAAAGCGCTTCAACGCATATACTATTGCCAGGGTTTCTAGCTCAAAAGAATGGAGCTTGCTTTCTGCGGAATTTGTTTTACGACTGAAAAACATGACCGGGTGATATTTATTGTCAATCCGTTGACGCTGCATCAAAATACCTCCAAATCCTTGCGATGACGCATCTGTATGCAACTGCCTATCAGTATTTGGAGAATATATGCAAAGCACAGGACGCGATATCAACAACTTTTTAAGCTTTTCTACAGCTTCCAACTGCGGTGCTCCCAAAAAATACTCAGCATCTTTCTTAAGAAGATCGTAAAGAGGACTAGCTATCGTAGAAAATCCCTTGATAAATTTCCTGAAATAGCTCATCAATCCCAGAAAACGTTGCAAGCTCTTCGCGTTTTGAGGAACTGGTATTTCGCGAACTGCTTCCACATGCCGGTCACAAGGGCTGATTTGATTGAAGCTGATGCTGTATCCCAGGAAGTCAACACGAGTGACTAGAAAACGGCTTTTCTCCAGATTTAGTTTCACTCCGTTATCTTTGAGAGTAGCAAAAACTCGACGCAAAAGATCTAGATGCTGATGCACAGTTTTTGAGCAGAGCATTATGTCGTCCATAAACACTATCAGTTCTCCAGACTTGACAAAAGGATGCAGAATCTTAGCCACATAGCGCGAAAAAATGGCGGGTGCGTTTGTGTACCCAAATGGAAGCTTGTTGAACTCAAATTGTCCGTTTTCCGTGACAAAAGAAGTGTACTTTTTTGAATCCTCGGTAAGGTCCACATGGAAAAACCCATTTTTCATATCCATTGTAGAGAAATACTTCATTCCATCTAACTTTGCAATCTGGTCCTCGATTACCGGAAGAGGAAAATGATCTCGTTCAACTAACCGATTCAAAGATTTGAAATCGACGCACAGTCGGAAAGATCCGTTTTTCTTTTTCACCAGAACAATCCTACTGGAATAAGGAGAATCGCTTTCACGTATAATGCCTTTATCTAGCCATTCAGCCACTATTGACTCTACCACCTTTCGCTCTGCGTGACACAACCGTTGTGGTGAGACGTTATAATATTTCTCTTCCCGCAAACGAATTGATGCTGTAAATTGTACCGCTTTTCCGTAGTCCGACTTCTTGATGCAATAATTGGTCTGATAAGCACGCAAAATTTCTTCACGGAACTTCACAGTCTCCTCGTTATCACCAACAATCAAGCAAAGTTCTTCTTCGACCGACTGGTTTAGAGCATTCTCTCCGAATGCTGTGTTCATTAGTACACTGTCGTATTCACTTTTAGGTTTTTCTTCTGATTCCGAGAATCGTATAACCGATAGATTGTTTCGTTTCATAAAATCTCGACCTAGAATTGCACTAACTTCCATTGTCTCATCAGGAACAACATAGAAAGAAACGTCATAAACTAAGGACCTGAATAGAACTATTTTTGTTTTTAAACAACCTTCAACACATATTTTCGAACTATTCACACCTATTATTTCTCGATTGTTTGCTACCTCTTTATCCAATCTAACTAGAGCTGCCAGTGCTGAATGCTTAATTAGGCTTACCGCACTGCCGGAATCCACCAACAGCTTGAGTTGCTTGAGACGTCGTCCAATAATCGCTTCTCCTTCCATCATTCCGTCTTCATCCGTATCGATTCCTTCGTTTGCCGCCGGCTGATCCTGATTAGATGCAGAAATCATAGCGACTCTCAACTTCGGTGCAAAAGTTGACGGCTTCTTGTCTGGACAAGTATCCTCCTGATGACCAACCTTGGAGCAGCAAGCACACCGAGAACGACGTTGCGGTTTGGGGCAGTTAACGGATTTGTGCCCTGGTGCGTTGCAATTGAAACAAACCCAATCACTAGACCCAGCTTGTGATGTTACTGGTACCAGTGCTGCTGTTCTTCCGTCGTTACCTGTCGGACGGCTTGCTTGCGAAATGCGAGCCACGTTGTAGTTTGGTTTCTTCATCCGGAAATTTGCTTCGCACCACTTCAAACGCTTCAAGAGTTCCATAACTGTTCGGTATTCCGCCGATACTATTTGCTCGTAAAGCTTATCACGAGACAGCCCACTAATGATGTATTTGATGAGCGAAGACTGTGACATTTGTCCTTTACTCGCAATGTTCTGCATTCTGAAGACGTAACCTTCGTAGCTTTCCTGGTTGCTTTTCATGGCTGCCATCAGCTCTCGATGGATATCGGCATCATCGACGTAGTTTGGGAACGTTGCAGCTATCATCTCTTTGAAATCATGGAAATTGAAAATGTCCTCCTCCACAGAGTTGTACCACAGTTTTGCTGATCCAGTCAACCTTGTGGTAGCGTACAAAAGAGCAGCTGCATCGGTCCAATTGTAGAGTGTTTTGTAATGATCCAGTTTGCGTAGCCATGACGTAACAGCATTTTCGCCATTGAATTCGCTTATCAAAGCCTTCACTTCCTCCGGATGGAGCGGACGGGATTGAGCTTGCGGTGCGTTCCTCATCAGCCAGTTTTCTTCTTCCTCCTGTGAATCGTATTCTCGTTCGTCGACGCCATGTCGTCGTCTTCGTCTGGGCATCCTTCTCAGTCAGGTTTTTACGTCTTAGACAGAGAATTAGCCTCCTCGTAATCGCACACCGTTTAAAATCACGTAATCCAACTAGCGAATCGAAGCTCAACGTATAAAGCCGCGGTGTATCCCACTTCTGAAATTTCTATAGGATTTAATTAAAACGAATTTATTTGCTTCCGTATTCGATCGTAGCTAGCTTAACAATGTCTGCCTCGAGTGGGAGTCGCCTTCTCCGCGCTATTACTCAGACACTGAACTGAAATGTGTGAGGGGTATGAAAATGGAAATGAGGGGTAATAACTCCGTAATAACTACACTGAATGTTTTCTCTTCTACATTAGTAAATCGCTGACAAAAGGGATTCCGCTACCGATTGTGTTCACCTATGTTGCCCGGTGGATAAATATGGATTTTTACGAAGGTAAATGGGTTTAAAAATTTGTAAAACCAAACACCTCCCAAATAGCGATTTCGGCCTTATTTTCGGAGATAAATTAGATTGATTATGGTGTTATTTACGGAGATAAACGGGGTTACACATTATATCCAAACACCCCTAGAATCGCGATTTAGGCCTTACCTAGTGTGTAGTTCTTCAATTTTTATTATCTCTTCCTATTTTCGTCTTATAAAAAAATCAATTGTTTTCTTATTCGTCTTCCTTATAATAGTGTATTTATTTAACCTATAGTGAAATATTTTCACTGAACCTCACTGTAAACGTAAACCGTAAATTCTAGTACCTCGCATACCTCTCTAAATCACCCACTTTACCACCCACCCAAAACGAAAGGAAAAAAACCATAACAAACAACTCGCTTTCGGTGAGTCCTGAATCGCGGCACCGTCAGTTTGCGAGTGTCAGTCCTTCGGGTTGCATGTTAAATACCAACAGCTATACTATCCTTCTGCGTGCGCACTCTTCATCCACCCGACATTCATTTCCATTCGTGGAAAAATTTCGCAGCAGCTCATCTTGAAAATCGTCCCTTCGCCGCCTACCTAGTATAATTATTTCGCACCCAAACGCCCAATCTTCAACTGTGACATTTGATTTTAGCTAATTTTCCTGTTCAATATCAGTGTTCTGAAAAAATCTGTGTGAAAAGTGATCAAGTGCAAGTGGTAATTTCAGTGCAAAAGCTCACAAAGTGTACGGAATTTTGTTTTCATTTTTCGATAAAAATTGGTTCATTTTACGCCTCACAGCACACAATCAGCAATATAAAAAAAATACAATTATGTTTCGCTACGAATGGCTTATTTTCTGAGGCAAGAAAATCTGTTTTCCCACGGCTTTATAACTTTGCACCCGCAGCCCACATACCTAGACCAGTAGTAGAAAAAACGCCGTGAAGCACCTTGAGAGGCGAGGACACAAGATAAACTTTTCCAATGTCGAGGCTCTTCATGAATACGGTAAATGTTTATTGCCAGGGTTACTCCGCCACCACCGCATGAATGCTTTTACTACCGCTATAGTATATGTAGTGAGAAACATCCCCAGGGATCCACAGAAACAGCATTCGGACATTCAGAGCCGGAAACCTTGGAAACCCCCCGCAGTGTTTATTTATGATTTTTGTTTTCCTCTCGTTCCCCCTGACCATGGTACTATTGTGGCACTGCATATTTAGTTACTCTATTTAGCTTTTCGTTGACTGCATGCATGGTTGTTTCGTTTCCGGTTGTAGTAAATCGTGGATTTTATTTTCCTATTCATTAGTCGCCCTGATGCTGAGGACTCGGGTTGATGTTGTGTGAAACGCATATTGGTATCGATTTTTTTTCCTGGCTTGGAATTCATCTAGTAGAGTAGTGGTGCTAGTGTGTTGTGAAATACAATCTGTTTATGAGCATATTAAATGAAGGTAAAGTTAAGTGGCGTTTGTATTTATCTGTATGGGATTTTTTTTTTCGGGATAAAGAACTTAGAAAACTAAACATTTGGGCCTCCCTTAGCTCAGTCGGTAAAGGCGCAGCTACAAAGCAAGACCATGCTGGAGGTGGCTGGGTTCAATTCCCGGTCCGGTCTAGGAATTTTTTCTGGTTGGAAAATTTCTCGACTTCCCTGGGCATAGAAGTATGATTGGACTTGCCACACAATTATACCAATGCAAAAATGGTACAGGCATCGAAAGCTCTCAATTGATAACTGTGGAAGTGCATCTAGAACACTAAGTTGAGAGCACGCAATAAGCTAATATGCGATATGCAATAAGCTTGAAATGCGAAGAAGAAGAAGAAGAAGAAGAAGAAGAAAACTAAACATTTACGATCTTTTGTATGTTTCAAAAAGCATCCAAGCAGAGTGAGTTGACCTTATCGTCCGGGGGTGTATAATGTTCTTAAACCCCACATTAATGCATTTTAAGATTCTTCTACGGAAGTTCCAATTACTTGTTTCCCATCACGCCACCATTTACCAACCGTTCACGATTTTTCCTGAACCCAAAAGCTAAGGCGGAAATTATGTTTAACCTAAGACTCAGAGGGTTGTTTTCATTGGAGAAGTTTCTGGGGGAATTTATCTTCTGCTTCTCAAAGTATATATTTTGCGATTAATCCCCCTAAAAGAGAGATGTAAATTTTGTTTATTTCACATCACTGAAGAAGATAGGACTTCCACCATTCCGGTGGTTGCGGGTTGCGACAAACACGCAGGTTAAAGACCCCGAGAAAAGGGCAAGACTCAACAAACAGCCAACTCCATCAGTACAGAGAAGTCAACCCTGAAGCAGTCGTCTTCCGGCGGTGGTGTAAAAAACAATTGGAGGGCCAAGAATTGTAATCAGCTGATAAACTGAATCAAAAGTTGCATTCGAAATAAATGCCGTACAACGCTCATGTTCTCACATCATGACAAAGCTACGTCAAACAGCTCAAATGCTCATTTTTTTTTTTTTGTAGAATCGTGTCGTAGCTTCATTTCATGTGTTTTTTCCAAGGGGTATTCAAATTTGCACATTCCAATCTGTGCCGAGTACTTTATCTGTGCCGAAAGCTAGGTCAAGCGTTTTGCTGAATGTGCCGAAGTGTGGCAATCAGTCACAGTAACCCACGAGTTTGGCAACCCTACACTTATGACTTTTGATATTGTGTGTCATTTTCAAGTCAAGGATGGAAAAAAGTCGTGATAATATTCAACCAACGAGCTGTTTGCCGCTCATCCGCTTCAAGGAAGTGGCACTCGAAGATTAGCCCCTCCGTGCGAAGGAGAAGGTTGACTGACAGTTCTCTACCGTGCGTCATTCTGGCAGATATGTGTGTGTGTGTGTGTGTGTGTGTGTGTGTGTGTGTGTGTGTGTGTGTGTGTGTGTGTGTGTGTGTGTGTGTGTGTGTGTGTGTGTGTGTGTGTGTGTGTGTGTGTGTGTGTGTGTGTGTGTGTGTGTGTGTGTGTGTGTGTGTGTGTGTGTGTGTGTGTGTGTATTCCTTCTAACCCCCACTGGCCGGCAGTGTTATTATGGAAGAACTCTCTCTACAATGCCGCATTTATGGTCATTGTAGACAGGAGTTAGAAGGTGATAGCCAAGGGGTGAAACCATAGTTACACTCTAAGACCAGAAGGTCCCGAAATAACGTGCTCAACTTTTTGGCTCAGCTTTGGTACTCTCTTCGGTCCCAAGCTAATCGATTCACCCCTCGAAACATAGGAAAAACCAATAACCCCTCATTTTATCTGTCAAACTTTCATAGCAAATCAAAACAAACATTGCGTAGTACTAGAATTTCGACTAGAATGGGATACGTTAATCATTTGCTTGGACCAATAGGCTAGTCAAGTAGTGAGCCAATTTAAAATCGTTAGTTTCGTATTGATTGTTGGTGAAACAGGTTTACTCTGAGTTGCTTTTTTGCAGCGAGTAACTCAATGTACCTCAATATTTAATCGACGTTCATCGATTTTTTCTCTGCTTACTCCGTTTACTCCCTTTAAGAATATGCTTCTTATATTAGACGTCATTTTTGTTTGTAAACAAAGTAAGCTCAAGTGTATCCTGAGGCTTTCGAATACCTTGAATATTATGGAAGAACCTGTGCCGGTGCCTGCTTACTACCAGGAAGAACTTGCAGTTCCAGCCAGCTTTCAGCAGTTGTTCTTCCTCCTCAGCAGCCAGTCCCAGTGGTCACTTCAAAAGGATCATCGCTGATCAAACAAGCTCTCCAAATAGCTATTCTTCTAAACATCTGGAATTTCACCAGCACATCAAACATAGCGTGGTGAGCAATATTCCAGCCGTGGCCCCTCCAATAAAATCCGCCACTACAGTTTCCGATTTAGAAAACATCTCCCCGGTGGGGCAACAACCGATTAAAAACCAATCCAGGTCCGACGGCAACAAACAAACAACGAGAAACCGAAGAACACACGTGTGTAGTGATGTTCTACTTTAAAGGAGACTGCCGTCGACGGTCTCAGCAAAATCACGGAGGTGTATCTCAGAAACGGGACCGTATCACGATCATCCGGAAGGCACAGCAGAAGCACCAAAAGAGGAAGGATGGATGTCCAGAGCTCGTTTCGCAGTTTCATCCAGCGGCAGTTTGCCAAGCCATGAGAACGGGATTGCTTCGACGAGTATTGTATTACGTGCGGGGTACGTAATTTGCCGGATTTTGAGTATTTGGTCAGGCAGATCGAGTTTTTCCACCATATCAAGCCGGACAAGCATTCGCCCTTGGTAAGTGTAAGGCAGCTAGGCAGCAATAGGTTCCGTTCACGTTCACAGTTGGTAAGGGTTGAACGAAGGTTATTAAGCAGAGATGATGCAGGATAATCAAATCAATCAATTTAAGTGTCTCCGTGTTTCGCTGAGTTATTGAGTTCTGTAAATATGTTTTTTTTTTTATTTTTGTTTTGATTGACAGCAGCTTTTCGGCTTTGCAAGAAGGTGCACCTTCATGTGTTACTGTGATGCGAAAAGTGAGAAAGCATATGACAGTGATCTTTCTCACTGAGCAATGTGAGTTACTCGAGGTGCATCAAAAGCAACTCCGAAATTGCTCATGATTAGGAGCTGTCTTGCCCCTAGGTCACGTCTATTCCGAGGCTACTTTCACTTACAATAAGCCCCGCATGTATGTATTACCTCTATCAATTGGATATTAGTATTACATACACACTTCCAGGTTTGAAAATATTATATTATATTGCAGCATCTTGAGAAGGTCCTCAGCATATTTTTAATTAAAAAAAAATAACTTGCAAAACCCTTATTGGACTGCATAGTCTAAATGCATACTTCCTATTATTGACTGCGTAAAATCATGGGTGATTGATAGCTTCATACTTTATTAAGTAAAGTTATGCTTTTTTGTGGTTGACGAGGCTCGGTAGCTCAGTGGTTACCGTTTCTGCTTACTGAGCAGAAGATCGGGAGTTCAATCCCAGGCCCGTCCCCTTCCTTGCAATTTTTCACTTTGCCTTATTCTATACCCACTAGATTTTAATGAAAACAAATTCTTCTTTAACACCGATCGCATCACTTACCACAGTGTGGGTCCTGATCTAAAAATAGAAATTGGATGAGTGCGCGCGCGTGTGTTTGTGTGTGTGTGTGTTTGTGCATATTATAATCGCTCTACCAAAAACGATCCCTGCGTGTGCGTGCAACCTTTCCCCACATCCAACATCCCAGTGATTTCTCGTGGAAACGCAGAGGATTTCTCGGTTTCCTTCACAGCGAGTACCACGTCAACACATTCTTTCCCTTTCCCTAGTTGACCTGCATTCGGACACGGCCGGCGCTGGTATTGCTAAATATTAGATCACCAGTTCTTACACATTGAGGATGAATGTTAGTCCCAAACATCATCTGTTGGTTCTCTGTGTAATTGCAGCTGATCTGGTAATAACAGAGCAGCTACCGTGGGCGGTCAAGCCTGTTTTTTTTATGTTTTTATTTAAAGTTATACTTTTTTGTTGTAATTATATAGGTAAAATAGAAAACGAAAAGCATACAGCCTGATGAATTACCTAGATTTCCAAAACTCCCAGAAGGTTGGATATTTGAGATATAAAGCGCTTCTTTCATTAAAATCTTTACAAGAATGAAGAATTGATAGTTCCGTTATAGCTCGCGTTATAGCAACAATCAATACGAAACTAACGATTTTAAATTGGCTCACTACTTGACTAGCCTATTGGTCCCAAGCAAACGATTAACGTACCCCATTCTAGTCAAAATTCTACTACTACACAATGTTTGTTTTGATTCGCTATGAAAGTTTGGCAGATAAAATGAGGGGCTAGTGGATTTTCCTATGTTTCGAGGGGTGATTCGATTAGCTTGGGACCGAAGAGAGTACCAGAGCTGAGCCAAAAAGTTGAGCACGTTATTTCGGGACCTTCTAGTCTTAGAGTTACCTCTATGGTTATAGTATGGCAGTGCAAAAATTGTATATAGAAAGTACAAAGCGAACAAAGGACAATTTTGATCGAATCGGATCGAGCATCACTTTTACCAAACTCACCCGTTGGTGAGAGGTGGTAAGGCGTGTTGCCCCCCGCCACCACTGACAAAAGGAATGATCGCTGATACGCCTCCGATGTGCGAAAACGGTTCTATCGATTGTTAGACACTCAAGTCGCCATCTGACATAAGCGATTGATTTGAAATTGCAGCTATTGTTTTTCACGAGGGGGGCGACTCTATCTAAGATGCAGGAATTTTTGCGCTTTGCTGTTGTGTAATGCGTGCGCGCTTAATAGATAGAGAGATGATTGATGAGGATTTAGAAGATTTCCTGCAAAAAGGTGGAGAGCGATATGAGTAGATGAATTTAGATGCAAGAGATGAAAAAAAGATTTTTTGTAGATTGTTTTCGGTTTTTCACTACCACGCTACCACTGTCTATGCTCTTTGCAAATCTATCAATACAAGAGCAAATTTTCATTATGTCGTAAGTAACATTCGCACCGATCCGAGAAAAATAAAGTTTTGTTTTGATGACCGAAAAGTTATTCCTATTTCCAATTAAACACATATAATCTCATAGTGATAGCAATGTTTAACATATTTAGCCGGGTTTTAATCATACAAAGGCAAATCGCCAGCTTTCATGCTAAGAAATACTGGTTTTTGAGTCAAAAGCTATTATACGTCGTTTGGTGACCCCTATTGTTACTTAAGTCAAAGTGTATTTACCAGGATATTCGGGAGAATTATCAATTACGTCTCCTTACGTGCAGCCCATTCATCATTTTAGGACCACCGAAATCATCTTAGCAACAAACAGTTCGATTTATACACTTTAATAATGAGAAAGCGAAACGACGAAAGTACGCTTTTCACGGGTTTCTCAGTGCTGTTACTTAAGGCAAACGGCATCTCCATAGAAATCGGGTGACTTAAGTAACATCGAAAACTATTTTGATTGGAAGGTGATTACGTCAAAAGGCAATTCGACTGGTAAATAAATTTAAAAATGGGATGTGATCCTATATTCGGACAGTATATAGTGTAATAGCAGGAGCATCGATTGACACTCATAGCTCGACTTTGTTTACCTTTGTTACATTCGACGTAATGAAAATTTGCTCTTGAATAAATCTTCATTTAGGTAAGTAAGATTTATATGTGTGTGTGTGTGTGTATTCCATTTAACCCCCACTGGCCGGCAGTGTTGTTATGGAATAACTCTCACTATAATGTCGCATTTAAGGTCATTGTAGATACACACTACGAAAAAGTCGTGTAAATTTCGGTTCCCTGAGACCGGCACATGTAAGAGGCTTTTTTGACATAAGAATCAGTTGAAAGAAACGAGAAAATCAATTCAATCAAATTTAGATAAACATTTCAAAAGGTCCTATCTGCATTGATCGATTCTCTTCATCGACTTTCTCTCTCATCAATAACTCAACTGCAAAACCTTTCCCTGTTGTATTTGACGTTTTGGACGCTAGATAAGAACCTACTTTATCAAACTATGTGGTAGAATTAGCGCGAAATCTATTTGCATAGCAGTGGTTATGAAAAGAGAAAGTCGATGAAGAGAATCGATCAAAGCAGATAGGACCATTTGCAGATTGAAATGTTCATCGAGAAATGTTCTCTTCGTTGAGTTGTTTATGTGTCAGTTTAAGAACAATCAATTTTACATGAAATGTTTGTTTAAGTTCAATGATTTACGTCCAATATGGATTACGTCTCGTGTAAAAGTAGTTACAGGGCGGACTCGATTATCCGGAGTCTTGAAAAAAAATTCACTCCGGATAATCGAGCCCTCCGGATAATCGAGTCATTAAAAAATTTTTTTTTGTTCTCATGTGGTCTCATTTAATGTTTTTAGTGGTCCCATTGAACACTATTGAAGGATTATGGAATCGGGCCACTGGTTTCGTAGATATGGCCGGAACAAGTTCCGGCGTTTATGGGCCATGAGGCTAAATATGACTTGAAAGGAACAAAACCCATTAAGCGACACATCAAATTAAATCAAAATTGATATCAAGATCAATGGTGGCAAACATTAAGTACCTTGGACCATATTGGCCACTTCCGGGCAAGTTCCGGGTGCCTCCGGAAAAGTGGCCAGAACCAGACTTGAATAATAACCTATCAAGCGACACATCAGATTATATCAAAATTCGATAACCAGATCAATGGTGGAAACAATTAAGTACCTTGGACCATATTGGCCACTTCCGGACAAGTTCCAGGTGCCCCTGGAAGTGACCAGAATCGGACTTGGATAATAACCTATCATGAGGCACATTAAAATACATCAAAATTCGATAAGAAGATCAATGGAATTGAACCCCATGGACCATCCGCTTGAGAAGCGAACGTGTAGCCAACCATGCCATAGGACCCCTCAACTTGAGAAAAATCGTAATCTCGCGACTCTCACGAGTGTGTAGAGACAAAGTTGAGCTTGGCTAAAAATCACGGCGTGAAGGCACCATATTTGACGCGGTTCCTAACTTGACACACTCGATCAATTTCGACCATTTTCCGTTAATATTTTTGAAATGTTAACATTGCAAATATTAGTTCCAGTGCTCTAGGGATGATAGTGTAACAATTCAACTGATGGTTGCTGATAAAACGGCTGCAGGCGAAAATGAAGACGAGAATGCGGAATTCGATGTTATGTCTGATGCTGACATAGTCAATGCTGATATTAACCCTCCGTTACTCGCGCCAACGCCGCCAACTTTTATAACACGAGAAAATTACTGTCTTCGACAAAGTTGTTTAGGAGGTCAAAGCATTTTTGGCTGGTAAACAGTAATTAAGAATTTTCTCACCACGTGGCATAGATGTACACTTCTTGCATATGCTATATCTCGAGATCCTAATCAGATAGAAAGTTACTGTCTGCAACAAAGTTATTCAGGAGGTCAAAGTCTTTTGGCTGGTGAACAATAGTTTAGAATTTTCAAGGCTCTAGGCTTTGAACTCCTGAACAACTTTGTTCATGACAGTAACTTTCTATCTGGTCAAGAACGTGAGATATTTTATATGCGAGAATTTCACATGTATACTAGCATCATGAAATTCTGTACTACTGTCCACCAGCCAAAAGACCTTGACCTCCTGAACAACTTTCTATCTGATCAGGATCTCGAGATATAGCATATGCGAGAAGTGTACATGTATACTAACGCCGCGTGGTGAGAAAATTATTAACTACTGTTTACCAGACAAAAATTCTTGACCCCCTAAACAACTTTGCCGAAGACAGCAACTTTCTAGCTGATCAAGATCTCAAGCTATTGAATATGGGAGAAAGGCACGTATATACTAGCACCGCATAGTGAGAAAATTCTAAACTATTGTCACCCAACAAAAAGATCTTGACTTCCTGAAAAATTTTGCCGAATACATTTACTTTCTATCTGGTCAGGATCTAGAGATATTTTATATGCAAGAGTTTTACATCTATAGTAGCGCCGCAAAGTGAGAAAACTCTGAACTACTGTCCACCTGCGAAAAAGCCTTGACATCCTGAACAACTATGCCGAAGACAGTACCTTTCTATATGGTTTGGAACCCGAGATATTTTATATGAGAATTTCACGTGTATACTAGCGTCGCGTAGTGAGCAAATTCTGAATAGGCTTTGATCTCCTGAAAAACTTTGTGAAAGACAGTAACTTTTTATCTGGCCAGGATCTCGAGATATATCACATGCGAGAATTTCACATGTATACTAGCGCTACGTAGTGAGACAATTCTGAACTACTGTCCGCCAGCGACAAGGCTATGATCTCCTGAACAACTTTGTCAGAGACAGTAACTTTCCATCTTGTCAGAATCTTGATATATTCCATGTTGTAATCAATTAAGTCAAATCCCACTTAGTATGGTCACAGTTTTCGCGGTTTCCATTTACATTTTCCCTATTATCCGCATTTTTTAGGTGTTTACTGTAATCAAAGTTTAGCTTGTTTAGATCAAAACAAGTTTTTTGAGGAATACTCGTTGGTTTCAGATCGATTGGTAACTCAGCAACAGAATGGCAATGGAAAACTCATGTGTGTTGTACAAAGTACAACAGCACGAGTAACGGAGGGTTAAAGACCCTTTGGTACATTTTTTTTACGGATCTTAGAAAATTTTGGTTGCCATTCCCCACCCCCCTGAAACGTGACGTAATTAGTGAACGGACCATCATGGGATTCAGTTTTTGTATGTTGTTGTGCCACATGATATGTTTGATTCCTTTCAGGTCAAAGTTAATCGAAAACCCTTTAACGCCGGATTTTGTAACAAAGGCACACAAACACTTGAATAAAGTCATTTCCCGATCTTGTCAGACTGAGTCGAATGATGTATGTTACTCGTCCTCGGATCGAAAGTCGGTTTTCCGAGCGGTTTATGAAAAATAATTTGCAAGATAGGGAAAAAAATATGACTCCGGATAATCGAGCCATTTTCTCCGGATAATCGAGCCCCGGATAATCGAGCCTCCGGTTAATCGAGCCTCCGGATAATCGAGTCCGGCCTGTATTTCTAAGTGACTAGCTTTAGTCCGGAAGTTAGAAGGTGGTAGCTCTATTGCAGATCCAGCAACCCATTTCAGAATATCTAGAAACTCTAAGACTAGTGGGTCCCGAAGAAACGTGCTCAACATTTTGGCTCAGCTCTGGTACTATCTTCGGTCCCAAGCTAATCGATTCACCCCTCGAAACATAGGAAAATCCACTAACCCCTCATTCTATCTGTCAAACTTTCATAGCGAATCAAACCAAACATTGTGTAGTACTAGAATTTCGACTAGAATGGGATACGTTAATCGATTTGCTTGGGACCAATAGGCTAGTCAAGTAGTGAGCCAATTTAAAGTCGTTAGTTTCGTATTGATTGTTGGTTATACCCCGTACAGACTATGGCTTATATCATGTAGTATAGGCTGTCTTGCAATGAGCACTCATACATCTATTTTTTTTCACTTGATTTGTTTTCCGTCGATCTTGTTTTCCGTGCTGAGCATCAATGCTACCGACGCCAGGGAGTCAGCTTCCACACCTGGACCCTACCTATCAAACTCATGAACCGGGGACCAACGGTTTTACTTCCCTTCCGAAGGAAGGCGTGATCAGAAATGTTATGCCTCAGAACATCCCGGTGGCCTTTTGGGGTGAGAGGTAATCATGCTTACCACTATACCACCGGCACCGCTAAACTCACTAATACATCTAGTTTTCACTGGAAATCTTATATATGAGTGCTCATTGCAAGACAGCCTATATTATATGATACAAGCCATAGTCTGTACGGGGTATTACCATAGAGGTAACTCTAAGACAAGTAGGTCCCGAAGAAACGTGCTCAACTTTTTGGCTCACCTCTGGTACTATCTTCGGTCCCAAGCTTGTCGAATCACCCCTCGAAACATAGGAAAAACCAATAACCCCTCATTTTATCTGTCAAACTTTCATAGCGAATCAAAACAAACATTGCGTAGTACTAGAATTTCGACTAGAATAGGGTACGTTAATCGTTTGCTTGGGACCAATAGGCTACTAAAGTGGTGAGCCAATTTAAAATCGTTAGTTTCGTATTGATTGTTGGTATTACTTTCACTCACAATAAGCCCCCCATGTATGCATCATCGATATCAAATGGATATTGGTATTACATACACACTAGAATGATGCAAAATTTGAAATTTTCGCTCCACAATACTTAAACGATTCCAAATCGGATCCTGACTAACCTCTCAAAATTTGAACCCATTTGGTGAGAAACTGAGATGGCACAAACCATTTGAAGTTTGTATGGGAATTACTATGGTAAAACCAAGATTTTTGTTCATGTCTATCTAATAATTCACCATATCGGTCTGCTTCAAAAGCTTTCAATTTTACTTGTAGGAAATTTTCCCAGCTACAACTTTGCTGAAGACCACTTTTTGATTGAATGCAAGGATCGAAAGTTATTAATGGTTCAATGCACTGATGTCTTATGATCATGTTCAATCAACTACTCAGCAGGCAACATTGGTGTTTCTGGGGCGTTGAATAGGACACAAAAATTATGGCTACTATGTCACACTGCAAAATACAGTGTTGCCTACAGAGCAGCTGCTTGATCATGTAATAAGTTTACCAATCTTTTAAATAATTAATAACTATTTCCTGTCTTGTTTTACATAGAAACGATCTCTAGCAAAGTTGTAGCTGAGAAAATTTTCTATAAGAATAGCTATTGAGCTGTTTTCCTGCTCAATATGGAAAAAGACTAGAAGGTAATGAACAAAAAGTTGAGATTTCCCATAGTAATTTACATGTAAACTTCAAATGGTTTGTGCGAAGTCTGTTTCTAACCAAATGAGTTGTAACCTTTGGAGGCTAATCACGACCCGATTTGAAACCATTTAAGCACTGTGGAGCGAAAAAGTCAAATTTTGCATCAGTCTAATACACACTTCCTTGATGACTTAACTACTATACCAAACGAATCTTACATGAAATCTGAAACAGATGATGTGAATTCTGAAATCCATTCAGAAATGGTCAAGTTATAAGCGTTTAAGGTGATTCCTTGCAGTGTCCAAAAATGACCGCCATGATGGCTGGCTGATGTGGCCTATCACTTCAAGTTTTGTAAAGCACAAATCTCGAGCTCTGTTGCGACATTGCTCATGAAATTGGAACTCTCTGTATGCTGCACATTGCAGCAATCGATGAGTTCTAGTTTCATAGTTGTATGTTCTGTGGCAGTTGATATTTTTCGCTCTTGTAGTTGTAAGGTGATAATGAGAGAAATTTGAAATAAGCTTTCCACAGCTATTCCCAGGATATGCCACAAAAACGTAGCCCTACGTAAAAAACCCTTACTAGTTCGTAACAATGGATAACATCATTCGAGTAGTTTAAAATGACGTTTCCTACCATTTGACCTATACCGTGGAACAATATTTTGGAAAAAAAATATTCGGAATCCTCGAGAAAAAGGGGTCTTATTGATTTTTTTAATAATCCATTTATTTGTGCGGTAGCTTTGCGGAGTCAAATTACTATACATGTAATACAGTTGTAACTATAGTATCCAAGAAGGGACGAACAGGAGGTAGAATAACTTCCTTCAATATTTATGAATAAATACTTGTTTACACTTTGCTGGCAGATAGTCAAATAAGAGACCAGCCCTTAGGCCTTGTATTCTTTTATACCTTTTTTGGGATGTTACAAGCGTTATAGATTTCGACATTGCATGGTTACAATTACAGATCTTCCATATACAATTATAGCAAACATTTCATTCGTAGAAGTGAGGACATAACAGTAACAACAATCAATACGAAACTAACGATTACAAATTGGCTCACTACTTGACTAGCCTAATGGTCCTAAGCAAATCGATTAGCGTATCAAAATTCTAGTACTACACAAGTACTACACAATGTTTGTTTTGATTCGCTATGAAAGTTTGACAGATAAAATGAGGGGTTCGTGGATTTTCCTTTGTTTCGAGGGGTGCATCGAAGAGCTTGGGACCGAAGATAGTACCAGAGCTGAGCCAAAAAGTTGAGCACGTTTCTTCCGGACATACTAGTCTTGTTACCTCTATGGTTGTAATTTCTTACAACTAAAGTTAGTAGAATGCGGGCCGAATACTCTTGGTTTATTCGAGATTAATAATTACTTTTATTTAGAGGATTGAAAGGCGACAAAGGGAAAGGGATATCTTCTTTTTTCTGCTTCTTTCGACGGATGATTGTGGATGAAGCACTGTATTGGCGGGTGGGCATGTGCTGTGGATCTCGAAGCATTGAAAGCACAGCTGTAATGATACAAGAGACTTGGATTGGGATAGTGAGGAGAAAATTAAAACACAAAACAATACTAAATACACAAATCAGTACTTTATAAAACTTCAAGGGACAGCCCTATGGGGTTGTACGCAATGGTGACGTAGGACTACGTGGTCTTATATAATAAATCTTATTTGTTAACTGCAGTAGGAGCTTGTGTTTTGTGTAGGAATAGGAATTTTAGCGGGGTTTTCTATGCTTATAGTCTTAAGTATGACGCGTTTTACATAGATGGTCCACAGTGAGTCACGAAGAGCTACTGATTCCAGCTTTTTCCTCCTTCTATGGATGCTCATGTGGGCTGCAGCTCGCTGCTTGTGATTTAATGAACACCGTTTGGTGAGACCGGATGGTATTCAACTTTGAAATCTGTGTTAGGGAAATCGCTTTTCGCTTGGATCAAAATCAGACCACCTTCATGTCGCGACCGACTTTTGTTTTTGAAATTGCACCCCAAATGTCGCCCACGCAAACAAACATTACCGCCAGGTAGGGGAAGTCTTACCCTACCTGTTGGTGATGTTTATTTGCGTGAGCGAGCCTTGACTTTCAAGACATCATCGAAAGAAGCCATTGCTTACAAAATCTGTTACGCCCTAATTCCAGCTCTATCTTGGGAACTGACATCCGATTGATGACCTTGTTAAATGTCCAAAAAAAAATTCTTGTATAAATTTATGATGGTCCTTAAAAGGACCGTTTTGTCGTGAGGGTTGAGTAATGCTGAGCCATTAGGATATTAAACACAGATGAGGCTATGAGGTATGTTGTTTGGAATGAGGGTGACGCGCTTGGCAAAGTTGGCCCACAGCTACTCACGAAGAGCTACTGATTCCGATCAACAGCAGTGCGGCTTCTTCCTCCATTCCTATGGATGTACATGGGGGCTCCAGCTCACTGCTTGCAGGCAGGCTTTCGTTGTGTACTGGAGATCAATGTTCAAAGCCACGCGCCGAAAGCACTGCTGCTGCTGCCGACGACCGGACACCACCAAACACGGTGATTGGAACTGAATCCGATCACCAGTTGAAGGCAGCCTTGGTAGCTAGCTGCTTACGGGGAGCCTTTCGTTGTTTACTGGAGAACACCACCACTCATCAGACTGGATGGAATTCAATTTTGAATTCTGTGTTAGGAAAATCGCTGTTCGCAGCAACAGTTGCACATTCATGCAATTTTCAATAGTGACATTTTGAAAAATGATAAAGTCTTAAGTTTAACAGATGCGTAGAAATATTTCTGACTGATTGGTGATAAAATTATTGAAATTAGTCCTGAGGCAGCTGAGTTATTAGCGTTCAAAATCTTTCAAACTTTTGTTACATGTTCCATTTTCGGTTTTCACAAAGTGTACCCCTTTATAGAAATCACAGACGTAGTCCTACGTCAAAAATTCGTAAATTAATCTCATAAAATCGAGATCACGGCAAGCCAGAACGTCTCTAATTTGGTGTATTAGGTTGTTTTCCGCGGGCCCTGAGGGATTCAAGTAGCTCGGATCTCACCACATGCTGTGAGGTGCAGGACCAGACAACATGCTCGATGTCGTGATAGCCGTTTCCACAGGCACACAAACTGCTGTCTACAAGCTCTATTCGGTAGAGTTGTGCGTTTAACGAGTAGTGATTGGACATGAGCCAGGACATTGCCCGAATAAAATCGCGATCCACGTCCAATCCCTTGAACCAGGGTTTGATCGACACCTGTGGGGGAATCGAATGTAGCCATCTTACCAGATCACCATCATTCCACTTTTGTTGCCAGTTGATGAGGACTTGCTGACGAGTAATTGTGAAAAATTCATTGTAGGCGATTTGTCGCTCGTAAATGTCGCCTTCAATAGCACGGCGAGTCCGCTTTCTCATTGACCGGGATAGAGCAGTGAGAAGGGACCCATGCTAAGATGATGAAATGTGAGCTGACCCTCGAGGAGGAAGTTTATATGCGGGTACCGCCGGGATACTTGAAGGCCGGGAAGGAACAGCTGGTGTGCAAGCTCCAGCGCAGCATTTACGGATTGCGTCAGTCTGCTCGCTCCTGGAACAAGAAGCTGCATGAAGTGCTAGTGAAGAACAAATTCAAGGCAGCGGTGGCAGATCCTTGCCTCTATTTTCGAGACGACAGAAAGGCGAAGGTTCTCCTGTTGGTGTACGTGGACGATCTTCTGCTGGCGTGAAGGCGATGCGTTCAAGATCAGTTTGCCTAACTACATCAACACATTGTTGAAGGTGCATGGGATGGAAGAAGCGAAAACTGCTAAATCACCAATGGAGCCTGGATATTTGCGACTGGCCGATTTCGGAATCCCCTTCGACGATCCAACGAACTACCACAGTCTTGTCGGTGGTTTGCTCTACCTGGCCGTCGTAGCAAGACCGGATATTGCAGCTTCCACTGCAATTTTGGGAAGAAGGTTTAGTACACCGAGCGAAGTAGATTGGGTGGCAGCGAAGTGTGCTGCGTTTCCTGAAGAGAACGAGAGACTATCAGTTGAATATGGGTGGAGCCGTTGATCAGCCACTGGTCGGATTCTCCGATGCAGATTGGGCTGGATATGTCACAAGTCACCGCTCTACTTCCGGAATGGTGTTCCAGTTTGGAGGCAGCATTGTTTCGTGGGCAAGCCGTCGCCAATCGTCCGTTACACTTTCGTCCATGGAGGCCGAATACGTCGCCCTCAGCAAAGCGTGCCAGGAAGCGCTGTGGTAGCGACAGTTACTCAGCGACTTCGGTGAACAGCAAAAAAACCAACGGTTGTGATGGAGGATAATCAAGGATGCTTGGCGTTTGTACTAACGGAGAGAACCAGCAGACGCTCCAAGCACATTGACACCCGTGAGCGATTTGTGCGGGAGTTGTGTGTCATAAAGAAGATAGAGTTGCAGTACTGCTCCACCGATCGCATGATCGCTGACATCTTGACCAAGCCCTTGGGTCCGCTGAAGCACCAGGAGTTCTGCGAGATGCTTGGCTTAAAGAGTACAGCTGAAGAGATGCTTTATTGAGGGAGAGTGTGGAACGGTGCAATGCCACACCTCTTCACCGTACCTTGCGCCAGTTAACATCCGGACCTGTCGATGCGTACCTTTCGTACGCACAGACCTTGTTTTACGCCGGCTGCTGTCAGATCGCAGCATAAGTAGTACAACACTGAGTACTGCGAACTCAGCCGATTTTATTTTTCAAGTGAGCTAGAAAACATCTTGAAAATCTTCCGAAGTTTCAAATTGTTTTGCTGAAACAGCCCACGAAATTGTATATACATGCTGTCAAATGAACTCTTGGCTCCTCCTCCTCTGCTCCAGAAATAACGTATACATGGTGATGGGAGTGCACCTGCCCACAAAGCTCACATGACTCTTATAAAGTTTGATTACATTCTTGTTTCAGCAACCCAATTCTGGCATTATTAATATCAAATAAAAACACTGAATTCGATGATTTACATTATCCGCCTACTAAGGTTGATGTTTCGACAGTTTCATAATTATAATTCTTAATTTGTTTTCAGTAGGTGGCAATACCTTTACTTGTGGTTCAAACAGTAACTACCTACGTGACTTCTAAGCTCATTTGAATGTTTGGCTCCCATTTGACAGTTTGACTCGGCTCCCAGATGACAAGCATTTTGAGTTAGTTCGCAGTACTCAGGTATAACACAGTTTATTTTTCCTCACTCCAAATCGAACCGCAAGTCGAACGCATCGTGCGTGTACTCTTTTATACTTTTTAATAAAGAAAGTGTTCATATGTAATTTCGCGAGTTTCATTTATTGATTTCAAGTCGTTCCACCTGAGTTGTTTTCCCACTGTGTTGGCCCCGGACTCCACCTGCCGTCAAACATGGGAGAGCCGTTCAAGGAACATCTTGTTGTGGCGATTTTGCTGTCGAGTTTACCGGAGACGTACAACCCGCTCGTTACAGGTCTTGAAGGCCGTCCAGAAGAAGACCTGCAGCTGGAGTACGTGAAAAATAAGCTTCTAGATGAGTGGCGAAGAAGATGCGAGAACAAAGTGCATGAAAAGGCAAGTGAAATGACGATGAAAACCACAGTGCGATCGGAAGAACGGAGAAGTTTTGTACGGGCTTGTTACCACTGCAAGTGAGAAGGGCATTTGCGGCGAGGAGAGGCGACAAAACCAAACGAAGTCGATAGTGGTTAAGGACAAGCAATCGGATGCCGGTAGCAGTGGCAGTAGTCGAGGAGTGTGCTTCACGACGACGACTGCAAGTGATGTGTCGATTGACGGTCGTTGGATCATCGACACTGGCTGTTCGAAGCACATGACTGGATCGACTGTGAGCTTCGACAGTATGACGTTCAGTGAAGAGAAGGTGACTTTGTTGGACGGAAGAACGGTGAAGGCAAGAGGAAGTGGGCAAGGAAGGATCACAGGTGCCGTATTGGAAGGCGAAGCTGTGGATATGAAGCTAAATGGATTACTGTACGTTCCTGGATTATCTGGAAGTGTGCTGTCGGTGAGTCGAATCACCAGCAATGGCTACGATGTGCTGTTTGGTGCGAAGGACTGCAGAATTGTGAAAGCTGGCAAGGTTGTCGCTGTAGGTGATAAGAGCGAAGGACTCTACTACCTGAGGCAGCCAGTAGTATCGCAAAGCAAGAGGAGTTCTACGAAACAGGCGAGTGTTGTAAGTAGATGCAGTAGTGGGCTTCACTAAGGAGGAAGTAAGAAGTGAAAGCCCCATCTGAACTGAATCCATCGGCTGTAGGCTAATTAGATTTCAGTTGAAAGCAACGTAAGGCAGTCGTTCGTCCCTTTGGCCCTTCGAAATCCAAATTGCATATCTAAGAGTAAGCTATTCGCCTTGACCCACTTGTCCTGACGAAAAAGAATCGTTTTCTCCAACAATTTCCGAATGCACGACAACATCGCGATGGGACGGTACGAGTTATGATCCGACGCGGGCTTACCGGGTTTCTGAATGGCAATTACTCTCACTTGTCTCCAATCGTCCGGAACAAACTACTGCTCCAGGGAATTGATTGAACAAGTTCAACAAGCGCCTCTTAGTGACGTCTGGTAGGTTCTTGAGCAAGTTTAACTTGATTCGATCCATTCCCGGAGCCGAGTTGTTGCATGAAAGAAGAGCAATTGAGAATTCAACCATCGAAAACGGGGAGTCCATGTCATTCTTTTCCACCGACGTATCGCGGGTGTTGTTTCGGACCGAAACCGAATCAGGGCAAACTTTGCGCGCGAAATCAAAAATCCATCTGTTAGAGTAGGTACTCCTTGTCCTCGTTGACCGTTACGTGGCACGTTATGCATTCTCCTGCCGACATTCCAGAGCGTTTTCATGGAAGTTTCTCAGGGTCTTATTTATGCTAAGCATGAAAAATCTGGAATATAATGCTTAATTTTCTAAAAATCACTGGTAGAACGAAGGTCGTTTCAAAACTGCTCGACAATATGATTAATTTAACGATAAGGCTACCTCTGCGCTCTACGTCGTCATTTGGTGCGATTTGTAGATTACAGCGAGTCTAAACAGAGTTTAATCTATCTTTGGCTTCCACCTCAAACGCGATGCGTTTCATCGTAGATTTGCATCGATTTTCCCCAGCCGGAGTCAGTGACTTGTAGTTGTAGATTAATGTATTTTTATTAATGTTTTCATATTCCGACTATGCATATTTTTAACTATATTTTTGAAATGTTACTTTTTTTTATAAGTAGTGTGTATAGTTATGAATAAATAGTAAAAATAACAAGGCGAATCCTCAAATAGCATAACAATTCAACATTGAGCTCATTAGTGGCCCCATTTTGTGCCCAAAACCACTTTGGACTACATGTTCCGGGTACCTCCAGAAAGGAGGTCAATTCATGACTTGAACTGAGCCCCTTCATGTGTCCCCTCAAATCAAATAAGAAATTGAAAAGCAGTTCATTAACCCACTTTTCAAATAAAAACCACATTGCATCAGGGCAATTCATGTGCAGGAATTGCATGTTCTATGTAACAAATGTCCATCATTACATTGCTAATTTTCCTAATCACTAACTAATCGGTCAGTACAATTTCCTCCCCCCTCCCCCCCTCGCACAGACGTACCTGGACGAAGCGAACGGCAACACGCTGCTGACCCATCCATCGACGGGCGCAGCTGCAACAGTGGGGGTGGTAGACCAAGTGGCGACTACAGCAACGGTGGTGGCCAACGAAACCCTTATCATTCAATCAGCCTCGAACGATGACCTCAGCCAGAGCCTTTCCGAGTACACCGATGCGGACGAAAGCATCTCGGCACCCACGGAACTACTCGCCGAGGTAATTGAAAAACGTATGACATTCCAAATTGACACCCCGAGTGACAAACCGTTGAAAATTTACATATTTCAGTCAATCAATTTATTCTGATTGATTAATACTTACACTGTCCTTCTCTATTCCACCATCCCACACAGTTTCTGTCCGCGGTGATGTTGCGTGATTACGTGAATGCCCTCAAGTACTGCAAGCTAAGTATGTGTGCCAATAAGCGGGGCTATTTGCTACAGCACTAATCGATTAATTACCACTCCTCGTTCCAGTTTTGCAATACGAGCCAAACAACAGCACGGCTCGGGATTTCTACCCGCATATCCTGTCGAAAATAGCCTCGGAAGCGAGCAATGGCGGGGGTGGCGGTGGTGGGACAGAACAGCTGTCGGGAGAAAGCGACGAGAACTACAACTTCAACTACAGTACCTCGTCGTCCAATTCGGACGACATCAACATCGACGAGGTGGTGATGGTTTGCAGCAGTGAAAGCGAGCAATCCTCCAACTGCAGTTCGTTTCTGGACTATTCGAACAGCAGTGGTGGCAACAACAGCAGCAGCAGTAGCAGCAGCGGCAGTGGAGGCGAAGAGCTGGATGAACAGGCTCTGAATCGCATAAATAGTAACAGCACCGAGTCGGATCAGTTGCCACCGTCGCAATCGGCTACGGATAATAATACGTCGCATTCCTACTCGAGTCTGCTGCTGGAGGAGGAGGAAAAGGACCTAACACTGTCGGATATCTCCAACTTGAACATTGAGGACGATGAGAATGGTAAGGGTTTGGGTTGCGGGGACTTGAGGTATGCGTTGTGTAGAAGCTTCATGCGTTCTGTAATTTTAGAAGCTTCCTCTTAATCCTCTTTTTTTGAAAATTTGTTTATTTGGTTTATTTGGACTTTACTGTTAAAAGAAAACTTAAAGGACCTTAAAGTCTTTAAATCAATACTGACCTAACAAGATGTAGAATTACTAATTATCGTTGATGTTTTTTAATTTAAGTCATTTGAGAACTTCGATCACTTACTAATATCCAAAGTAACCATTGGAAATTTATTTCGCGTTTTGACATAGGACTACGTCTTTGATTTCTATATGGGGGTACTGTAACACTTTGTGAAAACTGAAAATGGAAAATGTAACAAATTATAAAAGATTTTGAACGTTAATAACTCAGCTGCCCCTGAACCAATTTCAATAATTTTATCACCAATCGATCAGGGCTACGCTCCGATATCAACGCTGTGAATTGATCTATAGAATGAATTAATGTGCTTGTACATTGAAGATGGAAAGCTTATCCCATGCACCATCTATGTAGTTCTCTGTGCAAGTGGATTAGTTGTGATCATTCACGGAGGAGCAACTACGAAGTACACGGTCAGATAACGTTAACTCGACGGCAAACACATTCATTGATACGTTTATTGTTGTGGATGATAGAAGAGCATAGCAGAAATAGTGCGAAATAGGAAGCTATGGTCATCACAAAAGAGGAAATCGAAAAAGCGAATTGGCTTTCACCCTTCTGCTTCTAAGCCCCTTACAGTCATCGTCATAGCATCGCACCGCTTTTGGTTCTAGGGCACTTGCTGGTTGCAATTTTAGATCAGGAATCACTGTGATGCGATCAGTTGTAAGGAGCAGAAATTTCCTTCCCAACTCTCATGTGAAATCTTTTAGTGGCTCTGTAAAGGGCCGGTTTTGATAGATTTCGACGGAGAAATTAAAAGCGTTCACCACAAATACGAAGAGCCAGCTGAATGTCCTTTGGCATATTTGTGACACGCTTTGCGTGAATGGCAAACAGACCGACCAGATAGGTCGGTTTATTTCACTCGTCGAGGGTATACTTATACCTGCGTCGAGTAGCATATTATTAATACAGGGAGGGTACAATACATACAGTGGGAAGTAAAATACTGAAAAGGGGAGGAGTTTCGCTTCTTATGCTACGGGCACAAAACGAGACACCACCGTCGAAACGACTATCGAGACTCATCATTCTCTGCTTGATCGTCAAGCAGTTCAGTTCGGTGTTAGCTCGCTCTCTCGAGTTGTTTGAAAAGTTCGTGGCGATAGTGTTCGCGCTCTCTCTTTTGCGGTTTGTCGTGCGTGTGTGTGTGCCCCGAAATGGGGAAGCATCGGTCGCGAAGCCCGGCGAAGGTCCAGAACCCCGGTGAAGGAAGCTCCGGTGTGCTTACCTCGAACAGGTTTGCTGTTCTCCCCATGGATGGGAATATCTAGCCAGCTGTGTTGGAAAAACGCAGCAAGAATAAGAAGAAGAATCGAGGCCAGTCCGATGTCACTGCGACGAACGCCAGCGACATCGGTGATTTCAGCGACGCCATCGGCAACGAAAATTCTGCCGGCCCGAGTGCGGCAAAAGTGAAGCTACCTCCATTGGTAGTGAAAAATGCCCATCTTAATAAGCTCATCGCAGATCTAGCGACGCTGGGCGTTAAAGCCGAATACAAGTTGGGCAGAGTCGGCACCAAGGTGGTGCTCCGTACCAAAGCGGAGTATGACTTGGTCGTCGCCCACCTGAGGACTTCTAAGGTGGAATTCTTCACCCACGACATTCCCGGTGAGAAACCATTCAAGGTCGTCATTAGGGGCCTACCAAACTTCGACCCGAAGTTTATCGAAGCTGAAATCAGAGACCGGTACAAGCTGGCCCCAAGTGCCGTCTATCGGATGACAAGGAAGGACGAAAATGTGAAGGCGTATCCGGATAGCCTTTTCCTGGTACACTTCCAGAAGAGAACGGTGACGCTCAACGCGCTGAAGGCCATCCGCTCCATCAATTCCATCATCGTCCGCTGGGAGCCATACCGTGGCGGCCATCGTGATGTGACTCAGTGCCAACGGTGTCTGAACTTTGGACACATCACCCGTAACTGCAACATTAAGCCACGCTGTGGCAATTGCGCTCAAGACCACGCCACTTCCGACTGCCCTGCGGATGGAGCCGTGGCGTTAAAATGCGCCAATTGTGGTGGTGCTCACCAAGGTTCCGACAGACAGTGCTCCAAACGCGATGACTTCAAACTCATCCGAAAACAGGCGGCAACTAACAACCAACCAGGACGCAAGAAGGACAAAGTCCTGGCATTTCAAACGGAGGATTTCCCGCCTCTTCGTGCTCCTCAGCAAAGGAAAGCGAATTCGCGGGTGCATTCCGCTCAAGCAACTTCTGGTGATTCTGCTGGCCAAAGCTCTCCATCCCCCCCTGGATTCTGGAGACAACCACCAGCGCAAAACAACAACCCCGATCTGTTCTCAGCGGATGAACTGATGGAAATTTTCGTCAACATGTCCGGTGCTCTTCGTAAGTGCCGCAATAAACCCGAACAGATCCAAGTGCTTGGTAAGTTCATCATCCAGTATGGTGTCTAAACCGCTAACCATCGCTACCTGGAACGCTTGCTCTGTAAAAGCAAAACAGATTGAGCTTGCCGACTTCCTCCGCAAGCACAGCATTGACGTGGGCCTACTAACCGAGACCCATCTAAAGTCCGGCGACAGCTTCTGGTTGCCTGACCACAACATTATCCGGCTTGATCGCACCAGCTCCAGGGGGGGGGGGGGTGGTGTAGCGGTCATCGTCAGAAAGGGAATCAAGTTCTGCACTCTGCCCCACGTCCGCACTTCTATCATCGAGGCCGTTAGTGTGGAGGTGGAATCACCAACTGGAAACGTCCGGTTTATCGCTGTTTACTGCCTACGCCAGTGCACCGCCAACAATGGACTAGGAACTCAATTCAAGAACGACCTGACAGCCATCACCCGTACTAGCTCCCGATTCATCGTTGGGGGCGACCTGAATGCCCGCCATGAAGCTTGGCGGAACTACCAGCGGAATGGATGTCTATTGTTCGACCACGCACAACATGGACTGTACACTGTGCAGTTTCCGGACGAACCAACTTTTATCTCTCCGGCGGAAAATCCGTCCACCCTGGACGTTTTCCTGTCAAACATCGTACTATCCAAACCGGAGGGGCACAACGATCTCAGTTCCGACCACCAACCGGTGGTGACTGAAGTCGGTGTCAACGTGGTTCCTGCTAGAAGCTGCCTGCGTAAAGACTACCACCATGTCAACTGGGTGCAGTACGGACGAATGGTGGACAGCAACACCGATGAAAATCCACTGCTCGACACTGTAGATGACATCGACCGGGCGTTGGAAGGACTCCAACAGGCCATATCCGTGGCTGACGAGGCGTGTGTTCGACAAGTTCCTGTGAGGGGTAAGTTTGTTGTTATTGATTCCAACACCCAGAGGACTGGAGATCTGGGCAAAAAACGTGACATGGCCGATCTGAACAGGCAGATTGCTTCCAGAATAGACTCACTCCGAAATGAAAGTTTCGGGCGTGTTGTCCAGAATCTGGACGACCGCTCCAGACCATTCTGGAAGGTAGCCAAGGTCCTGAAAAATCATCCCAAACCCGTTCCACGTCTCAAAGTCGAAAATGATGACGATCGGCTTTTAATTACCCCACAGGAGAAAGCAAATGCAATCGGCAAACATGTCGCTTCATCGCATTTGCTTGGCTCGACTATCCAAAGTCCGCTCGAATCTTTCCAAGAATAAGTTTTATTTAACTACTAGGGCTGCTAAGATTTAATATATATACACCGTATGCGTGATAATGTTTGCACCATCGTACAAATAAGGTTCCCGTTTCACCTGTGCATACAATGCCTTGGTTTTCTTGGCATGCACGTGACGTAACCCATAGCTCATACCGTAGTAGACTGTGTATAAAAGAAAATGATTTACTTAGTTTGACAGTTGCACCATGACGAAGTGGCAGCGTATTCGTGATTTGTCCCACGCGCAAATGTCGCAAAAAGACATTTCAATCACCGTGGGAGTGTCCCGGTGGACCGTCAAAAGGGTTTTAGAACGAGAAAAGAAAGGACAACTATCCACGAAGGTGACCATAGGTCGTCCGAGGTCAGCTCGGGTTCCGAGGGTTATCACTGCTATCAAAAGGAAGATTCAAGTGAATCCAGTGCGTTCAATAAGGAAAATGGCAAAGGAACACGGGATCAGTGACTTTACGGCACGGAAGATCGTAAAGGAAGATTGCGGGTCGAAGTCGAGGGCACGGAAAAAAACTCATATGATTACCAACGGGAGCTACGAGTCGAATGATGCAAGAAAATCTTGAACTTCCTGAAGCGAAAAAATCCGGTAATCCTGTTCACCGACGAGAGCATGTTTACTGTCGATCCCGTATCAAATTCCAGAATCGACCGGTATATTAGTTCTCTTGCGGTAAAAGACGTGGCCGACGAGCACAAGAACGAATAAAATCAAAACTTTTGAACCACTGAGCCGATTTGAATGATCAAAATAAAAAAAAAAAACTTTTCAGAAAAAAATATAATTTTTTTAAAAATTGGAGTTTTGTATAGAAGAACTTTGATTGTATTTGTTTTTTATGGTTTTATTGGTTTGTAGACAATAAGCGTAACACGTTTTTATATTGTTTTTAAATTTAGGCTTTTCTACATAACATATATAAAAAATCAGCGATGTATTTTTCTTCGTTTTTGACTTACGATTTTTGTGAAATTATCATGTTTAGAAATTTCTCTCATTACTCCAATACGACTAGATTACCATGGGACTCCATTGTCCAAATTATCGGTATTTATACCGATTTCCGAACTAGATACCGGTATACACATAAGGTTCCTCAGCATACCGATTTTTGAGGTTTTATACCGATTTATGCCGGTTTTATTAAATAATCAAAATGATTTTTGCCTACCCGCGCTCGAAGTTCGGAGAAAATTATTGTCTTATGGATACTCTTTCGATTAATGTTTCAATTTCCTCACCGTTTTTGGCTACCCATGAATCGATAAACTGTCGATGGCTCTTTCTGGTAATTCCGGGGGAATCGGGAAATACCTTTTAAACATTATTTACCTTCCTGAATTTTCTTCCACCTTACATCGTAAATTATTTTACGATTCCTCTCGGAAACTTATTTCGACTTCCCTTGGAAGTTTCTTCCACCTTCGCTCGAATGATTCTTTTCCCGCCAGTTTTTTCAACTTTTCCGGAACTTTAGTGATGCTTCCAGATTTTTATTGCGGATCCACACTAGCTGCATGAACTTTTAGGAAGTTCTGAATCTTTAGAAAAGTCCAGACTTTTTAGTAAGTTTCGATAAATTAAAGAATGTTTCAATAGCTTCTGTTAACATTCTAAAACCCGGTCCAGCGGACTCCAGTGAACATAAGGAAACATCATAAATATTTTGGATACTTCACAAATTATTTAATGGTTTTCAGGACAGTTCCATTAGTTTCAGGAGATTGAGAGAACTTCAGAGAGCTCCGAGAACATCAGGACAGATCAATAAATTTCAAGGAAATCCGAGAAACTCAGGCAATTCGAAAAGTTCAGCAATGCTCCGATGGGCTCATGCAAATTTAAGGAACGTAAGGGAAGTTACATGAACATCAGCACATTGTGAGAACATTTGATGCGGAATTCAGTGCTCATTAATCGCAGTGTTGATAACTTTTAAAAATTAGAAAAATCGGGAAGATCAGAGAACTTCAATGCTGATGTTACAATAAATTCAAGAAAATTGTGAGAGCGCTTAAAAAATTTCGTAATCTTCAAGAAATTCTAGAGACCTTCAAAGTTGATTAGAGATATTCCGGTAGTCTCATTATAATCAGGAAAGTTCCAAGTATTTCAAAGATGATCAGAGTACTCCAGAACAGCCCGAGGAAATATGGAATATTCCTAAGTACATTTTAGGAATGTTCCAAAAACTTCAGGGGCATTGCGGGGTCTTCAGGGATTTTTAGGACCACTTGGAAAATTTTCTGGATCATTAGAACATCCCCCTTGAGCTCTTTCTTCCGGAATTATGTCCTTGTTTCTTTCGACTGTTCCGTTAGTGCTCTGACTTCCGACTTCCTCCAGATTTTTTTCTCCAATCTACCACAGGTAGTTTCTTCCGTCTTCTCCAGGAAGTTCAATTAATCTTCTCCCAGAAATTACTTCTAAAATACTTCTATTGGAAGGTTTTTCCGAGCTCTTCCTGGCTTTCCCTGGAAATGGCTACTTCTGGAATTTATTTCCGATTTCCGAAACTTTTCTGCCTTCCTTTGAATGTGAAATCCGATATTTTTCTAAATGTTTCTTTTAATTTTCACCAGAAGTTTCTCAATTTATGTCTTGGAAGTTTCGACTTCTCTCAGAACTTTCCTCAAATTTCCTTCAGGGAAGCTTCTTTCTTATTTCTCTGGATGTTGGTTTCAGCTTCCTCCAGAAGCTAATTCAAACATTCCCCGGAGCTTTCTTCCAGAATTTTCCGATCTTAGTCCAAAAGCCGGAAAAAGTTGAAACTATAGTTGCTATATTTATAGTCTGGCGGATAGAATTTCGAGCTATCAGAAAGCGGAACCAATTCAATATATTGTAGACCAACAATTGAAAAGGTACTATCTACTTTTATAAACAAAACTTGGAGTTCTTTCCTCGCCAACCGAACGCATATTAACAACATCATCGTAAAGGGTGTCCACGATGAAATTGCCACACTATGAAATTGCTCTAACTTTTTAACCGTTGGGTAGAATTTAATGAAAATTTGGGTAGATTTAGTTCATAGTGCATTATTTACATCCTGCAAGTTTTAAAGTCCTGTGATCAAAACTCGCGGAAATGGAGTCGAAAGAACAACTCGTGCGTGATAAAATCTTGCGCATTCATCACGAGAACAAGAATCTCTCGCATCGTTCCATCGCTAAAACGTTGGGAATCGCGAATTCCACGGTGTCGCGAGTGATTAAGCGGTTCGAGGAACGGTTGACCACCGATCGGAAGCCCAGAAGTGAAGGAAAAAGTATTCCGTACAACACCAAAAATCACAACCGCGTAGTTGGGGCCTTCAACCGAAATCCGAACGCCTCCGTTAGGGATGTGGCTAAGAAGCTGCACCTAAGCCGAAGTTTTGTCCAGAAGGCCAAAACTAAGGCTGGGCTTCGAACGTTCAAGGTACAAAAGGCCCCTAATCGCGACGAGAAGCAGAACAAGTCCGCCAAAACCCGTGCCAGGAAGTTGTACCTCAACATGCTGACGAAAGTTGAATGCTGCATCATGGACGACGAAACATATGTGAAGGCCGACTTCAAACAGATCCCCGGCAACCTGTTTTTCACGGCCAAGTTCTAAGTTCAGCGTTCCGGAGCATGTGCGCACTCAGAAGATGTCCAAATTTGCGAAGAAATTCCTGGTTTGGCAAGCCATCTGCACGTGCGGGAAGCGGAGTGCACCTTTCGTGACCCAGGACACGATGAACGGACAGGTGTACATAAAAGAGTGCCTCCAGAAGTGGCTGCTTCCTCTCCTGAAGGCCCACAACGTCCCAACAATCTTCTGGCCGGATTTGGCCTCATGCCACTACTCCAAGGACGTGCTGAAGTGGTATGCGGACAATAAGGTCAATTTCGTGCCGAAAATGTTCAACCCTCCCAACACTCCGGAGCTCCGCCCCATCGAGAAGTACTGGGCGATTATGAAGCAGCACCTTCTTAAACGACCTAAGGTAGTGAAGACAGTCGAGGAACTGAAGAAAGTATGGGTTTACATGCAAAAAACGGTTGATTCACAGGTTGTGCAGAATCTTATGGCCGGGGTTAAGGCCAAGGTGCGGGCATTTGCGTATGGACTGTAAATAAAATACGAGTAAAATGGTAAAATGAAGTTTAATCGTTATTTCTCAATCCCTGAAAATTTGATGGCAATCGGATGAAAACTCGAATTTTGCGAATCAATTTTGTGTGTGGCAATTTCATCGTGGACACCCTTTATAGGGCAAACTTTTCCCAAACCGATGATGATGTTGGTTTGCGTAGTCGAGCCCATGGTGATACAGCTTTGTCACTATATGGGCGAGGAGAGCGTGAGGGGGAAAAGTGGGGTTTAGTGCAAATTGTAAACAAACAAGGTCGCTGCCCCATACAAAAATCCAGCATGGCTGAATCATTAATTTAACACATTAGACTCATTAATTTAACACATTAGACCAGAGAGAGAAGGATTAGTATTTTCCATTTAATTCCACTACTTTATTTGCTTATCCTTGACAGATACGCGTATTTCGTCTACAATGTGCAGACTTCTTCAGTGTCTTGTACTAATACTCGACTAATCTAATTTTTGTACAATGTGCTGAGTGATTTACCCCTTGCTCAGAGCATTTTTTTCCATATGACATTTAATCATATTTGAAAAAAAAAAACTGCAGTTACTCAGCTTTTTTTTTCAAATATGAGTTAATTTCGTATGGAATGAAAATGCTCTGAGTCAATTGAATTCAGTCGCTGGGTTATTGCAGTTGGCCGTGTGGTAAACGGAGTAAGCCGAGGAGTAAACAGACAGAAAAATCGTTAAACACCGAATAAATTTTAAGGTACATTGAGTTACTCACGAGTTACTCGCCACCAAAAAGCAATTCAGAATAAGAGCTGTCTCACCCCTTGGAGCGAAGCACAAACTGACTAACGTGACGTCACAGACTATAAATATAGCGACTATCTCTTGAGCCCACTCTGGAACCAACATTTTGGATTTAAATCTAAACGTGAACCGAGAAGTCTGCTGGTCTGAGTTCCTCTGGTATATTCAATTAGAGGAACAAACAGCACGTAATGTTGTGAACAACTTCAATGCTCGCACCACACGAAAGAAGAGTCTATCATTGTTGATCGATTTTAATTAATCGATTTTCTCTTTCGCGAATAACCTGACTGCAAATGAATTTCCAATTAAGTGTGTTGTTTCAGACGCAAGCTAACATCATTTTCTGTCGAACTGTGCTGCGAGCTGAGCGAGAAATTCGTTTATGTTGCCATGGTAAACCAAAGAGAACGTCGACGAAGAGAATCGATCAACGATGATAGGCCCTTTTCAAATGTTTCGCGAGAATGATAGTTGTCCAACAGTGCTCTCAATTTATTTGCAACAATCGAAGGTGTGCTGATGGATGTGCCGAAGCTGTGCCGAATCTAATTTTTGCACAATGTGCTGAGTGATTTACCTCTTGCTCAGAGCTTTTTTTTCATACGAAATTTAGCTATATTTGAAAAAAAAAAACTGCAGTTACTCAACTCAAATATGAGTAAATTTCGTATGGAAAGAAAATGCTCTGTGGTAAACGGAGTAAGCCGAGGAGTAAACAGACAGAAAAATCGATGAACTCCGAATAAATGTTGAGGTACATTGAGTTATTCACGAGTTACTCACTGCAAAAAAGCAACTCAGAGTAAGAGCTGTCTCACCCCTTGGACCGAGGCACAAACTGACTAACGTGACGCCACAGTTACTCGATCCAAGTTATTGTCAAAGAATTTTCACAATAAATACAATATACACTCGAACACGATTGTAGTTTTGGCTTGGTACGAGTTGAAAAAAACGCATGAAATCAGCGACAACGAAAACAAAACCAACTGTTCGTGGGCAGAGCCTCCCAACAAACAATTTGAGCTGATTAACAGCCATTTTTTAGCTGAAGAAGCTCATTTTTGTTTGAACAAGCTCTTATACAACTGTCAATGTTTGTTGGGCTACTACCACCCAAAGGCGTGCCCCGTTGTCAGTCAAAATCTAGGTCAAAACTGTATTCCGTAGCAACAAAATCAAGCAATGATACCGTTGATGACCATGTATCAGATCCCTAGTCTTACTCACTTCAAACTAAACAAAAAGCAGATTAGGAATCACAAAGATGAAGACTAACAAACTAATTATTTTCGTGTTTCCGGGCAAACATTCGCATTTGTGCTATAATGTGGCCATTTAGAATCTTGATTTTTTTTTCGCCAAAATAACGTATTTGACATTTTTTAATAAATCATAGCACGACAACATCACTTATAATCCAAAAGATATCTGTGACAAAGTCTTAAGAAAAAACAATGTCATTCTAATAGGGTTAACTACCCCATTTTGGGCATATTAAGCACAACCCCCACATAGTATTTCTTAATCTAGTGCAGTTTAGCACCAAACGGAATCTTATTATTACTGATGGCTTCCAAATTTATTTACCTTTCCGTATGTACCGTAAGATTTGATAAAGAGGAACCAATCGTTGAGATATTGTCAAAAGTCTAACACTGCTTCATGACGCCAAACTCGGCGTACGGATTCTAAACTCGGCCTAACGCATCGGAACGCCATTGAAATGCCTATCGGATGAAGATAAAAATGGATCACATCATTCGAGCAGTTTGAAATGACGTTTCCTACCACTCGAACTTTAACGTGGAACAATATTATGATATTTTTTCTTCTACAACCTAGAGAAAATAGGGTCTTATTTGTAATATGCTTGAAAAATCTGGAATTTATTGTTTCATTTCCGTAAAATCGCTGGTAGAAGGTTGTTCCAAAACTGCTCGACAATATGATTAATTGATTTGGTCGGAGCACTTCTTTTGTTTTTGGGAATAATGGGTGCAAACCTTCATATCACGCGTTCTCATTGACTTCGTTCCATAGAGCTTTTTGACGTTTAATCGGCGCACACTACTGCACGATTTAAATCGAACGAGTGCGAGCAAGAGGGAAACAGATTAGTGGGAAAACAAACCGTGCAATCATCCATGTGTGCTAGATAGAGAAAGACGATTAAACGTCAAAAAGGTCTATAGCTTATTAACTAAAGCACAGAAAAACAGACATAACTCACAATCACATTCTTCGCCAATAAGGTTTTAGTTGGGAATGTGTTCGCATTTGCCATGGTGGCGCCACTGAAGCGTTAAACAATCCACTACATTTCTAACTTAGCAGTGATGCCAGTTCTTTTTCAGGTCGATTTAGTAGATCACAGCTCTTGACTCTTGAGAATGATAAGGGGACCAAGATATATACAGTAATGACCTGATTTTGACACCCAATCTTTTTAAAATAACTTCTAATGCTCTAGGAAACCCATTCGCTTTTTCAGTGGTCTTATTACACCAAAGTATACCTTAAACTCTCATCTTGAAGATGCATGAGAATGATTTGGAATGATGATTGTTTGCTATTGTGAAGATGTGATCTGCCATCAGGGAACCACCCATTCCGTAAGCTTCCATCTTTGACCCGGACGCATCTTACCTGCTTGACACTCACTCACGTAATGAAGCTTCTGCTTACTCGCTCTCTGTTGGATGTCGGTGAGTCGACAAGGAGAGTACACAATATAGAGTGGCGCACGGATAGATCGACTCACCCCACACATCCCCCTTCTCCTCCACAGAAATAAAAAAAAAGAAATATATATGCATACATCAGCGTGTCTTAGGACAAAATCGTTGCCTAAAAAAGTATGCCATGCTTCTACTAATTGACATAGCAACCTGACAATAACCAGCAAACCATTTTCAACGTGGACTCCAAAGCAAAAAGACATGTTTCATTCTCTGTCAAGATCCCTGGTAAGAATTTTGAAAACCAAAATTGTAAAACCGGAAGAGTGTAAAGTTCAACAAAAGAAAAAAAAACTGAAGCACGAATCGGTTTATTTTAAGTAAGAATATCGACGCAGCGGTAACAATAATCGACCTATCGTTTCCTCACCAAAGCTATTCTTCTTTCCAATAATCACAAACATTATCTTCCACTGAACGCATGTATTCAGACAGATAGGATGGAATCTTCCTATCTCTGATAGGCCGTTGAGGACGAGTTTCATCGGAGAGAACATCTGGATTTGACGTATGTATCGGCTCGTATGTGTTTGTCGATTTCTGCTCACGAAATTCTTGGACCTTTTTTGTCTGCGATACGTGACGTCGAAGTTGCTGACCATCGGGATCGCAGAGAACCAAACTACCGTTACGTTCTTCGGATACAACGTATCGCTTCATGCCAAATCATCTTTCATCTTTTGTCCTAGATGGGCGTTCTACGGCAACCGTGTCTCCTGGTTTAACTCTACATGCCTTAGCGCCACGTCGAACGTCCTCTCGTTCTTTTGACTGCAATTTCGCTTCACGAGCTCGAGTTTCTAATGCGTGTTCGTCATGATTTGACTTTCCAGGACGAAGAAATGACAATCCACCACAGAACAGAAGGGGAAGTGCAACAAATCGGTGAATCAAAAAGTGGTTCGTTTTTCTGCTCAACAAGCGATGTGTTGTGGTAGCGTTCCACGCGAGAATTCTATGTGCACTCACACTATCATAGCATGCTGCCTATCTTAACTGCAGGCAAAAGATGCCTTCTACCGCTAGGTGCGCTAGTGTTTGCATATGACAAGTGGAGCCACTTTCTGATCCAAAGTTCCACTCCTGTGAATCCACGCTTGATTTTGCGACCCGACAACACTTCCTCGGGAGGCAATTTCGTGGTTGTATGATTTGCTGCATTATATGCTTGAATTGCAAACTGCAATTCTTTCTGATAGTTTGTGCCTGTAGACACTGCAGTGCACATCGCTTTATTCACAATTTTCATAAATCCTTCTACTAAGCCATTTTGCTGTGGGTAAAAGGGCGTCAAAAATATAACTTGGATGCCACGTTCAGAACAATAGCGTGCATAGTCGTCGCCATTGAATGGTGGTCCATTGTGCGATTTTATTGCTCTTGGAAAACCTTCCCTTTCAAAAATCGAGTCTAGTACTGCTTTGGTGTGTTCAAACTTGGTTGATTTAACAGGACGTGCTATTGCATATCTGGACCTTAGATCAATCACGAAAAAAATTTATATGCTTCCCAACATCAGATACGGTCCATTAAAATCGAGCGCAATGGTATCCCAAACGGCCTTTCTGGTCTTCCATTAACAGCGCAAACGGCACACTATTTAACCCACTTCTCTGCATCGCTCGCCATGCCTGGCCACCAAACACGTCTTCTTAAAATACTCTTGAATTTCCGCGCTTGAATCGATATTGTGAACCACGGTACTGATTGTTGCTTGCTGCTAAGACGATGGATTCAATTGCAGATGGTGAAGTCTAAGCTTAAAATGCTTGGGCCCGAGTTGCTGATTGCACGATGAAGTTTGAATCATGACCGTACAAACGAGCAGCTTTCTTGAGCTCTTGATTACGGAGCCCCCTCAACGAAACGAAACGGTCCTGATCATCCGGACTGTAGCCACACAATTGAACTTTCCTTGTCAACCGTGCATGGAAATTAACAGCACATTCTCCTTCTTCTTGACGCATGTTTGAAAAGCTTTCATGTTCAGCAGCTGGATCAGTCATGGACTTAAGATACCGGTCAATGTTATTTACCAAAGTCTCGTAGCAAGCATCATCCTCTGAATTTGGTCGCAGCTTGGCAGCACGGACAATACTTTTCAGTTCCTCGCCCATTGACAATATAAGCAAATCAACACGACGCTTTGGATTCTTAACATTCGACAATGAAGATGCTATTTCGAAGTCCTGAATGAAGCACTTCCAAGCTTCCCACATTTTGGTAGTCGGGACGTTCTTCGGAAAAGGTGTGATGTTATCCCAACGGATAGTGCTTTCAACAGCGAGCTGATGAAATGCGTGGCGTGTTGGCAGGAATGGCAGGAAAATGCTCCAGACGCACTTTTCCTCTTCCTATTGTTCACAAAACCAGCGGTCCTCTCAACGCACTATCAATTTTGTGGTCCTTTCAACACACTCTTCTTTTGCGGTTCTCTCAACACGGCCTGCTATTGCGATCCTTCCGACACACTCTGCTTTGCGGTCCTCTCAACACGCTATTTTATCGAACACACATACATTCTCCCAAAAGTAGCGGTCCTCTCAACACGCTCTTCCTTTGCGGTCCTTGCAACACGCCATACTTGAGTGGTCCTCTAAACACGCTCTGCTTTGCGGTCCTCTCAACACGCTATTTTATTGAACACACACACACATTCTCAAAACAAGCTGTTCTCACAACTCGCATTTTATTAATCAGAGATCAGCGTTGTTCACGAAAACCTGCAGTCCTCTCAACTTGCTTTTTTTTTAACTGGCACTACCTCCACAGTGTTAAACTAAAGTTTGTTTCACTACCAATATTCCTTGCCGTACTAGCCATTCTGGCAGCCATCTTGATTTTCCACTTTCAGTATAATAAATTTGTTCTATTTTAGCTTGCGGAATGAGTGATTTCCTTCCAAATTGCATCAACGGCAAAATGTGTATTCGTTTCTTTCCGCTGTGATGAAATAGGCAGCGAAAAGACCTGTCACGGTGGCCAAATATGAAGATGTGATCTGCCATCAGGAAACCACCCATTCCGTAAGCTTCCATCTTTGACCCGGACGCATCTTACCTGCTTGACACTCACTCACGTAATGAAGCTTCTGCTTACTCGCTCTCTGTTCGATGTCGGTGAGTCGACAAGGAGAGTACACAATATAGAGTGGCGCACGGATAGATCGACTCACCGCTTAGTGACGAATTACCACGTTTAAAAACTTGTTTCCAGCAAAAGAAAAAAAATCACACAAAATTATATAGATCTATGGAAAATTTCGTAAGACTGACATCACTGACTTGCATCTGTTTTGTTTTTATTCGACACAGCTGACGTGTTGACAGCACGAGGGAAAAGCAACTAGTGAAAATATTGCATGAACAAGGGATGCTCCGGTTGCAGAAAAATGCTTGGGAATATACATGATAGAGAGTGCTAGTGTGCATGAAAAATACGCTTGATGATATTTTCTGAAGTTATGTCTGTTTGTCTGTGACTAAAGTATTTGACATTTTTTTGACATAATTGACTTGTTAGCTCTGAAATCATGGATTTATTTGAAGTTTTCTGCTCGATAGGCTCAAAATGGGTGATTAGGCCGAAGGAGTTCTCTACCTTATACACGGCAATTTTGAGAAATAAATAAAAAGTTAAAAATATCTAAATTTTCTGAATAAAAAATATGAGTCAGAAAAATAAAAACTTTGGACACTTTAAAAGCGACAAAAATTGTAGAATGACAACTGATGGTCAAATATTTGTAATAGCTATTGAATTTTTACGGTGTTTGGACAAATAGTGCTTTATTTGATAAATTTAGGCTATTGCCATACAAACTTCAAACCATTTCCGCGATCTCTAATACTAATGACAAACATACTAATGTTCAACAGAATTAAAAATATAACCGTGCGAAGTCATAGAACATAAGTCCTAATGTTAATATGTAGTCTACCGTATGCGTGATAATGTTTGCGCCATCGTACAAATAAGGTTCCCGTTTCACCTGTGCATACAATGCCTTGGTTTTCTTTGCATGCACGTAACCTATAGCTCATACCGTAGTAGGCTGTGTATAAAAGAAAATGATTTACTTAGTTTGACAGTTAGTGGCAGCGTATTCGTTATTTGTCCAACGCGCAAATGTCGCAAAAAGACATTTCAATCGCCGTGGGAATGTCCCGGTGAACATTGGGTCAAATGGGTTTTAGACCGAGAAAAGAAAGGACAACTATCCGCGAAGGTGGCCACAGGTCGTCCGAGCGTTATCGCTGCTATCAAAAGGAAGATTCGGGTGAATCCAGTGCGTTCAATAAGGAAAATGGTAAAGGAACACGGGATCAGTGACTTTACGGCACGGAAGATCGTAAAGGAAGATTGCGGGACGAAGTCGGGGGCACGGAAAAAAACTCACATGATAACCAACCGCATCCGGGAGCTACGAGTCGAACGATGCACGAAAATCTTGAACTTCCTTAAGCGAAAAAATCCGGTAATACTGTTCACCGACGAAACCGTATCAAATTCCAGAACCGACCAGTATATTAGTTCTCTTCCGATAAAAAACGTGGCCAACGAGCACAAGAACGTGTATATGACCAAGCATCCTGCTAGCGTTATGATGTTTGGATTGGTGGCTTCCGATGGTAAAAAATGGACCCGGTGTTAATTCCAGAAGGCGACAAGGTCAACACGGAGGTCTACATCGGGATTTTAAGTAAGTATGTTCTTCCGTGGATCAAAGAACAGTACGGTCCGAAGCCAAATGTTGGATTTCAACAAGATGGGGCTTCGTGCCACACCTCGAACCGCACTCAGAAGTGGATGCAGGAACATCTTCCGTTCTAGGCGAAGGGTATGTGGATTACTCAATATGGCGCGTCATGAAGGCCAAGGCCTGTTCTAAACGCCACCCGAGTACAGCAAGCCTCAGACAAACATTGACCCGTACCTGGAGAGAAATGTATCCAGACTACAATATTAGAACCTGCCGTGCATTCCGGAAGCGTGTGGAGGCCGTAATTGCAGCAAGTGAAAACTCGATCGATGATTAACATAGTTTAAGACTCTGAGAAACATCCCCCTTTTGAACAAATAAACAAAAAACTCGAAAACGAAATTTTTGAGAATTTTTTTAATTTGGCATTGCTCAATGGTGCAAACATTATCACGCATACGGTACGATTAGATTGATTGACGAATAAATAAATAAATAAGTACTATTGTACTCCTTTAATCCAGTTCGTCAATTGTGGTACTGGATTACAACAATCTATTTCGATGATATAAATCTTCATCAATCATAACCATTTTTTACCACAGACTCGTATTTTGGGGGTTATGATTCAAAATGGATGGTGGCCCATTAGATTGCAAATAACTTATATTAGCAGAATGAAGCAGTTCATATTTGTCACTGTTTCAGATTCCGGCGACGGTCCCGGGGCTTCGCACTCATCCTCCAAAGTGGACACCCATCAGTCATCATCGGTGGTCGCTGCTCAACCAATCAAAGCTCAACCGTCATTAACGTCATCACCCAAAACTCAATCCAGCACTCCACTGGCATCGAAAATAGTGGCCATGCTGCGCGCTCGTGTCATACCTTCCAAACATTCCTCTGCAAACGATTAAAATCTATCTCTAGATCTATCTGCGTAGATACTTTATGTACATGTACGTAGGCACAAATAGCTAACACACAATATCTCGAACGAACCTAGGGCCTTGCTATATATATATATTTGAAAATCAGTCCAAAGAAACCCATAAAACTGTTGTTTATCGTATTTTACTTCTAATTATACTGAAAAAAATATTATATATCTATATTATTGGCAAATATTTAACCCCTCTCTATCAACCAAGTGAAACATTTAGGTCCTACTAGAGTTGGTAAAGTGACACATAGCGTGCGCATATGATCAGTTCCTGCTGGCTAAAAGTAAAATGAAGAACAAGTAGCCCAAATAGGAGGATTTGCAGTTTATTTACCCCTTTGCGGTGAGTAGTGAATCATTCGAACCGATAACCATCATCGAGAGACCAACTTCTTATGGAGATAGAAGAATCACATCAATTTTAGGTACATTTACAGGTGAATTATACTATACGAAGTAGACGAGGGTGCGCGCGAGTAATAGCGATGCGGTGTAATCGAAATGACTGATCTTTTCCCTTCAGTTTCCAGTAGATAAGTGATTGGCGGGTGTGTTTAGCAAGAAATCGGAATGTTTAACAACATAGCATATACAGCAAATTCCTGCCATCGGCAGTTGATTGGAGATCGCCCTTTCAAATTCATACTTGATTTAGTAGATAGGACTGCGTTTTAGATGAACAAGGAGAAAGACTCGATTGACGTTTGTTTTTCCCCCATTCGCACATATCTAGAGAGTGAATTGTTCCTTATGAACGTGATTTATCGTGAAAAAAAAAACAGAAGACTATTAGTAAAAGGGATCTCGCAGATTTGCACAATAATACAAACACATACGAAAGGAATGCGAAACAGAGTGCAAACAAAGTTTACTTTGTGTAGAAACCGTGCATACAAATTTAAGTACGATTGTTTAACACTTGTTTCGAATTATGGGAACGCATTACAACAGAAAACTGACACTTGGATAGAATGGAATGATCCAGAAGAAATTATTGTTATCTCAACGTGTGCATGTACCAGAACAAAAAAAAGTGTGTAATAAAAACAAAGTAACTAGTACATTTCTGCTGTTCTATCTGTTTGTATTTCTAATATCACTCGCATTCCCTTTCACGCTAAATAACTACTACCCTGGATGCAAAATTTGCATGCAATATTGCACTCAACCACAGCGGCAAAGCTTGCTTCGATAATGTTTTAGCTTTCCGGTGAACCTATTTGAAAAATTCACTCCCAAGTTTTACCCACTCCAAAGCAGTAAGCTCTCTATCCCCCCAATACACACAACAATAACCACGCTGCTGGCCAACTGGTACCATGGTATGCAATGCCCTCGAAAAACCACAAGCACATGCGAGCATGTTCATTACCTTCGCATACCAGTGCAGTGTAAACAACAGGCAGCCAGCGATTGCAACATGTGCGCGCTGCAAACGACGATGGCCCCAACCGCGGTTCTATGCCTCCTTGTATTGATCACAGACCTACACACTGTCGCACATTGCATCGCTCGCATTGGAATATCGCGTTCTCGTCGGCAGTTCGCACACGATCGGTGCTGCTGACTGGTGGCAAATATGTCAACTAGTCGGGAAAATTGCCCCTCAACATGTATGGGGATGGGTGGAATGGCTGGAAGGGTGCGCAGGGTCGAGCGGTCGGTCGGTCGGTTTGCCCACATTCAACAAGTATCACATATTTCTGCCTACTAAATACCATGATGAAGGCGTTAGAAGTAGGTACCCAAGACTGGATCGGTTCAGACGTTGACAAATCGGTTTTTAGCTGGAAAGCAATCAAAGACTGTATGGAACAAAAATGTTGTGACAAATTAAGCTTTTTGACATTTGGAAATCATTCTTACTGGGGGGGGGGGTTTGGTATGCATGTGTACGGCCAGAAACATTCAGTCAGCATTAGTAGGCCAGGGGCCCGCTATGTGTGGAAAATGGCAATCTAGCGAGCGGGAAATCGACGAGCCAATTCGAGAGAGGGAGAAGCCATTGCCGAGAGCGTGGAGGGGACGACTGGGACTGGGCACGGAACGACGACAGAAAGTGCTACGGCAGCGATTTCCATGCGTCTTTTTTGCTGCTGCTTATTTCTGCTGAATATCCACTTATACGACGCGCTGCTTCGATGGCCGGAGTCGAGTGAGTTCGAGTTAGATGATGGTGTACGGGTAGTACCTAGTCGTCGTCGTTGTCGATTTCGAAGAATGGATCAATTATCCTGGAGAACGGGTTGTTAAGTATTTGCGATTGACACATGTTGCGTGGGAGATGAAGCTGTTTGCATGGAGATGGTGTTTCATTGGCGATTGCTGCGCAATGGACCTGAATTCCTACAGTTGAAAGCAGACTTGATTATAGCTTCGATAGACATGATTGTAGTGCCGTTGTACTCCTTCAATTCAGTATCGCAAGCAACGTACTAGAAGCACAAAAAATGTTTTATCGGAATTATGAAATTATTTAGATGTTAACATTCTCCCGAAAATCATTCTCCAGAAAACCATTTCCCAAAATGCACCATTACCCAGAAAACCATGTCCCAGAATGTACCATTCCCCAGAGAAGATGATGAAATTATTAATTCATTATGTATTTTTCGCGTTGAAAATAAAATTTAGTTTATTCCATGAAATCGTTCGTTTGATCCACGAATCGATGCGTTGTTATCTGCAACGAAATAGATTCGAAGTTTTTATGAAGCTAGTTTCGTTCTAAGGGTCACACTCAGTACTGATTTTATTGCGAACGAATGATTCATAAAATAAATACGAAACATTCGTGTCGATAGAAAAAAAAGTAGGGGACTCAAATCTACTAACTTCAAAAATCTGGAAAACCGGGAATCATCAGGAATTTTTTTGTTTCCTTAAAATACCTGGAAGTCTCACAGAATTTCAAAACTTTCTTTCTAAGGATATTTTGAAGAAAATAATAAATTTTAAAATACAAGCATTTAACTTTTCTCGTTATTTTCATTCACGCTTTGAACTTTATAGATTCACAGTGGATTAATCTTCAGTAACAATTAAAATTAAAAAAATACAGAGACTTGAAATGTTTCTTTTTTGTTTTGTCAAGTCCTTGGATTTTTTTGAAAATACTAAAAGGAGGATTACAATTAAATGTGAGAATAACTAATTGTGGAGAACTTCAAGGTAATTCCGAGGAAAACTAAAATAAAATTTAATTCTGAGGATAGCTTCGTCGAAATTTTGAGGAATATTTCCATGGAAATCTCCGTTGAATATAGAATGGACTATTTTGACGTCTTCAGAACCACTTGATAGTTCTCAATTTGTTTCTGAAGTTAATGAAACTGCCTTTAAGTTCTTTTGTAGTTTGAGAAACTAGCCAACAATACTTCTCCTTAAATTCTGAACTTTTGGACTTTAATTCCTCAATTTTTCTAATGTTCATGGATCTCCTTTAAAGGTTCCCTAAACTTCTTTGAAATTTATGGGACTTCTCTAATGTTGACGGAACTGCTCTGAGGTCCTCTGTTCTTTTCTGAAATTCTCAAAACTTCTCTACAGTTTTTGCAGTGCTCATGAAGCTTGTTGTACTGCGCTGAATTTAATTGAATCGTCCTCAAATGTTTAAAATTCAGTGAGCTTCTGAACTTATGCGAAATAACTTTTTAACGTCTCTGAAGTTATCTGAAAATCTGGGAACTGCTTTATATACCCACTAATTTTCTGAAACTAATGGAACTGACCTCCCCCTGAAATTCCTAAAATTTTCGGAGCTTATTATACTTCTTTCAAATGCTCCCGAATTTTGCTAATTTTCATAAAATTTCCCGAAATTCGCGGATCTCATCTTAAGCTCCATAGATTTCTATGTCTATGAAGTAGTGCAGTTTCCGACGTTTTTCTAAATTTCCTGAACTTATGTGCTCCCGCAATTTTCATGGAATTAGAACGATTTTTCTGAAGTTCATAAAAGGTCCCTTAAATTATCGACACTAATTTAAAACTTCTTCAATAGTCTAGACTTTCCTGGAGCCTAAACAATTACTGACTTTCTTCAAAGCTCTCTAGACTGCCCTGAATTTATCAGTATTTTTTTTAAGAACCCGAAACATTACTGAAATTAATTAATTTGGCTTGAAGTTTAGAAAATTTTCCTTAAGTATTATAACCATTATAAACACTCACTTATTTTCCCTGAACTTATCTATGCTTTTCTGAAGTTCTCGAAATTTGTTTAATAATCCAGCAAATCTTTTGATATACATTCATAATTCCCTGACGCTTCTGACGTTTTCGGATCAATCATAGAATTCTTGAAATACCCTATAATTCCCGAGGGGGGCGACACATCTAAATCTCAATTCTAGATGCTCCAAACATCTCACACTAGCGAATAAATCTTCGAAAAATCTTTTTTCATTTCTCGCATCTACTTGCATCGTGCATCATCTTTTTGCAGGAAATCTTCAAAATCGTGATAAATCTTCTTTCTATCTACTCAGCGTACGTGCAGCTAGCCACAGCAAAACACAATATTTACTGCATCGTAGATAGAGTCGTCCCCCTCGATAATTCCACGGAACTCCTTGTAAGTCGCTGCAAATTTGCTTAAGGGGGTATTCCCAATCTTTTGCCTTTTTTCGGCCTGTTTTTCAATTAATTTTTTTTCAAGGAAAATGAATAGTAATGCGCCTAACTCTTTGGGATTCTTGTTTTTTTTTAACATTAAAGTTTACAAATAAATTTTTTTCGACATAAAAAAGACATTATTGACGTCACAAAATGGCGGCAAACAGACCCCTGTTCGCCGCAAACGCCTGGACGGGCGAAGACTTTTCTCTGGAACGGCTTCATCTGAAACAGATTTCGTGATGAAATTAATAATCTGCATAAGATTCTCTGGAGCTTCTCCCGTTGGCAGCAAAAAATCTTGCAAATTAACAAAATGGCGGCCATATGAAAAAACAGGCGATTTTTAGCCCGCTTTTTTGCAGCTTTAAGGTGCTTCAAACAATGTTAAATGTTAATATTTTTGGCTGAAAGTGGGAGAAGCTCCAAAGAATTTAATAAGGAACAAAATGCGCAAAGATTCAAGTCAATATCTCCTATAGTTTCTGAGAAAAATCTTCGCCCGATAAAAAAAATGTGGTTTCGAGAAAAACGCGTTTAAAGTTTTGACTTTAGTTAAAACCATTTGGGGGTTCTTACCATTAGTCAGCTATGCCTGTACACCGAATTCGCTGATCGGAAAACGGCTTGGGGGGATGAAAGTATATAGTCTAAAGTACAAAAAAACGTGAAAAAAAAAAATTTGATTTTTTGAAAAAAAAGATCGGGAATACCCCCTTAAGGGATTATTTTGAAGCTATCTGATCGTACTTGAAGTACTCGGAAATTTACTGAAAATGATGAAACTCTCTAAAAACATCTAAATTTAGTTCTCTGGAATTTCCAAGGGGTAGGTCACTCCGCACACCAATCTTGGGTCAGCTTTTTTGTCAGTGTGCCGCAAGTATGCCGATTGTGCCGGTCATAGAGCAAGCTGCGATTGCTTGTAAAATACCCATCCCGGCAACCCGGTATTTCTGACACCTTGAATGTTTTGGTTTGAAATCGCAAGGATCAATCGGATTGAGGATGACGCGGGAAGCGGCGGGTGTGTGAACTTTCGGTGTTTTGTGATCCATAGGGTAGTAAAAGTCCTGTGTTTTAGTGTTTTATAATGCCCTCAAAGGCAGACCAGAAATCTAGTCTTTCCGCCGGAAAGAGTTGGAACCGGTGGGGAGCATTGTTAGAGACCGACTATAGAGAGTTATGAATAGACTTCTTTAGTTTGTATTGTGTGATTTGCAACATTTTAAGGGTATTAATGAGGTCTGATTAACTGCCTCTTCCTCTTGAGTCCATTCTAGAACCTACATTTCGTATTTAGATCTATAAGTGAACTCAGACCAGCAGAGTTGCTCTGGTATATTCAATTAGAAGATGTTCCTGAACATACAGTCAAACAGCACGTAATGTTCTGAACAACTTCAATGGTAGTTGTCCAGCAGTGCTTCCATTTTATTTACAACAATCTAATGCCTACGAGATTATCCTGAAGGTATGCCGAAAATGTGCCGATGGATGTGCCCAAGCTGTGTAGAATATAATTCCGGCACAATGTACTGAGTGACTTACCCCTTGGGAATTTCTTGATGATATCGCTGCTTGCTAAAAGTTCTCGCTTTTTTTTTATTAATGGAACTTCGTTGATGTTCTCTAATCAACTTAGCTAAATTTTCGCATTTTTTTAAACTCTTTAAATCTCTATAATATAACACTCTTAAAATACTCTCACGTTTTCCAGATGTTCATATAATTTGTATCACGTTCCAGAAATTTTCTTGGAGCTTTGCTTATGTTTCCGGAAATGTACTGAGTTTCTCGAAACTTCTTTATGGTTTTTAATATTTCCTTGAAATTATTTTAACTGCCCTTTGATTATCTGACTTGTCTTGAAGTTCTCGTAGCTTCCATACAGCTCTCAGTTCTACTGAAGATCTCGGTTCTGATCGGAAATTAATACAAGATTTGAAATTCCCCAAAGATCTCTAGATCTAGCTTTTCTGAGATGCTTAGAACTTCTTAAAAATTTGCACAATACCCCTCAAGTTTTCTATATTTCTCAAGTTTATTACGGACTTGAAATAAATCATTAATTGTTTTACTTAATTCTGGCACTTGAACTTGTACATGGAATACGAAACTTCAAGACATTGAATATTTTTAGATCTTGGACTTACTTACTTGGAAAACTCAGTTAATTTTATTCAGAAAAATTAGTAGACATCCTGTACATAGAGAAAGACGATTAACCGTCACAACGCAAAGAATAGTCAATCTTGAAATAAATTCACACTGAAAAAGTAGAAAATATTGACTTATTAAAAGAAAAAGTGACTTTAGTGACTTGGCCTTAAAAAAAGAAGACTTTTTAATGACTGATTTGAAATAAGTGACCAAGTCAATAAAAACCAGCCCTGCCCTCTTCGATCGTTGTTTGGACTCTACCTGAGGTAATGCTGCTTTGATATCGATTTGGAAAATCCCTCTTCGATCCTTCGGATTTCTATAGTGATCTGCTTGAAAGTCGATTTGAAAAGAAAAGGGAAATCTCTTGATCCCCCTTCTGATGAAATTTATTTGAGCAATCAATTGATATGCTCACGGATGATGAAAATGATCCAACATTAAACATTCCCGGCGTAATGCCGAAAAGGAAAAGATCCTTCCTATTGTGATGACCACTTCCGATTTCCCTGCTCTTCGTACGGAACTTTTGAAATTTAGCATTTTTTTTTTCGTTTTAGAATTATACTTCACTGAAAATTTCAAGTCATTTGGTATAATAGTTACAAAGTTACAGCTGTTAATGTGTGTGCCATTTTTTCCACGGATACACCCTTTAGAACTGCAGGGAACAGAAAATAAACGAAACTCTTATCCGAAGAACGGCTCCGAAGGCTTCATAGAAGAGCAGTGAATTTATAGTACTTCAGCGATCTTTGTACAAGATAAGCCAATAAAATTGAAAATCGAGAAACTTCACAAAACTTCTTTGAAGAGCAAGTAATGTAGAAGTTTCGAGAATTTGTAGATGGGAACAATGTAGATATTAATCATGATGTTCTGAGATCTTTGTCAAAGTTCCGGGAACAGTGAATGACACACAGGAAATATTTACATGTTCAGCAAAATTTAGTTGTAGCTTTTGTAAGCTATAAACAAATCGTATCTGTTCAGAAAACTTCGTAGGAGTCGAGCCATGGAATTGAATTAAAGAAACTTTGTTGAAATACAGGCACCGATAAACCGACATGACCAAGAGGTACTCAACTCTGCACATCTCAATCTGTGCCTGGTACTTAATCTGTGCCGACAGCTGTGCCCAGAGTTGCGCTGAACGTGCCGCATTGGTGCAATCAAGCCATCGGTCTCAGTACCCCATGAGTTTGGCAACCTTGCAGTTATGACTTTTGAGATTGTTTGTTTACAACTTCAAGCTATCATGGATGGCTCATTGAAAAACGGAAACGAATGTTATTTTTTCCTAAATTTGGGATTATGTTGATAATGCTGATGATGATGGTGTTGTTGCTATTGAAATATATTTTTGGGGACTCTATAAGTGAAATGTAAGCACAAATGTTTGCTTGTCGATAAATATCATTCGATAAGGTTAGTTCTCCAATTGAAGCAATGGTGAAAAGTTACCCAAAACCATAATGCCTCTAGGGTTTTTGTCATCAAGGCATAGTTAAGAAACAGATGTGAGTGGACAAGATTTTTATCGACCTGTAGATTATAATTATCATAGTTTATGATATTAATATCTCTTTTAAATTTCATTTGCATCAGCGTGTGCCTTAACGTGCCAACAGAGTGTCATACGGTGTTTCGGCATAGTGTGCAGAGTTGATTTCCCCTTGGACATGACACTTAAATCTGACTTATGGCCGAAAATCGTAAACGGCCGAATTAAATGTACAGCGATCCGAACTGTCAAAACCATAGGATTTTTTGATCTAGATAAAAATAATTTGTCCAAAATAGATCAGACACGAAACAATTCATAATTTTTGCAGTCGGGTTGATGGCATTTCCCGCGAACACAAAGTCAGATGTCAGAAGTGTGCTTTGGTCAGAAATTTTATTGTTTTTGATATGGTCATTCATGTCAGTTTGTCGGTGGTTGCAACACAGAAACCACCATCAAGATAGCGCTTTAACATGTTAAAAATCTGTAGTCTGAACGTACTATAAGTTTCATAGAATTTAGTTGATATCCATAGATTTTCAATATGATTTCAATAAAATTCTCTGGATGTTTTTCAAAGTCTTGAGCAATGAAAAGGTTGGCTCAGTATTATTCTGAAGATTAGAATTAGACATATTTTCAAAACGTATGAAGAGATTCAACCAAGTGGTAATCAACTCAATCTGTGCCGATAGTTTTCGCCGTGGCTAAAACTATGCCAAACGCTGTGTCGAAACGTGCCAATCAAGTATCCTATGAGCCTGGCAACCCTGAAGTTTTAATGACTTTTGTGATAGTTTGTTTGTTTGGAATTTCACCAGAATAATCCAACTGGGCAAAGCAAACCAAATCTGTTCCAAGAAGACTGATTGTAGCCCTGGTGGATGCCGGTTCCTTAGCTATACTCCGTCGGATGGATTCTGGAAAGCTGGACGTGGTTCTTCATCCGTGGCGTTGATTATGGAACACTACGACAGCGATATCAACTGTGAGGTGGAGGTTGAAGTGTTCAATTAATTATATGATTTGAGTAGTAGCTATACTGAAGATCCGAGAGATATCGCCCCTTGAGTGGTAGGAAAATCATTTTCGCAGTATGAAGAATATCAGAAAATCCACGATTTGTGACTAAACATGCTTTCACAGAAGGAAACAAATAAACGAGTGTTTACCTTATCACCATAGTAATGTACTCGTGCAATTTTTGTGCACCTAAAACTGCCCATAAAAACGATAATGAATAAAAACTGAAAATTTTCATGCATTTCCAAATGGTTCCCTACCATTCCCATACATTCGAAGTGACTGGCCCTCTGGATGTGGATGATGTCAAAAACAACAAAACATGATTAATCGGATGCAAGCGGAGGACGGCTACATGCAAATTAGTGGGGATTTAAAAAAATAAAGTTTATCGATTTCCTCGACGTTGAGATACTGTTGAAATTACTTAGCCTAGATTGTGTAATATATTAAATAAATAATTTTTTTAATGTTTGATTGTTAGTAGGTGAAAAGGGGTGGTCATTCTACACCAGCGCTGCCCAACGTCTCGTGGTCTCTGGATCTCAGCAATGATATCATTCTGGCCCATTTTTTTGCACACACACTTAGAAATTATTGCCGACGTAATTTATACCGAAATCTGAACAGCTGAACTTTTCGGTAAAATTTATGCAATTATTCAATTCAATTTCATTTCAGCTACTTTGAAACTAAATCTTTATTAAAATGACAAGATTGGATGATTTAAACAAGGTTGAACATGTTTTGATATTATTTTCAAATTCAATAGCCTTTAAAATGAAGGTCAAAGTTTTACCGAACGTTCAGCTTTTCTGATTTCGGTAAAATTTACCGAACACGGAAACAAAATCTTAGTGTGCAGAATGAATGAGAAATAAACAAAATGCAGCTAGAAACATGTGCATTGAACATAGATACAGCCATATGAAAAAGCAAGTTTAGAAAGGTTGGGCAGGCCTGCTCTACACACTAATTTTGCACCAATTATTTTCTCAGTGTGCCTCACGTGTGTCGACAGTGCAATGAGTGCCAGTATTGGACTGACATTGTTTGCATATTAGGCATGTTGGTATGTTTGGCAACCCGGTTAATTTGACAGGCAAGATGTGTTGTTTGGTTTTGAAACAACAACACAACTAGCAATGGCATCCAAACTAGAAGACAATGACCAAGAGGCACACCTATGCTGATACCGGACAAACTGATCCGACCGGAAGATCAAGTTCCTCCGACCGCTCAACAAATACAACATCGATGAAGTTGACGACAACGTGAAGCTGGTCATCGATCAGGCACGGGAGAAAATCTTGCAACTGAAATTGGATTGCTTAAATAATCTAAAATGTGTGATAAAAGTGCACGTTTCCGTTAAATAGTTTTGGTGTTTTCGGTGCACCTATTGCTTACTTGCCAAGGAATAAGTTCACCAGGGACACCAAGACGATTAGACGGAAATGTGCACTTTTATCACACTTTTTAGCAAGTGAAAACACGCTCATTAATCCAGTTTGGTGTGAAATATTTTATAATTGCAACCAAATGATTTTAGCTGAATGTTTTTCATTATATCTAACATATGTATTGCTAACGAAAAACATACAAAAACATGTCAATATTCATTCACCAATCAAAAGAGCATCACACGTTACCTTATAGAAAATCATCCGGCTGATTTTGTCATACGGTTTTCAGAAAAAAATGAAATTGGATGCAACTGAATGATGTTTCATTCTATAAATGAAGGGTGATTTGGTTCAGTGTACTCACCACACTTTGACGTTGCTTTATATTCTCTTTACCTCACATGCAACATTGTTTGCGACTTAGCGAGCTAGCTTATTTTCCACGAGAAGCTCGAGAAATGTTGTTACTGAGGTCTTATTTTTTAGAAACACTGTTTTCGAGAAAAACTTATTCAAAGAGTAACGTCTGTTTGTCTGTGGGTATACGAATCCAAAAATCGAATTGAGTTAACAAAAATGATTTGCCACATGCGCTGCGGATCAGGCGCAGATATAGAACAGTGTTGCCAGTAACTTCAAAGATCTTGATCATCTCTAACCATGGATGCCAAACAGTGCCAATGAGTGTGCCCATCTGTAATTTTGGCACACTGGGCGGAGTGACCAACTTCTTGGTAGGTTAGTAAAGTAAATAATTATAAATGTTAGTAAATGCGAATGCTAATAATTGATAAATACTTTGTTAACACACTTCACACCACAACACACACTACAGAGCAGTATGAAGTGAGCCAAAAGGGGGAAACGAGAGTTGCCATAGACACAGGGACTGGGACTGGACACGGCTCTCAGGTCAGGTCAAGTTTACTGTGCTCCAGATAAAAAAGAAAAAGTTCATGTAAACTGGTTTGAAATAGACCGTTTTTTTCCGTTTTGGGTGTATTCATCACTGCGACCATTACATTGATCTATTGTGATATTCCCCTTTTTTATATTGATTTATCAGTTATGTCGTATCACTATTTTGTGAAGTGACCGACATAGACTGACCAAAAGCATTTTCCCAGCCAGGTATTACATTTCGAATGAAATGTACTACTTTACTGGGACCTGCATTCCAAATATCAAAGGGTTCTGCCAGCCCCTTATCCAGAAAAATACGCCTTTTATTGAAGATTGCTGCACAAGAGCATAGCAGGTGTTCAGAGTCTTCCTTTTCTATACCACAGAATCGACACATATCCTCTTGAGGTTTTCCTATTAGCTTCAAATGATATTTACATGGACAATGTCCTGTTATCAAACCAGTATAGACACTGAGATCTTTCTTTGATAATTCAAGAATTTTGCTAGTCATTGAAATGTTCGGAATTATGAACCGTTTCGACTGCCTAGCAATGGAAGTGTTGTTCCAATTGGTCTCCATTTTCATTTTTTTCCATTTCTTGATCTCCATTTTAAGAGAACAAGTAGAAACTCCACAGAATGGTTCTGGTCCTATGAATTGCTGTGATGATCCTAGCCGGGCTATCGTATCGGCTTTTTCATTCCCTTCAATTCCACAGTGGCCAGGAACCCAAAATAAGTTTAGAAATCACCGTTACAAGATGGCTGAGAATCAGGACCCAATTGTCCAGTGGGTGATCCTCCATTCTGGCGTGCGATTGGACTTCTAGCGAGCGAGTTTGGCGAATCGCTTCTGTTCGGCCGCGTCGTGAGACACTACACGAATACACAATATACAAATAATTAACAAGAGAGTTAGTGTTTTGAATTCTTGATCGAACAAAAATATATATGTCCACAACTGACCCTGAAGAGTACTCTTTCATGCTCGAGCTAACGCCACCACACAAGAGGTTGTTGTAGAACCCACAATCAGTGATCCCCGTTGGCTAGACCAGGGATCGAGGGCTCAGTAAAGTGATCCGTCTGACCGCTTTTAGCAAGGTGAACTTCGAGATGTCAAATGTGGGGAAGGTTCGAAGCGAGCTAAATCTCTATTCTAGATGCTCAAAATATCTTATACTAGCGAACCAATCTTCGAAAAATCTTCTTTCATTTCTCGCATCTTCTTGCATCGCGCATCATCTTTTTGCAGGAAATCTTCAGAATTGTCATCAATCTTCTTTATATCTACTCAGCGTGCATGCAGCTAGTCACAGCAAAACACAATCTTTTCTGCATTGTAAATAGATAGGGTCACCCCCGTCGGTTTGAAGAGGTTAAAATATAAATGTATAAGTTATATCTCAATATAACGCAACTGTCACTTTTGACTTCAATCGCTGATTTATAGCTAACAATCATAAAATCAAGCAAAGTAATAACACCATCGGAGATGTGAGGCAATCCTCCATCTATTGATCATGCCAATTCGAATAATTGAACTGTTATTTGGGAGATATCGCCGATCAAAGTCAATAGTGACCGTTACGTTATATTGAGGTTGGAGCAAGGGGTAAGTCACTCAGCACATTGTGCCGAAATTAGATTCGGCACAGCTTGGGCACATCTTCGGCATACCTTCGGCAAAATCTGTAAATAAAATGGGAGCACTGCTGGACAACTGTTATTGAAGTTGTTCACAACATTACGTGCTGTTTGACAGTATATTCAAGAACATCCTCTATTTGAATATACCAGAGGATCTCAGACCAGCAGTTCACGTATAGCTCTAAATACGAAATTTAGGTTCTAGAATGGGTTATTCAGACCCCTTTAGTACCCTTAATTCAAATAATGATGCAACTCACACAAAACAAACTACAGAAGTCTATTCATAATCCTCTATAGTTGGTCTCCAACAATGTTCTCGACCGGTTCCATCTCTTTCCGACCGCTGATAGACCGTTGCTTTTTACAGCACGATAGGCTAGGTTTCTGGTCTGCCTTCGAGGGCATTATAAAACCCTAAAACACAGGACTTTTATGATCGTTAGAACATAAAACATCAAAATTTCGCACACCTGCCACTTCCCGCGTCATCCTCAATCCGATTTATCCTTGCGATTTCAAACCAAAACATACAAGATGTCAGAAATACCGAATTGCCGGGATGGGTATTTTACAAACAATCGCAGCTTGCCTATGACCGGCACAATCGGCGCACCTGTGGCACACTGACAAAAAAATGACCCAAGATTGGTGTGCGGAGTAACCTACCCCTTGGGTTGGAGGTGAACCAGCCCCAGGCTGAAAGCGTCCTTAATAAAGAAAACCTAACCTCACCTTTTATTGAGGTATATCCAAGGGGCAAGACAATTGTACTCAGAGTAAATATATTTGCAGCGAGTAAATGTGAGTTACTCATATTTACTCAAATATAAACAAAGTAGCCTCACATTTTTCAATAAATGAAATTCTGGAAACAACCGCCTTCAGAGAGAATGATTAGTTTCATGCTTTAAAAGATCCAAGTTAGATTGCTCTTGCCCACTCCAGGGGACCAAGGCCTCTTCTGATTTCTTGGAATCGATGGCTAAACTGTAATGTCTTCGAAGTTTTTTTTTGTGATGTGGTGGTGTGATTTCAAGCCAAAAATTTGGCTCCATTTTCTGAGAGGATTCTTTTTAGCTCATGAAAATTAATACTCAGTCTCACAATATCGATCAAAAAGGCTTCTCATTTTGCTGAATTAAATGCCTGAAATGAGAAAACTCGACATTAATAATAATTATTAATGAATAGCCAAATTATATATACAAGCTTCCATAATACCCCGTTCACATTACAGCCTATATCACGTAATATAGGCTGTCTTGCAATGAGCACTCATACATAGGATTTCCAGTGAAAACTAGATGTATGAGTGCTCATTGCAAGACAGCGTATATCACGTGATATACGCTGTAATGTGAACGGGGTATAACGTAAGAGGGCTGTAAATCCTTTATAATATTTAGCTAGAAAAAGTCAGAATAATGGTCAACTGTCACCAGAAACTTCCATTGTTATCCCTGATACCCCTGGAAAAGACATCAATAGACACGGGTTGAAAAGGGTGAACAGGAACGGTTTGAAATAATGTTGTAATGATCCACATTTAGCACAAAAGGAACATTGTAAAATGCAGTTTCTATTTAGCTGATCATTCCAGTTCAAAATAGGTTAGTTCTAGCCAACTTCATAGTTGATTCTATTCTGAATTCCCCTTTGAATTGACTGAAATGCTCCCTGTGATTGTCCGAAATCCGTTCTGGGATTGTCCGGAATCCCTTGTGGGATTGTCATGAATCCCTCCCAATATTAAATGAAATCCTCCCTGGGATTGTCCGGAATCTCTCCTGGGATAGTCCATAGAGTCCATAATCCCTCTTTGGATTGTCCGAAATCACCTTTCATATTGCTGAGATTGTCTTGATCCCCCCTTGGCTTGTTCGCAATACCTCCTGAGGCTGTCATAAATCCTCTTTGCGATTGTATGGAATCCTCCCTAGGTTTTTTTTTCCAGAATCCCCCTGGCACTGTCATGAATCCTCCTCCTTAGGAGTGTCCGTCAGAATCCGAACTATGCGATTACTAATGTTTGCAGTACTCGAACGTTATCTGCATGGTAGTAAAGCAAAACATCTTTGGCTGTTTCGTATGGTCATCATGAAAATTTTCAATCGATTTTGAGGGTGCAGCAGCTTGTAGTTGCTTTTGTACGCGTGCTTTACAAAAGTGCAATTGCCCTTCCATTACCGAAATATCTTCTCGGTTAAGCATTGCAAGCGCACCGTTTAAAATGTTGTTGAAATACGTAAATTTGCTTTGCTTGACAGTATCGGTTTAGGCACAACAATCAGGTTGCTATGTGCATATGATTTTGAGCAACGCGAGTTACTCAGAGTAACACAAAATTAGCTCCAATATTGCTCATGATCAAAAGCTGTCTCGCCCCAAGGGTATATCTGTATCGCTAGACGAATAAAACATAAAACAATGTTTAAAGAAAGCCTATCTAATGTGTCGCAGACTGCACAATAGGGCATCATTATATTTATTGAACGAATCCTGATTAAACAGGGTGAGCTACCGGTGGCTATGAAGATCGCTCATCCGAGGAGGATGATTCGTATGCCGCTATATATCTGCCCACAATGCCTGTGGAATTGTTGCAATCACGTTGGTTTCTAAAGTGGATGCCCCTGAGGGTGGCCTAATTATTGCTGTTGGTGGTTATGATCTCGGCACTGGTATTTATCACCACACTGTAACAACGCTTGCAGGGAATTAGACGAAGTACTGGCTGCGGGAGAGATCCGAGCAATGTCCTATAGGTTTGACTACTAATCAGAAATCTGATCGTCTCGACCGATGGATTTATTGAATTCATCGTGAAGCAAAGATCAAAGACTGTCAACAAGATGCGAAACTTTACAACTATTGGAAAATCGTCAGCAAAAAACAGTGATGACGTTTTATATTAAATTTTGTGTCATTCTTGTCAATGTGTGCCGTGATGTGTTTCAGCACTGTGTGCAAAGTTGATTACCCCTTGGATTCAAGCTTGAGACATGAGATATGATATATTTGCATGCAGCAAAAAAGGGAATAGAAGATGAGGGCCAATCATCAGCCGTGAATAGGCAATTAATCAAGAAATTCAAAGGCGCAGCAGAGTTTATTTTAGATAATCTGGAAAAATATCGCAACTCCTCGCATCCTGGACGAAACGTTCAGAGAAAGCTTGAAGCAACTTGCGGAGGAAGTCATAAGACACTTTCGGGGTAGGTCAGTAAGAGTCCTCGAAGGACGAAGAATCTCCCACACATCTGGAGGAAGTCTGGAAAAGAATTTCAACTACTGTTCAATTTTCACACTGCCTTTATTCTAGCGGAACTATCAATCTATCCTCTTCAGAGTATTCTCTAGCTAATAAATTATCACACTAAAGCTTCATGTTCATATAAGTATAGCATTTCCTTCTAACTCTTCGGGATAAGTTTGAAGAAATTTCCGAGAGCCTTGTTGGTAAAGATCAGATAAGAAACTTCTGGGAGTAGTCGGAAGGCACTTTCAGAGGATGTTAGAAAAAACTTCCGGGCAAGTCTGGAGAATCTTTCAAATGAAATCGGAAGAAAATTCCGGAGGAAGTTAGAAGAAGCTTCTGAAGGAAGCCAGAAGAACCGAGCATTTTAAAGAATATACTTTCTGCTGCATTTTGCGACTACTACAGTCATTTTTCATCGGGGGTAACAAGCAATTCATGTGTTCAATAAATTTAGTACTCTCAATCTTCGAGATAAATGCTGTGTCAGTCGGTTCTCATGGTCGGTTATGCCAACTTTCCATCAGTAGGCCGGGGCACCAACCTGCTGAGTGTGATATCGCCTACTAACGCTGCAAACTAGCTCTGATATGGCTAGCAAGCGGCAGGGAAAAACTAGCCTCTGGTTGACCGTTTTTGGGTTATGCTCGCAATGATCTGCTGCAGCTTGTAGTGGAGGCAGGTTGATGTTGGAAGTAATTCTCTGACATACATATACTGGCATGTACAGGCGCGGTGTGCGGCACCGAGAAGCACCGGAAAAGAGGTGATGGCTGCGGACTTCTTCTATTGGACTCTCCAGTCGAAAGCCAGATCTTCAAGTCAACCTGTTTACCATTCATGGTTGATTTCGAAAAGCGTGTGTGGGATGTGGGGGATCGCTGTAGAACAAATTTATGCAAATGTGCCACTTTGGCAAACTCGAAATGTGGTTCTTGTCGTATCTCGACGAGTGACTACACATCGGCTTGGAGAGCAAACAACATCACCACCGTGCCCATGCAAGCGGCTTTTGGTGACGACAGAGCACGACGGCACTCTGACGTCGAAAATAAAGTGATTGTTTGAAGGTTACTTATTGCGCGCGCCACCGCCGCCGCCGCCGCCGCCGCCGTGATGAATAGGAGAGTGGAGAATGTTTCATTTCGTGTGTTATGCGTTTTACGTGATTGTATTCATTAGTCCGGTAATAAATAGTAGCAGAATAACAGCCAGCAACAACGCCATCATCGGCCGACGGCGCGAGAGCTGTAAACTGTTCGATGATGGAAATCAAACGATCGAACGTACGCAAATTGGCGCTTTAGAGAAGGGGTGATACAGAACTCGAGGCACCTGTCGTTTTGTGGGTTTGGGAAATCGCGTTGCCATTTTGATTCCAAATTAGCACACAAGTAGATTGCAAGTGAGAAACTGTCAATTTGACATTTGCCATGGAACTGAAGGACCAACATAACATGTTTCTTGTTTACATAAACGAATGTTTCAGGAAATTATAAGCAAGTTCTTAAAAAACGATGTCAAGTCGTATGTTTTATGGATTTCCAAACAACATCTGGAGATTTTATAGAGCAAAATTTGAGAGACTCAATTTATCTAGCAGGGCACTTTTCACAAAAGTGGATCGTAGTGTGTCAGCAGCGTACCTTCAAGGATGTTAAACGAACCTCTCAAAATCCTTGTTATATCTTCAAAAAACCTTCACCAATGTGTACCAATAGCGTACCTTCGATTTTTTGGAACTCCGGGCAGTTGCACAGGATGTGTTCGACGATGTAGGGTACCCCACAGATGATGCAGCTTCTGTGGAACGGCAGGCCACCATAGTTATAGTAGAGCATTATATGTAACATCTGACCTCAGATTTGAATTCCTCGGAAATATTTAGCCTAACATATATTTATTTAATATTTATTTAACATATTACTTAAGTGTATTCTACACTATTTTATTAGAAAAAAAAACGTGTTTTTAAACCAAGTATTTCGATACCCTTGGATGCCTAACCCTGAATGTAGATAACTAACAAACCCGGAAAAGGGCATATACAGAAAAAAAAATCTACATAGGTTCAGGTTGAATGTACCTTTAGGTACCTCAACTTTATAAGGATGGGATGGTTGATTACCTAAGGAAAACTTAATTGTGATAATCAATTTAGAAAATACGTACTTATGAGAACATTTTGTGACCTGCTGAGTTCCAGAAATAATGATGATCTCGAATTTTTCAACAAATCAAATCATGCCTCTTAGATATTCTCGCAAGAACGTAGGTTGATCAGACATTATTCCAAATAACGTCAGAAGATTCTAGGTCTCTGGATATTTTTGGTTAGTGACTTATTATTCTGAAGACCTCTAATTGTTCAATAAATCAAATCATGTCTCTGAGAAATTCTCGAAAGAGTTGATTGATCAGGAATTATTCCAAAGACCTTCAGAAGGTTATTGCCCAAGTAACAATGAAAGTTTTGCCGATGTTTTAAAGCATTCTACAAGTCTAAATCATGGTCAAAAGAACCCTCATAAAGCAAAGATTGTTATTTGGTAGACCTGCACCATAGAGGTAACTCTAAGACCAGAAGGTCCCGAAGAAACGTGCTCAACTTTTTGGCTAACTCTGGTACTATCTTCGGTCCTAAGCTAATCGATGCATCCCTCGAAACATAAGAAAAACCAATAACCCCTCATTTTATCTGTCAAACTTTCATAGCAAATCAAAACAAACATAGTGTTGTACTAGAATGTCAACTAGAATGGGGTGCGTTAATCGTTTGCTTGGGACCAACAGGCTAGTCAAGTAGTGAGCCAATTTAAAATCGTTAGTTTCCACCGGGTGCCTGCACTACGGTCTCCGGATATTTTATCAATTATTTTGGTTAATTGGTAATTATTATGAAGATCTCTCATTGTTCAATAAATCAAATAATGACTTTTAGATATTCCCGCAAGAAAGTAGGCTGATCAGAAATATGATCAACGACTTTCATAATGTTCAATGAATAATTATAATTAGTTACTTATTTTTCTGAAGACCTCTAACGATAGCAATTTATTGGGATTTTAAGACTCCCCTTCCCCCTGTGTAAGAATTAGTACTATTTACCAAACGCCCCCTCCCTAAATTTTTAAGACCATAAATCGAATATGTGTATGGTCCAAGGGGTAAGTCACTCAGCACATTGCGCCGAAATTAGATTCGGCACAGCTTGAGCACACCTTCAGCATACCTTCGGCACAATCTCGTAGGCATTGGATTGTTGTAAATAAAATGGGAGCACTGCTGGACAACTGTCATTGAAGTTGTTCACAACATTACGTGCTGTTTGACTGTATATTCAGGAACATCCTCTATTTGAATTGTAACGCCTCCGCTAGCTATCATCAGACTGACAGCATATCGGAGACGCTTCATAATGAGGCTAGATTGATATTGGCGTTACGATCATTCGTAACACCCCATTATCGTTATTTCTAGCGCGGACAACAACCAAACCCATCGCGAAGCGTTCGTGTTCTTGATGTATTGAGACATCAGCTGTCTCCCTCTCATACCATGCAATCTACAGATTGATAAGAAAAGATTATGCAACAAAAGCAGCCAATCAGAATCGGCCGCGTGTAAAATGCAGAGGGGATATAAACACGACTCTGCGCGTGGTGAGATCATCTGCAAGTTGGCTATCGAGCTAGACAGTTAGAAGATTTAAAGCTAAACCGTAAATTATAAAGTTACCGAGCAGTGAGTGCTAAGGCACTGTCAAGTGCGGGAGATCGGTACTTTGAAAAGTAAGTGATTTCCTAATCGAATTAAATAATAAAAATTCTAATGTAGTGTTTTGGGTGATAGATATCACCATCAGACAAATAGTTAAATTTATAGTGCTAGTGTATCACCGAGATTATCGATTCGGTGAATCATACCAGGTAATTAGTTAATTCAGTGAAGTGTGTGGCAAGAAATTAATTAGGTTAATAACGTTTCGAAGGTCAATCCTTCGAAAGAAGGTTCTTGGTGGGGACCGAAAACTATCGGCGTCATCGACGTTCCACCTCGTGGTCGACACAAGCACACAGCAGCCATCTTACACCAAAGTATCTCGGTGTGCAGTGCGTTTTCGGATCACGCCCTCTAGTGCTTTCCGTCGTTCGGTGGTCACCCACCGAAGAAGTGCTCTCTGCTTTCTGCAGCACTACGCAAGCCACGCCGCGGCCCTCGACCGCTAGTAATCCGTGATCGTTTCACGCTCCGCCGCCTACGTTTCCGAACCTTTGTCGGCACCACTCGTCGGCACGGGTAGCCAACGGGATCCGCGAGAGGCTCGACTCCCACCGCCGTGACTTCGTAGCACATCGAAGAGCACGCTGTGGCCCCCGGCCGATAGCAATAGGCCGTCGATCGAACTGTAGCGATCCCGCAGTCGAACAACGCTACCCACGCGGCTTCCGGCCGTCCGCTTCAGCGAACGAATCGTCACTCCGATTGGCGATTGGCAACAACGGCGTTGGCATTCCGCCGACCTCGATCACCTCCACGTGCATCAGCAGCAGCAAGTAACCCGGGTTGCCATCGAAAGAAAAGGTTAGAGCGCTTTAGTTTTAAGTTTATTATCATGTATCAAATAACAACCTGAAATACGTAGCTTCCAAAATTATATTCTTTGCCCACACTTAGTTTCTCTTTGTGAGCGAGAACCAACCTGCAAATTCAATCTCAACCTTTGATCCCGTAAATATACATAGTTAAATGAACCTGATTGAATGCTTTTAGTGAATTAATCTCTTTTTTGACACACGTTGATTGCATGAGTTTGATCGCGTACATTAGACCCGCCCTGAGTGAGCTAGCTTGGCAAACTTAAACACGCATTTCCGCATCACATTTTTGTATGTGTTGGCGCTTAAGCGGATTTGTTGATTTCGATTCAGGGTTTTTGGTCAACGTTGGTCCGGGTTAGAAAGGGTCCGGTATAAACTACTACAACCTAGCCTGATTCCGTCTCATCTCTGAGTACCAGAATCCGTTAAAGCCATACGTAACATATTCCCCCTGAAAGTGGCGATTTTGGGTATCGTATCGTTCCGTTTGTACCGCTTTGAATTTGGGTCGTCTACTTTCTAGCAGGTTTACTGTTACAGAATATACCAGAGGAACTCAGACAAGCAGTTCACTTTTAGATCTAAGTACGAAATTTAGGTTCTAGAGTGGGCTCAAGAGAAAGAGGTGGTTATTCAGACCCCATTAATACCCTTAATTCAAATAATGATGCAGCTCACACGAAACTAACCACAGAAATCTATTCATCCTTTATTGTCGGTCTCCAACAATGTTCCCTACCGGTTCCATCTCTTTCCGGCCGCTGATAGACCATTGCTTGTCACAGCACGATAGGCTAGGTTTCTGTTATACCTTTGAGGGTATTATTATTAAAACACAGGGCTTTTATTATCGTGAGAACATAAAACACCAAAATTTCGCACACCCGCCACTTCCCGCGTCATCCTTAATCCTTAATCCGATCAGTGCGATTTCAAACCAAAACATTCCAGGTGTCAGAAATACCGGGTTGCCGGGATGGGTATTTTACAAACAATCGCAATCCTTTAAATTTGTCCAACCTCTTAACGGAATCCCTTTATAAAGAGCTTTGAGTGGGTTGGTTTATTTCCTTTAAATTCCGTTATAATTGCTTACCTTTTGATAGATACGCGTACTTCGTCTACTACTTGCAGACTTCATCAGTGTCAAGTACTCAACACCACTGAAGAATCCATCTACGTTTAGTATATAACTCGTAGATAAAAGATGGATTCTTCAGTGGTGTTGAGTACTTGACACTGATGAAGTCTGCAAGTAGTAGACGAAATACGCGTATCTGTCAAAAGATAAGCAATTACAACGGAATTTAAAGGAAATAAACCAACCCACTCAAAGCTCTTCATAAACAATCGCAGCTTGCTCTATGACCGGCACAATCGGCAAACCTGCGGCACACTGTCCTAAAATATGACCCAAGATTGGTGTGCGGAGTGACCTACCCCTTGGTATGGTCTGTATATGAGTTGTTAGATATGTCTGACACCCCCTTCCTCCCATGTAAGGAAACATTAGAAATGTCAAATATCCCTCCCCACTAACTGCTTACGTAGTTGTTGAGTGTCCCCTTTCTGATATATCAACAATCAACATTTTGTCACATTTCATATATTTATAGAGATAAATCAAGGCATACTACAATCAAATATAAGAAGTTCTGAATTTTACGGATGTTCTGGATCTTGACCATGACCACTCAGAGTCTATGACTAGCTGATAAATATATCAGTATATTGTTATAGAGACAAATCCAGGAATACAACAATTAAGTAGCACTTAATTTTACGGATGTTGTGGATCCTCGAGGGGGTCTCCCTTAGCTCAAGTGGTAAAGACACAGCTATTCAGCAAGATCATCCTGGAGGCGGCTAGGTTCGATTCCCAGCTCAGTCCATGCATTTTTCGGGATGTGTTTAGATCCGACGTTTAATCCCAGTAGGGACGTAAAAAGCTAACCAAACATCTAATACTTTTCAGTCGTTGAATCGGAACTCACTTACGCATACCAGCAACAGCGAAGGTGGTAAATGTACAGTTTAACTGCAGAGATGTCACCACTACATTGTATGGGGAAAACTAATGTCACGAAATTTTTAACCCATAGCATTTCCATGACATTTACCACCTCTGCCAGTAACACGAACGGGTGGGGGGAAACTCTCCAAAGAAATGTCGACGGAATCTTCAGCCGCAGGGACTCACTTGTGAGTCCAGAAGTTCCAGGGGTGTTTTGAGAATGCAATTGTTTTCCTGGAGTCTCTTGATTTTTTTTTGCGTGGATCTGCATAAGTTCTGATGAAGGCCTTGGATACTATTAACAGACCTTCAGCCAAACCATGCTTCCGAAACTTGCAGATCTATCGTTCGCACTTTTCAGACATGCAACTCGGCATGGAAGCTATCGTCGTCGTCGTTGTCGCTTGGTGCACTTTGTTGACGCTTTTGTTGCATGCCGTAGCAAAAGTTTCAAATTACCGATAGCTACCTACTGGAGGAAAAATGTGCCGCTGCAACGAGCCATCATCAGGGAACTTCGCTCTGAGAGATTCAGAGCTGGTTTGGGGGGCAGCAAAGAGAGTAGCCTCTCGCATACTTGTACACCCGAAAAGGGTGGCTCTAGCAAAAGATTGCGATCCCTGCCAGACTTCAATGCGGATTTTGACAGATTTCAGTGTTTCCTTCTTTTTGGCAGGCATTTGATCGGAGCAACCGTGATTCACGCCGAGCATCGGTGACAATTGCAATGACATGTTGCATTTTTGATTTGAGTGTTCACATTGCATAGGTTACTTCGGTATTGGACTCGAATGTTTATGCTGAGCGAGCTAAAGTAGGCCCACTGGTAGTGGTGGTGTTTGCTTTTCCAATTCCGACTAGCTCAGCGCTTTTCGTTGCTGGTTCGGCGTGGCGGTGGTGTCAGTTGCTTTCGGATCGCCTCTTGGGAAAGAGAGAATGTGTCATTTGGTGTATCGCGCCTCCGTCGTGGACATTCGTTTCTGTGTTTTTTTTTTCTGCTCCTGCTGTGTGTATCGTCGTCGCTTCTAGTGAGTTTTAATCAAGCTTAGTATAGAGTGCTACGGAGCTCCAAAACAGTGTCGCCGCCAGCAATAGCAGCAGCAACAGCAGCAATCGTGAAGCAGTGAAACAAGAATAGCAATAGCAGCAACGGTGTCGTGGTGGACCGCATATTTAGGAGGAAACTAGTTTTCTTTCATCGCGCGAGGGCTGCCTTTTACATACTTTCGAACGTTTTTCGAACGGCAGCAGCAGCAGCAGAAACGTTGTGGACAAAACGTTTCAGTGTTTATCCCATTGGCGCCTTGTACTACATACCACACGCGCGAACCAAAGGCTCCGGATTAGGTCGAGGCCTAAGGAAGAGCGTTTTTCAACGATCGACGAGTGTTATCGGTTAGTTTCACAACAAAATAGTTTAGTTCAACAACCCACAACCAATCATTAGGTGACCAACGGGAGTCCACCCTAGGACCCTAGGGTTAAAATGTCAAACAATTTGCTAACAAATTTAGCAGAGCAGTGCCAGCCCAATTTTCACCTTTTCAAAATCGCGTTTCTCGCAAAATTCACGTTTCAACAGAACCGCATTCGCTAGTGGTGATTTTAAGTGAAAACAAGTATGTATGTAGGTACACTAGCAACAGTACCAACAACAACAGCAGCAAAAAAAGTGGAATGTTCAACATTCTTTCGTCGTCTATATGTCAATCGGGAGGTGGGGTTCCCACCCACCACCGCTCTCACCGCCTCCTATGAGTCGCCTCACTCACACTCGCACCTTGATTTCCACGGTTTTCAATGGAATGAGGGACAGCCGCTTGCTGCTGCGAGCATCACGAGAGAATGAGCGCGAGCAAGCGAGGAGAGAATCACTCGCTCAGAACTTGATCGCGTTGATCGTCGTCTGTTGGGTTGGAACTTGGGACGACGACGACGGCGACGGTGGCAAAACGGCAAATGTAAAATGCCATGAAATACTGATTATAAAATAGCTGTAAATAATTTAAATATTTTTCTCTGCACAATTTTATGCCTCTTCTCGGGCGGGCGGCGATGCGACTCCGAGCGAACGTCAAGAGGGTCTCGAGCGTAGTCGGCCAGTGAATGTGATAGACGCGACGGTCGGATGATCGAGCGTGCCGCGAGGGGTTGGCACAGCGACGCCGAACGCAGGAGAATGGCACAAATGATTGCAAATGTGAATGTAGAGTGTGTGTGTGTGTGTGTGCGGAAAAGTCGCTTGGTCGCTGCGCTCCTCTGCTGTAGGGAATCGCGCATTGCTTAAGTGGAATATTGACTGTAACGAAACTCTGTTGTCAGGTTGAAATTTGAATCCAACATCGTTTCGGGGACTGGGTAGGTGTTATAATGTGTCAGGTTTTCATTAATCATGTATTTTAGTAATTGAAATTGGAGATGCTTGCAGAGCTTGATTAAATTTGCAACCAATTTAAGTTAAATTACATTTCATTTTAATCTAGGAGCTCCAGCTCCTAGAGTGACTCACTAAACTTTATTGTTATGATATACATCTAAGTGTTTTTACATTGTTCCTGCCTTGGGTAGTCAGTATGACAATTGTCATCTTAAAACTAAAAACTAAAACTAAATCTTTTCTAAATATAAAGGCAATTAATCGTTGCAATTGAGGATTGCAACGATTTTTGCCTGAAAATATTAATTATTTTGTTGAGCATTTGGTAGTACTTAGTAGTACTTTACCAGGGAGGAATTATTAGAAGTTTATTCTTCAGGAAAAGTTTGGTTTTCCTGTTTATAAGAGGATACAAACATTTTATAAATTTGTTACATTTGGCTTGACTGCCCTCAATGTGATCTTTAAAAGTTAATTTTTGGTCAAACACTAATCCAAGACAACACTTCGTTTGACCAGGAAATTGGAACTCCGTTCATAGTGGCTATGTAACTACTACTAGGTTTCAAAAAGGAAGCTCTAGGCTTATGCGGGAATATTATAAGTTGAGTTTTGGAAGCGTTGGGAGAAATCTTCCATTTTTGTACATAAGAAGAGAACATATCTAAACTTTTCTGCTTTCTGCTGCAAATGACACGCAGACTTCTTCCTTTAGCGGAAATGCCTGTGTCATCAACGAACAAAGATTTATGACAACCCTGAGGCAACGCAGAGAGGTCCGAAGTGAAAATGTTATACAATATAGGCCCAAGAATGCTACCCTCAGGAAATCCTGCTCTAACAGGTAGTCGTTCAGATTTGGGATTTTAATTATTTACCTGTAGAGTTCTGCCAGTTAATTTTTTTTGGAATAGCAGGGCTGGTAGCAGGTCACTTTTTAGTGACTTGGTCACTATTTTGAAGTCAGTCACTAAAAAGCCACTTTTTACACCAAAAAGTCACTTAAGTCACTATTTCCCTAAAAATAGTCACTAAAGTCACTTTTTCACTACTAAAATAGAGTAAAATTTAAAAATATCAACAAAATGTTTAAATTTAGTACTTGGCACTAAGACAGTCTACAGGAGTTTTAACAAAATATACATATCTGTTGAACTTCAAATTTTTACCAGGTTGACCAGTGAACCGCAAAACTTAAGAACACCAGGAAAACTATTGGGAAATGCCTTCAATTTCGATTAAAAATCATTTTCTCCGATATCTCTTTTCCCAGAAAATAAATTGTAAACCTTTAAAACTTTCCAAAGGTATGTGATAGATTTTCAATGGATGATTAAGAACTTTGAAAAATCCAAAGTAAATTTTAAGAAACTTTTAAAGGATTCTAGGGATGACACCAAGATATATCAGAGGAGAATACCAAAGTACAGACTACGAAAGTCTCATGTAAAATTAAGTGTTCTGAGGACTGATTTCTTTTTTTTTTCATCTAGTTCGTTTATTTGTAAGGCTCAATCGCGTTAGCTTTACGGAGCCGATAATTCATTGTTCTTTGCTTGTAACAAAATTCACTTAATTCTATGTCTAGTAGGAGTTGGATCGAATACTCGCGGCTTACTCGAGATTAGAGGGGTACATTGTCGAAGGATAGGAAAAGGGGAGGAGCTCGGGAGTAGGGTTTCGTTGTCTCATCAGAGCGTTGTCGCCAGTATGAACGGTTCTAGATTCGTCTGAAGTTCGACCGGCTATGGTGACCAGTGGGCGACGATGAGACTCATCGAGACGACTGATTTCTTCATCTCTGCTTAAATCTTAAGCCAGGTTTGCCTATATGTATAGTTAAACTTGGCTTAACACATACCAGCGTCGCTTTTGATTATTGTTTAAATTATTAGAGACGCAAAATTCAACTCCGAAACAATTTTGGAAATAATTCCATTATAATTGAGAGTGCATTTAACGAGAGTTCTGAGAAGAATTCTATGATGATTTGATGAGGATTCTAGGTCCAATTCTAATAAGAATTGAGGAGGTTAGAAGAAAAGGGGTGTAAGTGACTTTGATCTATTCTCTTCATCCACTTTCTCTTTTGATAGTCACAGCTTTATAAACAGATTTTGTGCTATTTCTGCCACATAGTTTGACAAAGGAGGTTCTCATCTAGCATCCAGAATGGCACACGAATCAAGGAATGTGTTTGCAGCTGAATTATTAACGAAAGAGAAAGTCGATGAAGAGAATCGATCAAAGTCACTTACACCCCTTTCCCTCTAACCCCCTCAATTCAAAATAAATTCTGAAATTCCAAGAAAATTCTAAAGAGTTAGAAATAAATTCCTATAATTTAAATGGAATCGAATTTTAAAGGTTCAATCTCAAAGAAAAGTTTCAAAGTTATTCTGTGGTGGATTTTTGTTTTGAGAATTCTGAGGAAATACTATGGGAATTCTAACGAATTAAATTTACAATTGAATGCAAGGAAGAAGTCCAAGATTATTCTAAGCAGAAATTTATGAAATTTCTGAGGTTAATTGCATGGAAATTCTAAGAAGAACTCACATACATTTTAAATGGATTTATGGAAGGGGCCTTCAGGGAGTTCCTAGAAGAATCAATACAAAATCGAAAGTACCACTTTAACTACTCATGTGTTATTACTTCATGCGTGAATTTAATGATGTACAGAATTGGAGATGCTTGACGTCAAATATCAGACTTAAAGTGGAGATTTTATACGACAGATGAGGAGATTAAATTATAAAGTTCATAGTTCCGTTATAGTACGGCAATGAAATGTGAAAATTGTATATACAAAGTAAAAAGCGGGCGAGCAAAGGACAATTTTGAGGTATGAATCGAGTGTGAAACAATCGATATAATTGTTTCCGCACATCGGAGGTACATGAGCAAATCGGCGATCATCCCTTTTGCCAGTGATGGCAGGGGGAAACACCCCTCACCATTCCTCATTAACGGATGAGCTTGGTAAAGGAGATTCTCTATCCGATTTGTACCTTCCTCAAAATTGTCATTTGTTCGCTTTCTACTTTCTACATACAAATTTCACACTGCCGTACTATAACGGAACTATCAACTCTTTACTTTCATCTCCTCATCCATCGTCTAAAATGTCCATTTTAATTCTGATATTTGATGTTAAGCATTTCCAACTACGAAAATAATCTATTTCCAAGAATTTTGTTGACTGTTCTGCAAAAAAATCAAGAATGCAGTATTATTTTTGTAAAAGCTTATTTGCCTCTAAATTTAAGAGAAGGGGAATTATTATAAAAAAGTTCTTGAGATAATTCTGAATAAATTCTGAGAAAAGTTCTTAGCTAATTATCAAAGTTATCTACCTAGATATATCAAAATTTAAAAGATCTCGAACGCAGAATCAAACACAAGATCATTAAAAAATGGAAATTGCTAGTCATCTAATAACGTATCATATAACGTAAGCAAAAGTAAATTATTCAAATCACTTCAAATGCTCTTCACAGGAAATTCCGTTGTGAGCTTCGATTAAATTAGAGGAATTTATGAAATTTGACTTTAAGTTCCACGACATAAAAAGTTTATTTCAATATCATACCGTATTTGAATTTCTAAGTTACCATATAAATGGTTACTTATTTAGTAGTTACATGTCACTATTTGGTCACTATTCCAGTAATTTTAGTCACTAAAGTCACTACTATTATATCGCATCAGCACTACCGGCCATGAATAGGCTTTTAAGGTGTAATTTCGAACCATTATTTTCAAAATGTTTGTTCCTCAGGGCAGAGAATCGCTTGTTAATGTGTTTTTGCAAATCCCGCCAGATAACTTTCACGGCAGGATCACGTGTTCTTTGATATTGCCGCCTACGGACATTTTTCAGACGGTTCAAGAACTGAAGATCGTCGTCTTTTATAATTGAATCGAATTTTTAACCTCGCATTTTTGTACTGAACTAATCAGAAGAACGAACGGAGGGGATGAATCTATATTCTCTTGCACGGACATCACTTTACAGCTTGTGTGCAAGTTTTCGTTCCACAGCGCTTTCGGATCGGAGCTCGATGAACACTGAATACGCTAGAATAATGGAAGAGGACGAGCAGCCGAAATGTTTGTCCACAAAAGGGTCTATCTGTTTCCAGATAGTTGACCTGGTCGGATCTACTAGATAATGTCAGAGTAGAGGGAAACGAGGAGCAGCGGAAATGGATCTGCGCACTACACCGTGCAGTGTCCGGGTTCGAATGGCATTTGTGGCTAGTTTACTCTCTCATACCACCGCAAGTACACTGCATGGTATAGTAAGAACTGCTTTTCTTCGTTCCATAATGCTTCTGCCAAATGGCATCCCCCCCGACAGTGGAGCAAGTCGAATCTCGGTGATATCACTTAACATATTCCAAAACTTTACATTTTTCATAAGCTTTATTAAACAAAATATATATGTGTGTGTGTATTTCTTGAAGAACTCTCTCTACAATGTCGCATTTAATCCGGACAGTAGACAGCTTTAATCCGGGAGTTAGAAGGTGATAGCGATTAGTTTCAAGAAATGATAGTTTAAATCAGATTCCCCAACGAACCATACTGAAGCAAAGTAAGTAAATACAAGCTATATTGCTACTAAATGGTTACTTGGGTACGCATATTCCACTTCGTCATCTCCGCTAACTTCCAAAACTGCTAGGTTGCAGACCGCTCTCCTCCTCAAAATTCCGTTGGATGTCTCGACGTCCACCAGCCGCACGGCTCCGTCCTTGCCTTTATATGTACGGCAAACGCGACCACGAGTCCATTGCTCCTTCTCTGATTGGTGCAACATCGCTGAACCACTTCGATCGTCGAGATATCACTGGAAGATATTCAACGATCCAACGTCTCCAGAACGAGTCCAACCTGTTCTGAATCAGCTCCCAGCTACTATTCAGGGCTTACCGTTCATCCACTGGTGCTTTAACAGGTTGCCTGACCCCACTAGAGTTGAACACCAGGAAATGGTTCGGAGTTAACGATTCCTGCTCCTCGCTGTCTAGTGGTAGAAACGTCAACGCCGCGAATTAACCATGTGCTCCACTTCGATCAACAATGTGACGAACGATTTGTCGTCCAGCTTTCGTGATGTGGGTAGTGTACCGAGTGCCGCCTACACGGATCGAACCATCCGTTCTAAACATCCTCCCATATGTGGGGCTGCCGATGGATTGAATTTCCATTCGGTGTTTGTGTCCGTGAATTCGTCCTCAAGCTCCTTGCAAGCGCCTATGAAATTCGTGCCGTTGTCACTGTACACTGTACACTCCTCTGCGTGCGACAAATCGTCGAACTGCTTTCTTACACGAGTCGGTAGAGAGGGTGTGCACTCCCTCTATGTGGATGATCCGAACTGTTAGGCACGTAAAGATCGCTACCCAGCGCTTCACGGAACTACGACCAACTTTCACTAGATAAGGCCCGCAGTAGTCTATGCCTACAAATGTGAATGGTCGAATGAAATGTGTTATACGAAATTCTGGCAGCTGGCTCATCTTCGGAATTGCCGGAGTAGCTTTGTACACCCGGGCACCATTGACAGCGTCTCGTCACGGATCCGATCTCTGTTCTCAGATTTGGAATGTAAAACTTCTGAGGAACTTCATTCTCGGCCGTTTCATTGTTGGCGTGCCGGGATTTCGCGAAGGAACCATTCGGACAGCAACAACGGCGTGCCGATAGTCAAGCGAATGTCCTTCTTCTACCGTTAGTAACATCCAGCCGTATGTTCACTTTCGGGACGAAGTACAGGCTCAGAGTTCGGAGAACGCCCGACTTCCAAACCCGCTAATTGTGGACAAACTTACGAGTGTCGCCCCTAAGCTAATGGGAACCATACCATATACATTAGGGAAACGCGAGACAAACGAGATGCGGAGGCAGCAAGATCAGCCGCGCTCTGATGAGATGGGCCAGTGTCCCAGTGTCAACAGCAGCGTGAGCAGAAGTTAATCCATTTACTGAGGCAATCCGAGGAACAGCGGGACCGGGACAGGCAACGTATGCAACAAATCGAAGCCATGCCGGAGAAGCAGCACGACGTCGAAGCGAAATATCAAAAGGAGAATGATGTTCGGAGGAAGAGAGAACTGGATCTGGTGAACCGACTGAAGCTTTTCGAGCAACAGTACGCCCAAAAGCAAGCCAGGCAAACAGAAGAGAAGCAGTCATTCCTGGTAAAGGAGCAGCAGTTGATCGAGCGGTTGGAAGCTCTACTTCTGAGCAACAACATATCAGCAGCGGAACAGCGCTCAGCGGCCGGACAGATCTCGACGGCGGAACAGCGCTCAGCAGCGGAACAGTGGGTAGCCGTAGAAGCAACAATCAATACGAAACTAACGATTTTAAATTGGCTCACCACTTTAGTAGCCTATTGGTCCCAAGCAAACGATTAACGTACCCTATTCTAGTTGAAATTCTATTACTACACTATGTTTGTTTTGATTCGCTATGAAAGTTTGACAGATAACATCAGGGGTGTGTGGATTCATGCAGAACATGCAGGGGTGAGTGAAATAGCTTGGGACTGCTTGGGACCGTTGTTCTGGTACTGAGTGAGCCAAAAATAATAATGATTTTCTTCGGGACCCAGTGGTCTTAGAGTTACCTCTATGGTAGAAGAGCGTCAGGCGGCGCAACAGCATTGTGCGGGGGACAATCATCACTTGGTGGTGAACCTGCGCGCTTCAGTGGAACAACTTGGGAGCTCCCGAGGACCAACCCAGGAAGACGTAGCCGCATCCAAATCGGAATCCGAAATCTGACGGGTGCTTGGAAAACCATCCCGGCGGAGGATCTTCAGCTGAAGCGGATCAGCGGAGGACTATCCAACTTTGTTTATTACGTCAGGCTTCGGGATCGGCAGAACGGCAGCTCCCCGAAACCCTTCAGCAACTGCTACAAACGACCTCCACGACTACGTTCGAGAGTTTTTCTCTGTGGAGAGCCTTGGAGTTGCTGTGAAGACGAACGAGCGTGCAACATTCTCAAAGATTTGAGGCATTTTGGCATCAATATGCAGCAAGGATCGTTTGTTCGCCAAACTCGGTCGACCACTCGAGCGACCCAACATACCAGGAGTTCTCAGCCTCCTTCCAGTGACGGTGCACGGACACGGTCTCGTGATGACGAATCTACCGGGGAATTTCAACCTTCGGTGATTGACGTAGAGCACGGTGATGAATACGATTTTGCGGAATGTAAGCGGCCCAGCAATGGTACAGTACGGAAAATACAAGTACTGGTATCATTTCTCGTGCGGAAAGGTGGATATTGTTACAGTACGATCCAGTGATTTCATCTGTGTGAAGTGTGTACCGAAGGTCCCTCCACCCCCGCTAGTTCGAGGACTGGCCGGTCTAGCACTTCAAGTACTCGGCGTGCCCAGATGGCCTGGAAACTGAAGAAGCTGGAGGACGAAATGCGTTTACGGGAACAGCTGGAAGAAGAGCGGCGAGAAAAAGAATATTTGGTACGGAAGTACGAGCTGCTGCGCCAACACGACGATGGTTTGGCAAGCGTGCGAAGTGGACGAAGCAGTCGGAGCCAGACAAGCAGCCGACAGAAAGTGGAACGACTCACACGCTACCCGATCAACACCACAAGAACAACGACAGATTCCATCAGAACATAGTAGTCGGCCTGTCTTCTCGTCAACGCCCATAGAAATCAACGAATTTCCCGAACGTAGTAACCAGCGGGTCCCAGCTGGAATTACGGAATCGATCCCTCGCACCACGGACAGTATTTCCATTGGGGACAGTCCGGCAGTCGGATGGCTATCCAGATGAAGTGACTACGATGAATCGGAACGCGTTATCGGCACCCAAACACAGGCGAGCCCTTAACCGGAGCAGTCCACTAGTGAATGTTCCACCAATGCTGGACGAACACGGATTGTTACGCGTAGACGGTCGAATTACGGCCGCAGTTTACGTAGAACGAGATACCAAGTTCCCGGTAATACTGCCAAAAAACACTAACCTGTTGCTGGACTGGTGCCATCGGAAATTCCGGCACGCCAACAATGAAACGGTTGTGAATGAAGTTCGTCAGAAGTTTTACATGCCAAACCTGAGAACAGAGATCCGATCCGTGGCGAGACGCTGTCAATGGTGCCGGGTGTACAAAGCTACTCCGGCAATTCCGAAGATGAGCCAGCTGCCAGAATTTCGTATAACACCTTTCATTCGACCATTCACATTTGTAGGCATAGACTACTGCAGGCCTTATCTAGTGAAAGTTGGTCGTAGCTCCGTGAAGCGCTGGGTAGCGATTTTTGAGTGACTAATAGCGAATTCGTTTATTATCGGGGTTGGAACCAGTTCTAACCCAGTGCGAAACCGAACTTTTTGTCAGTGCGAACCTCAACCTGAGCTAGGTCTTAAAAACAAACGAGCAAACTGACGTTTGTCAGAAAACAAGCAGACCCAATCTTGATACCCGATCCAGGTTGGAACTGAATAATAAACGAATTCGCTATAACAGTTCGGACCTTCCACATAGAGGTAGTGCACACCCTCTCTACCGACTCGTGCAAGAAGGCAGTTCGACGATTTGTCGCACGCAGAGGTGCACCGCGAGAAGTGTACAGTGACAACGGCACGAATTTCATAGGCACAACACATTGAACATTTCTCATTGTAAACCCTACCGCCATTTGTCGTATACACTGTGATGGGCAATGCACTCGACGGATGGCTGGTAGTGTGTAAACGTCAAATGCAAGGAAACTGATTATGTGCGCCAAAAAAAATTGTGTTTTTTCTCAGTAAGATACTTGAGAAGACGTTTGAATCCGTCCAAGGTTGCAACCAATGCATGGCTTCACCCCGGCGATCAATTTGAAGTGACAACTTGAATTTAACAAAGTTCAAAAATTCCGTGCGAAGAGCATGGAAATTAGAATTGGTTATCACAATAGGGAGGACCTGTTTCTTTCTTGGAACCAAGCTAGGAAATTTTATTGGATTTTTCCTGAATGATGGATCATTCTTATCAACCGTGAGCATATTAAATTGATTGCTCAAAAACATTCATCAGACGGGGGAACAAGAGATTGGCCTTTTCTTTTGCGTTAAGATGCCATGGCGGCATTAAAACGTTTCTCCAAATGGACTTTTAAGTAGATTACTATAATAAGAGATGAACTATAGCCTATGGCTAAAAATCTCTCTAATAAAGATAAAAAAAAAGATTGCTATAAAAATCCGAAGGATCGAAGAGGAATTTTCCAAATCGATATCAAAGTAAGATTACCTCGAGTAGGGTCCAATTCTCGGTCCAAACAAGGATCGAAGAGGAATAAGAATCGAATAATTTTTAAATTTTTATGACTTGCAGGTGATATTTAGCACTGAAAAATGCTGTTTAAATTTGTTGTAGCTAGATAGCAGTAAAACTTCCTTCAGAAAAAATCAAATAGATCAGCACGGCAAGGAAGCACGATGCGGACTGAGTATCATCACTTGATTTTGTCACTAAGATTGCTGAGAAGGTGCATATTTGAAAAGATCCCAGATTTTTTCAACGATTCCCGTTGTGCGAGCCGTATCAGCGAACGCTCGGCAATCTACAGGTCGTTTGCCGTAAGTGATCCAGTCATCTGCAGTGCTTTAGGTGACAGTTATTCACGAAACTATGAACGAGGGCTTCCACCTTGACGGGCTTCTTCCAGCTTGAGTACGTGCTGAAATTGATGACAGGTTCCAAAGGTGCATGGTGAGCCAGAAGGGTAGGGTGAATTTCGTTCTCCGTAGAACCGTTAAGGGTGGGCGATGGTGGCCAATCTTCTTCAGTGCGCCAGAGAAAATCTGCTCCCTTGAACCATCTGAATCATCCACTTGGTAGCATCATCGTCGGCACAGTTCAGCTTGCTCGGAGCCCATAGCCATTCATGTGCCTCTGAGATCTCTTTTATTTCACTAATCCTATGGCCGACGTATTGGCTATAGCGACGATGGTCCGAGTTGATCCAACATAGGACGTCTCGGGAATCTGACCAGTACACCTTTCTGCAAATTCGAATGGACAGCGATTCTTCAACGGTGCGCTCCAAACGGGCGCCAAAGACTGCAGCTGCTAGTTCCATTCTCGGGATCTACGTGAACTTGAGCGGTGCAACTCTGGTTTTAGCGGCGACGATAAAGCAGATGATGGTCTCGGTCTTAAAAAATCGCAGATAGCAAACGGTGGCCATGCCGTTCTCACTGGAATCCACCATCGTGCGGAGTTGGATGTCGTCGGCTTCCTCCGTTGGGAATTTACTGTTGTAGCACCGTGGAATTCGAACCTGTTCAACCCGAGGCAGAACTTGTAGCCATATTTGCCATTTTTTATCGTATGCGTCGTCGTCGATTTCTTCGTCCCACTGTACACCAGACCGCCAGATTTGTTGGAGCAGGATCTTCAGGAACGATAGGAAGTGTGAAATCAATCCAAGAGGGTCAAAAATGGTCATTAGGACACGCAGCACTTCCCGCTTAGTGGGACGTCGTTGGCCTCCTAACAGAGCCGGGCGTAGCGGTTCCATCCCACTTTGTATGTGAAATCATCGTCTCTCGTGTTCCACCGCATGCCAAACACCTTTTCAGTTGCCAGCTCCGGAGAAATGTCGAGGCATTTTTCGTCGGTATCTGGCACAATTGAATGAGGATTCATGTAAAAGTTATGAGTCTTTGGAAAGGTCCTAGGACGCTTCGATTATTACGGAACATATATTAAAATGATCGAAAATTCCTCTGTTGTTGGTCAACCGATTTTCTAGTAGGGGAATTTACGTATTCTCGTCAATATACAAACCGGTGGCATCTCACACTGGACAAGCCTACTGGTCCCAAGTACATCTATAAGCGTACCCCAGTCTATTCGAAATTCGAGTACTACACTATGTTTGTTTTGATTCGCTATGAAAGTTTGACAGGTAAAATGAGGGATTCGTGGATTTTCCTATGTTTCGAGGGGTGCATCGATTAGCTTGGGACCGAAAAGAGTACCAGAGCTGAGCCAAAAAGTTGATCACGTTTCTTCGGGACCTTCTGGTCTTAGAGTTACCTCTATGGAAATACCATCGCAGCGGTGAAGGACAATCCCATTGTCTACGTTGTGTGGCGACATCTACTATTTGCAAGTGGGTATGTGAAACTAAGGTTATCCGTCCCCTTGCCGGGGAGTTGATACCAATCGACAGAATTGTCCAAAACGGGTTGAAAACGTTTTCCCAACGCTCCAAACATCTTAGGTGAGTGCTGCTATTGTCGGCAGCCTCTTTTTCTTCGGCGACCTTTCCATTTGAACTGCGTGTTAACCAGCTGTAACCATTTTTGGCAACTTGAAATTAGCCCTTTATCGAAGTGCATATGTTTCATTTGTAGAAAAACCTGGAATAACATGTTTGCTTAGTTGTAAAAGTGTTATCAGATTAAGGAATCGTTTAAATACATTCAGCGAAGTGTCTTCGTGAGAAAATACTGCATAATTTTCGTTTGGTGTTTGTCAAAATTGATTTCTTTTCGGTCAGAAATAAGTATGCTGGAATATCAGCGTTATTTGTCGAATTAAAGTGAAAATTCACCAAAATGGAGCACAGTCTAAAGGGCCAAGCACAATGGATACTCCCATAAAAATTTGATAGAAGAAAATTTTACAGTCAACCGATTTTGGGTCCGACTAATCGGTCGATTGTTGCACCAACGTATAAGGGGCGTCGACTGATTAATCAGTAGACGAATTCGGGAGCGACGAAATCAATCTAAATCAACCGATTGATATACCGAAGTCAGTAGCTTTCGTCGATGTATCAATCTGCAGACGAAGTCAGTTTTCGTCGGGTGGTTCATCGACTAGTGCACCGAACAATCAGCCGGTTTAATAGCTTCTCGTCGGTGGATTTCGACTATACTATACTGAAGGTCACATTACGAAATCAAAAGTGTAGCATGTAACGAAAATGGGGGCAGTTTTCAAACGCATATTTCTCAAAAGCATTAATAGGAAATATGTCATGCAATATGTAATTCGACGGAGAATTTATCCAGCAATTTTTTGAAGTAGAGAAAATGGCTCTAATGTTGGCCTATGGATCTAAGATTGGGCCCATTGCTAAAAATCTGCTATTTATCAATTTTATCTAGATGAACGCGTCATTGGGACGGTACTAATGGATATTTTTGGTCGCTATTGAAAATTTGTCGATTGCTGAATTTATGTATGGGCCCAAATTAGGGGCATTTAGGCTGACATTACATCCATTTTCCCTATATTACAAATTGTAAAAATAGTTAAACAATTGAAAAATTTAACGAACAAAATGGGAATATTTTACGAACTAATCAGAAAAGCGGACGAATGGAATGAATCTATATCCTCTCGCACGGACATCACTTTCCAGCTTGTGTGCAAATTTTCCTTCCTCAGCGTCAGCGCTTTCGGATCGGAGCTCGGTGAACACTGATTACGCAAGAATAATGGAAGAGGAAGAGCAACCGAAATGTTCATCGGTTGCGAAGTGAAATGTTCCTGAAAGTGATGCGATATATTTCTCAATGTTATGATTTTATCCTAACGTTACCTCAATGTTAAAGGGTGATACGGTCAAAATTTGGTCAATATCAACTTGACGTATTTCTTTCAATTTTGCATTTAAAAAACCTGAACACCCCTCATTTTGAAGGTGTGTGTGTGTAGAATGTTGCTCCTATTTTGATTTTGGAATTCACTCTTCAGTTGTCAAAATGCCGTCCAAGCAAGAAGAGCAGCGTATCAAAATTTTGCTCGCGCATCGCGAAAATCCGAGCTACTCGCACGCAAAGTTGGCAAAATCGCTAAAAGTTGCCAAATCAACCGTTACAAATGTAATTAAAGTGTTTGGGGAACGTTTGTCGACAGCCAGGATGTCTGGATCGGGGGGAAATCGAAAACCGGAAGCCGCTGAGACGACAAAGAGAGTTGCCGGTAGTTTCAAGCGAAACCCTAACCTCTCTCTCCGAGATGCCGCAAATAAGCTGGGTGTATCGTCTACAACCGTGCATCGAGCCAAAAAACGAGCCGGACTATCGACTTACAAGAAGGTAGTGACTCCAAATCGCGATGATAAACAAAATACGACGGCCAAAGCGCGATCCCGGAGGCTGTACACGACGATGCTGACGAAGTTTGACTAAGTGGTAATGGACGACGAAACCTACGTCAAAGCCGACTACAAGCAGCTTCCGAGACAGGAGTTTTATACGGCAAAAGGAAGGGGAAAGGTAGCAGATGTTTTCAAGCACATGAAACTGTCAAAGTTCGCAAAGAAATATCTGGTTTGGCAAGCCATCTGTACCTGTGGCTTGAAAAGCAGCATTTTCATAGCTTCCGGGACTGTCAACCAAGAAATTTACGTGAAAGAGTGTTTGAATAAACGTCTGCTGCCTTTCCTGAAGAAACACGGTTGTTCCGTACTGTTTTGGCCGGATTTGGCATCTTGCCATTACGGTAAAAATGCCATGGAGTGGTACGCCGCCAACAACGTGCAGGTGGTTCCCAAGGACAAGAACCCTTCCAACACGCCAGAGCTCCGCCCAATTGAGAAATACTGGGCTATTGTCAAGCGGAACCTAAAGAAGACCAAAAAAACTGCTAAGGGCGAGCAGCAGTTCAAGGCAAACTGGCTTTCTGCGGCGAAGAAGGTGGACAAGGTGGCTGTACAAAATCTGATGGCAGGGGTCAAGCGTAAGGCCCGGCAATTCGGATTTGGAAAAGCGGAAGCCTAACTGAATATTTTTCCTGAATTTTATACTAATTGAACTTGAAAAAGAAATTTAATTTGATTTTTTAAATAAACGATTTCACCGATTTACACGCGTTTTCCCTTGACCAAATTTTGACCGTATCACCCTTTATATCACAGACAAACAGACACAACACATTGAACATTTATCATTGTGCACACTGTTGTATACGCTGTGATGGGCAGTACACTCAAAAGATGGCTGTAGTTTGTAAACGTCAAATGCAAAGAAATTGATTATGTGCGCCACAAGTGGTGGTACTATCAATTAATAAACATTTAAATTGATCGTTAAAAGCGATTTCGATGAACGTTTTAAGAGTGTTATGTCTGCTTGCCTGTGATCATACCTTCACTATCGCAACTTCGGGTAATCTGCGAAAGTACTTGCATTTTTGTCAGGCACTTTTGATCTAACTGCAATCACTCTCTCATACTCGAAATGTGCCACGACCAAATCGGCACAACTTTGCCCTATAACGCTCTCTGACCAAAGCGCAGGGGCTTTATCAAACAAAATATATATACAACAAAATTACTTTAGAAAATACCGTGTATATTTTTCCCAGAAAGACTTTCCTTTTCTCAACAACTTTGTCTCAGACGTCATTTCGATCAGAAGTTACGTTTTCGTGCTTCAATTAGGTACTGCAGCGTGACGTCACAAAAGAGCTCAGTGATAATCGACTGAACCTTTTTGACAGTTCGGTGGTACTGTTTATAAGCACTTAGAAGTTTTTTTTTTCGGAATTTACTGAATTATTTAGGAACGTATTGTATCACTTTAGAAATGTTCGGAATCACTTCTGAACGTACTGAATCGATTCAGAACAGTTTGGAATCACTTCAGAAAGTACTGAATCACTTCAGAAATGTTAAGAGTCACTTCACAAAGTACTAGATAAGTTTGAAAAAAGACCGGAAACACTTAATAAATATTCGGAATCACTTTGGAAAGCACAGAATCATTGCGGAAAGTTCATTTTGAAAATAATTGAATCACTTCAGAAATTTTCGGAATCACTTCGGAAAATACTGAATATCTTCAGGAATGTTCGGAATCACCTTGGAAAAGTTCATGATCACTTCGGAAAGTACTGCATTATTTTAGAAAGCACTGTATCACTTCGGAAAATATTGCATCACTTTAAGCTCGGAATCTTTTCAGATAATATTGAATCACTTCAGAAAATTTCGGATTCACATTAAAAGGTACTGAATCATCCCAGAAAGTTTGTAATAATTTCCACAAGAACGGAACCACTTTGAAAATAATTGAATCGGTTAGGAATGCACTGAATCACTTCAGGAACGTTCGGAATCACTTCGGAAATCTGAATCGCTTCAGAATGTTCAAAAATTTCAGAATGTTACTGAATCACTTCAGAAAAATTCGGAATCACTCCGAAAAGTATTGAATCACTTCAGAAATGTTAGGAATCACTCCGAAAACTACTGAATAATTCCAGATAGTATGTAATCATTTCCGAAAGTACTGAAACACTTAAGAAAGAAAGAATTGAATCACTTTTGAACAGTTTGAAATCAATTCTGAAAGTAATGAATCACTTCAGAAAAGCTCTGAAATTCTTCGGATAGTATTGAATGACTTAAGAAAATTTCTGAATCTCTTTGGAAAATACTCAATCTTACCAGGAAGTTTGTAATCGCTTCCATAAGGACTGAATAATTTCGGAAAATACCGTATCACGTCTCGAATCATTGGAAAGTACTGTATCAATTCTTTCAAGTTTACAATCACTTCTTCAAGAGTTGTATCACTTTGTAATAACTTAAGCACTTCAGAAAAGTTTGGAATCCCTTCAGAAAATATTTGATCACTTCATAAAAATCGAAATTACTTTGGGGAGCACAGAATCATTAAAAAAAAAGTTCAAAATCTCTTCTGAAAGTACTGAAACACTTAAGAAAATTTCGGAATCAGTTTGAAATGTACTGAATTACTGCAAAAAAAACTTCAGAAAGTACTGAATCACTTCAGATAGTACAGACATATTTGAGCATGAGAATGATTAACCACTCGCGGTTGCTATTCCGTTATTATTAGCTCACCTGACAGAGAAACAACAAACGATGCGTTGGACTAGCATGCATCTGCAATGTGTAAAAACTGGTGATCTCATACTTTACGATAGGCAATAACAGCGCTGGCCGCTTCGAAACGTAGGTCAATTAGACCGTCAAAAACCGAGAGATCCTCCTCACTTCCACGAATTTTTCAATAGTTTTTCAACAGGATTCACTTAAGGGAGTATTGATTATTATCGCTAAGCCACTCAATTGTGATACATCGAAAAAGGTCTCGATTTTGGCAACATAGATGAAGTACAGTCAACTCTCCCCAACTCGACGTTCACTAACTCGATATCGAGTTATATAATCATAATAAAAATGAGTGTCATGGCTACTGCGATAACGAATTTGTATGAGATTATTATCTATTACTCGATAATGCTATAACTCTAGTTGTAGAGAGTGCACTGTAGTTACGTTTCCAATAACGAGATCTGGCTATACTGACATAACATTACATTAGGAAAGTTTGGAATCACTTTGGAAAAGTTCAGAATCACTTCAGAAAGTACTGAATAAATTGACAAAAGCTTACGATCACTTTGGAAAGTACTGGACAATTTCAGAAGAAAAAAAAATAGCACGTACAGAATAACTTCGAACAGTACTGAACTTTACAAGGGTTTTCAATCACTTCGGAAAAATTGGAAACACTTGATCCGTGTAGCTCATAACATATTTAATAACTTCAGAAAAGCCTGAGTTCAACAGGGAAAATGTTGAATCGCTTAAAGATAGCCTCACTTCCGAAAGTGTTAAATTTTCTGGACTGATTTAACACTTTCGACAGTAATGTCACGAGTTCTTGGGAACGTCTAAAACAAGAACCTGATATAAACGTAAAAACCTGGCACCTGGCATAAAGCGAATCCATTTTTTTGTTTTTTGATTTTAACTATCATCATATCCACAATCTACTCCTTCTTTAGCCTAGTACTTGTGGCTTAAGAAGGGGGCCTCGGAGAAACAAAAGTCCGTTGCGCCATTGCTTCGGTTAGCGCAGTAAGGGCTTCATTAGGGAATATAATAAGGGAGGTTTTGATTTGATAACATACGGGAACTTTGTTTTGCTCACGAATGTTTAGGAAAATTCTAGAAACTGTTCAAGGTTTTTCCTGAAATTAGGAAAAAGTCAAGTATGATATATGATATAATATCACAAATTATCGCGCTTGGAAAATGCTGACGGAACTTTTGGAAACTAATCATAATTTCAAGAAGAAAGGATAAAGGGACTTTGTAGATATTCAAGGAACATTAGAGCGATTTTCCACTCCTCGGGTTTTTGTTGTGTAGCAAATGCCACCTTCGCCACCTGTAGAGTACGGTGCTGCTCGATAAAGTGCAAATGTTTTGCAACGTACCATATAAACTAGATAATACACTATTTGAAACAACGTCATCAACGTCGAGGGTGGACGCATCGTTTTTTTAAGGCAGATTTATATTTTAAGGGTGCTGGTCAATATTGGGTGCGACTACCTAGCTCAAATTTTAGGAACACAGCACTGCACGTAACGCTTGTAGTGGTCATGATTCCGTTGTATTATGAAATCATGAATTTCCATCACTAAATCATGAATCATTGCTATGATTCTATGGGATCGTAAGTTTTTTTCATTTCATGATTTTTTATTCATGAAAATGGAATCGGATTTTTTTCCCGTGTGCAGTCAGATTTTTTTTTGAGAAAATCTACCCAAGAAAAAATCGACTAAGTCCACGTAAACAGTACCAGTGAACTGTCATCTAATTGAGTGGTTAACCCTGGCGGTGAAACCTTATTGATTGAAAAATGGTCAAATTTTCGCAAGAATGTGAATTATTGACCATAACAAATAATTGAAGGTCGGGATTGAAATTCAATTTTACTTTGCTATTTTGCTTGGAGGTCTTCAAGGCTTGCCTTCCAAGTCCTCTGGAAATGTTCACTAAGGAAACGGGACTTTCCCGGAGGTCGTATGAAATTGCCATCAACGTCTCTGATTTGCTTACTGCTGAAGTATTTTGAGAATTTGTTCTTTCGGTTTTAGTTCTCGAAATTCCCGAAGAGTCACAAAGAAGTCATATAAGGCCCTAGAGCCTTTTTTGGTATTTGTCCCATCAATTTAATAAATTTTCATGATTCCATATCCGGACCATGAAGGTAGGAATTCATTTTTAAAAGATCGTTAGAATTAAGATGTTCAAGATAATAACGATCCTACAGATTATTAGAAGGTACTGTAAAACGGGGTAACATTGATAGTTTTGTAAAGTATATTCTAAATATTTTTTACAGCAATGACTGTTTTTCAATTTTTTATATTTTTAAAACAAGTACTGAGGATCCAAGAGTTAATTCGTTAGTAATTTGTTGATCGAAAATTAAAGCATTTGTACTATTATTTTTTTTAGTTTTGTGACCGAACTTCAGTATTTTGATTTGGGGTTACTTTGATAATGCTCGATGAATGTAGAAAAAAATGAGTGAAACTCCAACAATTTAGTTCCTTAAATATTTTTGAAAACTTCATAAGCAATAAGAATACAATATTGAATTTGTGGTGGCTATATCGGAAATACATTTCATAAGTGATGGTTTGAGTGCTTTTTTTCAAAAAGGCGAAAACACGAAAATGGTTTTTTTAGTATTTTTGTAAAATATGAAACACATACTACATAAAATTATATACCATATCAACGGAAATATCCTAAGCTACAATATGGAACCTATTTTTCTTATTTGGAAAAAGCACAGCGAGTAAATTTATTCTTTATATTATACTATCAAAGTTACCCGCATTATCGAAGATACTCCGTTTTACGGTACTTGAAAGAACCCCATCGAAAGACCTGTGCATATAGGATACTGTGTTCGACATTCCACTAACTTTTGTGCTTCTCCGGAATATGTAGGTGTACCTCCTAGGTGGATTTTGAGACTTGCTTTATTAAAAAATCAAACTTTTCCAATAGAATAAACAACAGGCTTGAAATGCTCACTCTAAATTGCTTGAATCCATTTGTGTATGCATATTTTGAAAGATGCATAAATTTCGACTTTGTTCCCAAGTTGAAATAGAGATTTCCAACGCTCCCGCCCGGCAGTGTGTACTGCATAACTGCAGACCCTCGGTGCTCGTTGAACTTGCTGTGTTACGTAGTGCGATTGGAATTTGAATAAAATTTCGTTCGGAAAATTCTCATTCGATGGAATTCTCTACCGCCCCGGTTGCAGCAAGCGGCATTCGCTATATGGGTATGTAGTAAAAGACAAGACAGAGATCGCAACACCCCACCTTATATACTTCTACGTGTGTAGTATCTCGTCGTCGATCTCGTCAAAGAGTCGTGGTCAAAGCGATCAAGAACCCTCCTTGTCCTCGCCGCCCCACCAACCCGTGGCAATCTTCAGCCGCAATGATCATCTTTGCCGACGAACCTCGGATATGACTATACCCGGCCCAGCTTGGGGCTGCAGTGCAAAACTGAAATCCACCAAATACGCCGAGAATGTCAAAATCACGTTGGAATTTAGCGCACGCCGCGTCGCCCCCATGCCTGCCTCACCGAGGAAAGTCGAGAGGCCGAGCGGAGAAGCAAGAGCTCTCCGTGTGCTATTTCAGTCATCGTTATTAAGTTTGTTTGATATTTATTTGCAGTTTTCATAGCTATTATAGCTAACCAACACCAACCTCCAACTCAGACGGAGCGCGTTCGGAGCTGGTTCGGTGGTGAGGCATTCTGCTGGTTGCACGCTTGTCACGCAGGGTTTTTGCCTAGTTTTCGAGGAAGTGTGACATGCAGTCTTGCGAGGGAAGCTAATTGGAAATTGGAAGTGATAATTGCCGGGGTGATGTTGCTTGATGAGCAGGGAACTTCGGTTCAACCATGATAGGAAGTCTTGAATATTTGATCTTCTAGGCAGTTAAAGGGACTGTTCCAGTTAGAACAATATTCCATTCCGGAAATGAAGGGAATATCTAGTGGGGAGGATAAAAGCATACGGAGTTTAAGAATGTTTTGTCGGAAAATTGAAATTGAGGTAGTCATCGGGTTGCTTCTAATTCTTTTTCCACGCACGTCGAGCTTATTGCTAATTGCATATTAGCTTATTGCGTGCTCTCATCTTAGTGTTGTAGATGCACTTCCACAGATATTATTTGAGAGCTTTCGATAGCTGTACCATTTTTGCATTAGTATAATTGGGTGGCAAGTACAATCATACTCTATGCCCAGGGAAGTCGAGAAATTTGCCAACGCGTAAAATTCCTAGACCGGACTGGGAATCGAACTCAGCCACCTCCAGCATGGTCTTGCTTTGTAGATTCTTGTTTTTGGCTTTATTATGTCCCCACTGGGACTTTAGGCCTGTCCTCAACTTAGCGTTATTTGAGCACATCTACAGTTTTTAATTGAGAGTTTTATAGCCTGTACAATTTTTGCATTAGTACAATTCTGTGGCAAGTATAGTCATGCTCTATGCCCAAAAATGTCGAGAAACTGTTCAACCCGTCACGACTTGCATGGTCATGAGCCTGAATGTACCATTCAGTTTCCTTAGATCCCGCTTGGTTTTCAGCGCTACAACCCTGGCTGGACCAGTATCGACGAGGACACACTAGCCAGAAGACGCCTCTTGCTGGGACCAGAGCCGTTCCGCATGATTCTAGCTATCGCGTTGATGGCCTTCGCTACCTTCTCTCATGGCTGCCAAAGTTTAGCCGGTCTTCGGTCATCACTCCCAGGTATTTCAGCACACGCTTCGAGGCTATGGCGAGCTTCCCTTCGGTGATTTCTACCCGCTGCACCGCTTTACAGTTACTGACAATTTTAACTTCCGTTTTTTAGTGGGCTATCTGCAACTTCGCTCCTTGCATCTAGTTTCCAATCTTATCGATTCCACATTTCCACTTCTTCCTCTTCAAGATTGTTCAAAGCATAGCATTTGTCATGTCCACAGCTTGCTCCAATTACTCTGGAGCAGTTTCATCCAGAACCTGCCCCACGGAAAGCAGGGAAAGCTGTGGACCTGAAAAAGCTACCATTGGCATTTGCTTGCAAAATCTTGAAGAGTTTGGTATCCATATTGACGTGATTCCGGAACCGATTTTAAGGAAATGGCCAGATTTCGGTTGTTTCTCAATAGATGTTGGAACTGTAGCCACCATTGAATTCAGAACTGCTTCTTGTATCAGGAAAAAATATGAATTTAAACAAATTTTCGTACCAGAAAAAAAAATTCAAGCGATCAAAAAAGTCAGTTTTTGACTTACCTCCCAAAAATCCGGAACACCTATACAATTTTTCAAATGATTGATTAAAACTGCTTTAAATTTCCTGTCAAATCCATCCGGTTGCATCAAAATTGGTCTATTTTTCAAAAACAGAATGTTATTTGAATTTTGACAAACTTTCGCCTGTCCCGATCATTTTATCTATCCCCTGTAACGCATATTAAACGAATTAAAAGAGCGGTGACAGAGTGTCTGTGAAAGGGATCGAAAGCCATGATCAGGTTTTGTTTCACTAGAAAAACGACGATACTTTCATTGAAAAGGGTGAGCACAACTGCGACGAGAAAATCCACAGCCAGCCTTTCGTTCTAAGCGTGGTTCTTTTTCATTTTCGTTTCGTGCTGATAGTCTAGCTAGCGTTGTATGAAAGAAATAAAACTCTAGTTCATTTCTGAGCCTCAAAAATGTAGAACCCAGACCCAAACGACGTCGTCCGCAAAGCCAGGACTCCTTGCGGCAGCGTTGTACATCCCATTCCAGAGCGTTGGACCAAGGATGGAGCCTTGTGGAACTTCCGCCGTGATTCTAATCGATCCCTGTTCCATCTGCATCTCGTAGATCAGAACCCGGCTCTGGAAATAATGCATCAGTATCCTGCACAAAGGCGGCATACGACAGTCTCGACCGCACAGAGCTATGGAAAATCATGGACGAAAATGGCTTTTCTGGAAAGCTGATCAGACTGATCAAAGCAACGATGGACGGTGTGCAAAACTGCGTAAGGGTTTCGGGTGAGCTATCCAGTTCATTCGAATCTCGCCGGGGACTGCGACAAGGTGACGGCCTCTCATGCCTACTCTTTAACATCGCTCTAGAAGGTGTAATGCGACGAGCCGGGCTCAACAGCCGGGGTACGATATTCACGAAATCCGGTCAATTTGTGTGGTTTGCGGACGACATGGACATTATCGCAAGAACATTTGGAACGGTGGCAGAACTATACACCCGCCTGAAACACGAAGCAGCAAAGGTCGGACTGGTGGTGAGTGCGTCAAAAACAAAGTACATGCTAGTAGGCGGAACCGAACATGACAGGATTCGTCTAGGAAGTAATGTAACGATAGACGGGGATACTTTCGAGGTAGTGGAGGAATTCGTTTACCTTGGATCCTTACTGACGGCTGACAACAATGTGAGTCATGAAATACGAAGGCGCATCAACAGTGGAAGTCGTGCCTACTAAGGGCTCCAGAAGAAACTACGGTCAAAAAAGATTCACCCCCGCACCAAATGTACCATGTACAGAACGCTAATAAGACCGGTGGTCCTCTATGGACACGAGACATGTGTTACAGGATATGTTTCCATTATCATACCTTCTGTATGCACCACACCTAACAAGCATTCACATTGATTAGTTTACCTTGTTCTGTATACCTTGAAACCTGAATAAAGTCATTATTAGTTCAACCGTACACAAGTAACCATGTGCTTCTTTCACATGGTGTCAGAGTTAAAAATAACAAAAGAAGCATTGAATATTACTGCGTAGTTCCGTAAGCCGAATTCAATTTCTGCGGGACGTTCCGGATTTGTCGCGGAGTATCCGTTTAAGTGTCCGGGAGTCGAGCGTTCGTCGTAAATACGCGAAAAAACGTTGGGGAAATAATCGTTTCCGAAACCAAGAATGGCACAACCGCAGGAGCAGCCGCCAGTGGCACCAGTTATAAACAGCAGCATTCCCTTCCCGGAGCCACTAAAACTGGACGGCAACCTCCGGGAGAACGTGGAACCATGGAAGGATGCTTTCGAAACGTACATTATTGCATCAGGAGTGGAACAGCTGGATGAAAGAGTGAAAGTGGCAACTTTCAAATCTGCGCTGGGCACAGAGGCAAGACGAATCTTTAATCTGTGGCCCCTTCGCGACGATGAAAAGGACACGGTCGCTTCCTGTGTGCAATCGCTATCAACGTACATGACACCGCAGAAAAATATAAAACTAGCTCGCTACGAGTTTTACCAATGCCGGCAAGAGCCCGGAGACGACAGCAACGAAGCCGAAAGTCTGATGAAATTCATCAACCGGGCGCGTACGTTGGTGAAAGAGTGTAACTTTGGTGCTTTGGAAGATGAGATGCTCCGGGATAAAATTATTACCGGCATTCAAAATGTGCACCTGAAGAAAAAATTCATCGAAACGGAAGACTTAACTTCAGCGAAAGTTCTCGAGCTATGTCGAACGGAGGAAGCCACTCGAGCCGAAATGGAGCGCAACCGGTGGCTTGAAACTCAGCAACATAACGTCATCAAAATTGTTGGAGGAAATCGAAGCAACAAGCAGTGCGGCTTTTGCGGTCGAGCGTACCACAAGAATTTGTTGGAATGTCCAGCCAGGGGAGCAACATGCCATTTTTGTGGTCTGAAAAACCACTTCGAGGTGGCGTGCAAAAAGAAGAAGCAGCAAAATAGGCCATTGGGTTTGCCCACTTCTTCGAGGAAGCCAACTAACAAAGTCAACACCGTTAAGCCGGATGAAGAAAAAGCAACTGGTGAGCAGCGGGATGATGACCAGGAATCTATTAACATGTGTCAATACCTGTACAGTCTACGTAAGGAGAACGACGGTTTGCTGAAGGCGACGATAACGTTATTGGATGTAAAAAAGCACCAACGTAGGGTATCGTGCATCCTAGATTCCGGAGCTTCCTGCAACGTAATCGGAAGAACCAATACGAAAGCAATTCTCGGAACTAGTCAGCTGTCGCTGGACAGCCACAGCGCAGTCTTGAAGGTGTTTGGAGGAGGCCAGTTCCGATCTTTGGGCCGCACTGAGATAGATTGCGTTCACAACGGAACCCGATATAAAGCCGTTTTCCATGTAGTGGATTTCGAACAAATTCCATTGTTGTCAGTCAACACTTGTCTTCGACTAAAATTGATTCAGTTATGTTTTTCCGTCACTGAGGACCAGAAATCGGTAGCAAAACAAATCCTGGGTCAGTATTCTGAAGTTTTCTTTGGACTTGGAAAATTGGAGGGGTGCGTCCATCTGGATGTGGACAGGAGCGTTAAACCAGTAGTACAGCATCCGCGTAGAGTCGCTGTAACGCTGAGAGATGAGCTTCGTCAAGAGTTGACAAGTTTGGAACACCAAGGAGTGATCATTGAAGAAAAACGACACACCGACTGGGTAAGTAACCTAGTACTCGTTAAAAGAAACAACAAATTGAGAGTTTGCATTGACCCGATAATGTTGAACAAGGCACTGGAAAGATCACACTACCAGATGCCTACACTAGATGAGCTACTGCCAGAGCTTGCCAACGCTAAGGTTTTTACGACTGTGGATGCCAAGTCTGGTTTTTGGCAGGTGGAGCTTGATGAAGAAAGCTCGAAGCTTACTACGTGTTGGACTCCCTTCGGTAGGTACCGATGGCTCCGAATGCCAATGGGCATTTCCCCGGTACCGGAGGTGTTCCAACTGAAAGCACACGAAGCGATACAGGGATTGAAAAATGTACGAGCATTGATGGATGACTTCATGATTTTTGGATGTGGTAATACTGTTACCGAAGCATTGATCGGCCATAATAAAAATCTGCGAGCATTTCTGGAAAGAATGAAAGAAAAAAACATGAAATTGAATCCGGACAAAATCAAGCTGTGTCAGGATAGCGTCAAGTACTTTGGGCACATACATACTTACAGCGAGAGGCGTGAAACCAGATCCAGAAAAAGTGAGCAGCATATTGGATATGCCGAAACCAGAAGATATTCCTGCCGTTCAAAGGTTTTTGGGTATGGTAACATACTTATCACACTATCTTCCAAGCCTGTCCACAGTAGCGGAACCGTTGCGCAGATTGACAAATCACGACCAGCCTTGGAATTGGTGCCATGAACAGGATGAAGCCTTTGATCAACTGAAACAGATGATAACCTCAACAACCGGTACTGCAATACTTCGATGCATCCAAGAGCACGATTATCCAATGCGACAGTAGCAGCGTAGGCGCTCTTTTTCTACGAGAGGGACAGCCAGTCGTCTACGCGTCAAAGACCCTCAGTGCTACTGAACGTCGCTATGCACAAATCGGAAAAGAAACGTTGGCCATTCTATTTGCCTGTCGGAAGTTTGAAATGTACATCCTTGGACGAACAGTAACTGTTCAAACGGATCATCAACCGTTGATCAAGATTTTCCATAAGCCTTTGATTGAGGCACCATTGAGAATTCAACGCATGTTGCTAGGATTACAACGCTATCAAATCACTCTGAACTTCACACCAGGTAAACAAGTAGTAATCGCTGATATGTTATCTAGAGCAGCAAAGATTGACAACGATTCTACTAGTCGTGAAATCTACGACATTTTCATGGCCGATATTGAAACTATTTGTGCATTGGACTACCTTCCCATTTCAGACGCTCGAGTAGACGAAATTCGAGCCAGATCTCGAGAGCACCCGGATATCCAATCTGTCATCCGTTGCATTATTGATGACTGGCCAAATCTACTGGAAGTACAAGCACGAGCTCAGCACTCACAATGGTATCGTTCTAAGAAATGATCGAATTCTAATCCCACGGTGTTTGAGAGGACAGATGCTGGAGAGACTTCATCAATCGCACTCCGGAATCGCAGCAACAACCAAGCTAGCCCGTGACACGGTGTTTTGGCCAGGACTCTCTGACCAGATAACCCGAGCAAAGTCTGAGATCAAATTAAAATCTAAATTTGATGTTGTGATTTCGCTGATAATGATTACGCAGGTTGCTGTCGTTTTGGTCGTTTTAACGGTTAAAATATCAAAATTGAGAGCAAAAAAATCTTCCTGTGACATCACATTGAAAACTATTTCTTCTATCAGTGAGAGCAAACTGAAAACTCAATTTGATGTCAATTTTTCCTGTTGATAACAAAACAAGTGTTCAATTTGATGTTATGGTGAGGCAATGAAAACAAACCCGCAACAACATATTTTTGAAGAGCAAATTTACAGCAAAATGAAAACAAAATTTGTCAATTGCATAAACTGAAATCAAATTAGGATTTCAGTTTGATGTTGATATCAAAACTTGATTTCAATTTGCTGTAATTTTGATGTTGGATTTTGCTCGGGAAGGCAGCGTATCCAACATTGTGATGTTTGCGCAAAGTTCTCTTCAAATCAGCGAGTTCAACCAATGCAAAGTCATCAGATTCCGACTTACCCGTATCAGAAAGTTTCCATGGACATATGTGAGTGCGAGATTGGAAATCGCAAAACAGTGTACCTTGTTACAGTTGATCACTTTTCCGATTATTTTGACGTAGATGAACTCACAACGCAAACATCAGCAGCAGTAATAAAAGTCTGTAAGCGCAACTTCGCAAGGTTCGGAAAACCACAGGAAGTCAGCAGTGATGGAGGACCACAGTTTATGAGTGAAGAGTTCAACATGTTCTGCCAGTATTGGGGAGTAAAACACAGTGTTTCAGCACCATACCACCAGCAAGGAAATGGCAAGGCTGAATCTGCCGTCAAAATAACCAAATCACTCATGAAGAAAGCTCGAGAATCCAACCAGGATTTCTGGGAACTTCTACTACAGTGGCGAAATAAGCCGAACAAAACTGGAAGTTCGCCAGTTCAGCGCCTGTTTAATCGTCGAACACGCTTCGGAGTTCCGATGTATCAAGGAAAATATCTTCCGAAAATAGAGGAGAACGTGAGGGAGAAGATTACTCTCCAACGTCAGCAAGCCAAAGCCTACTATGATCGAAAGGCTCGCTCGCTTCCCGAGTTGGAGATCGGACAACCTGTGTTTGTTAAAATGAAGCCTACAGATACGGAATGGAAAAACGGAACCGTAATCAACCCAGTTACGGATAGGACAACAGTCGTAGCTATCGGTGATCTTGAGTATCGTAGGGACAATACAATGATCAAGACAAGGTTTGCGCAAAGACAGGATTCGCTGGATGCAGTACCAGTTAAAGTGGAACCGAATGTAGATCTACAGGAAGTTTCATCGTCTGTCGGTCGCAATCCTGCTGCAGTGACTGCTTCACCAACCATTCCCGAATCCACTCGCCCCAGACGGTTTGTCCAAATGCCTAAGAAGTTCCAGGATTATAATATGTTTTGATTCATTGTTTAAATGTAAAGAAAAGGGGATGTTACAGAATATGTTTCCATTATCATACCTTCTGTATGCACCACACTTAACAAGCATTAACATTGATTAGTTTACCTTGTTCTGTATACCTTGAAACCTGAATAAAGTCATTATTAGTTCAACCGTACACAAGTAACCATGTGCTTCTTTGACAACATGGACTATGCTCGAGGAGGACCTGCAAGCACTCGGAGTACAGCTGGTACTATTGAATGCGTTTTTTTACGTCTATCGTTATAACAGCGCAATATCGATTTCGTCTTCTTGGCTCTCTGGATGCGCGATCCCCCGGTGCTTTTCCTGGCTTTGGCATTCTGAACCTTCCATCTGTCTGGGAAGTGACCTTCATCCAGGCATTTCTGCAGCACCATCCTGAACATGTCCGGGAACGTCTGGATCTCCATTTTCAACGCCAGCGTTGGGGATTCCATCTGGGCTGGAAGCTTTCTTCACCTTCACTCCCTTCGTCACTACTACGAGTTCCTCGTTGGACGCTAGTCAACGTTGTCTCTCTCCTCCTCGTTGTACGATGTAGGTGGCCAGGTCGTTGGGTCGTGCTCCGGAAAGAGCTCCTCAACGATGACCCTCAGCTTGTCTGGAAATATTTCAGTGTGCGTCATCGGACCTCCGGTCTTCGCCATCGTGACTTGATATGCGTCTCCCCAGGGGTTGACATCAGCGTCCTGGCACAGCTCCTTAAAACAGCTTTAATGTTAATTTGATCCTCCAATTCACGTATTCCGTTTGCATCTCATTTCGTGATTCACCTTTGTCTTAATAGTTACTTCAACGAACACAAATTGTCTTGCATTGCCATGGTCATGTAGGAGGAGGTTCACGTCTAGTGCTTTCCAAAGGAACCTTTCGAAGCCACCGGCTACCACCCGTCCAGTCTTGGGCGTATCCAGTGAGACATCTTCCATATTGCTCACAATCTTCGACACCGGCGAGAGACCAGCAGCCGAGCACTTTTGCAAGCGGAAAACTTACTGATTAACGACAACGTCAGCCACCGAATCACCACCAAAACTCGCGACGGACACGTTATCAGCACGTTCTCGAACTAATTCACCAACCGGACCAGGTTCAAACTCGCCCATGGTGACGAATCTCTCAATAGAACATAACTGCACGTCGAAAATGTGGCATCCAAACTTGAAGAACCGGGCTCCCGGGAGGTAATGAAAACCGACACCAAACAATGAAACTGATGCTGCGTCGTAGATTTAAGGTCAACTGAGTACCTCAAGACTCATATGATAATTTTATGAACACTTGAAACTAAATTTCAGCACACAAATTAACAAATTTAAAGCAAAAAATGTTTAATTCGCTGACGAAAAATACGCAGCAAAAGAAAAACACGTCAGCTTTCAAGCGCGGTCTACTGCGATCGCCAATTGATGAAGGGGGTTAATTACTGTAAAAATCGACTTTTGTGCACTCGATGGGTCTCCACATATGTTTGGTTCTGTGTTCCGGGTAACATTGTGGATGTGGCCAAAATTTGCACCTGGTCATGTGCCGACCCAGAAAGTGGCCAAAATCCGACAATTCAAATTCCATGAGACAACAAGATCAATGGTTATATTGTTAAAATGATAATGTTATATTACACGTTCAGGAAGCCTCCTCTACTTGCAAACTAAACAAGGAAAGCGCCTCTTCATTCGACAACGTATCTATTGCACACGATCTTCTTCCGTTTCAGTGCTGTTCTGGCCTAAAATCGTCAAAAATGTTATAATAGTCCAAAATAAAGGCTGACTAAAAGCAAATGGGTACGCCCCTCGTGCGCCGCTAGCACGCCTCTAGTGTTGGGAATCGAAAATCTTTGACAGTGGTTTGTTTACACTTCTATAGAGAACAACTGGTGCAAGTTTGATCAAAGTAGTCGATCGCGTTCAGAAATAACGTCAAATGGAACTCGAAAGAATATTGTGCACAAACACCTGCAAAATCTGGAGTTGTCCGACTCCAAGCTGGCTAAAGTGCTGAAGATACCGAAAACAACAGTTTGTCAAGTGCTCAAAACCTACAAGGAAACCCTGAGTGTGGAAAGGAATCGGGGACCTACGAAAAAACTCAGCAGCGCAGAAAGGTGTTGAGGTGCGTTAAAGTCAACCCCAGTCTTTCGATCCGAGATGTGGCCAGAAGGTACAACGCTAACTTTCAAACGGTGTGGGACAGTAAACATCCGAACCGACACATGAAGCAGAATTCCGTGGCCAAAAAGCGTGCAAGGCTCTTCTACGACCGTGTATTGACGAAACACAAGAGCTGCACTTTGATCGATGACGAAACAGGGGGCGACCCCGGCGAAGTGGTTAGCATTCATACCTCTCACGCCAAAGTCACGAGTTCAAATCTCACCCCCGGATAAGTCACAAATGACCCAAGAGCGTTAAAGTGACTATAATTAAAAAAAAAAAAAAAAAAAAAAAAAGATGACGAAACATACGTCTAACTTGATTGTAAGCAGCTTCCCGGTCAACAGTTTTACATCGCGACTGGACGTGGAAATGTGCCGGGAAAGTTCCAGGTTCATGTTTGCCGACAAGTTCGCGAAGAAGGCCATGATTTGGCAAGCGATTTGCAGTTGTGGCCTGAAAACGGAACCATTCGTCACATCCTCGACGATGACATCCCAAGTTTACATCGAAGAATGCCTGAAAAAGCGTGTATTGCCGTTCATCTGCAAGTATAGGGGCAAAGTCATCTTCAGTCTCCAGTCTCCAAGGTGGTTCTGGAGTGGTATGCTGCCAACAAGATCGATTTTGTCCCCAAGCTAATGAATCCTCCGAATTGCCCGGAATTTCGACCAATCGAAAATTACTGGGTAATTTCAAAGCAGAAACTTCGACGGAGCGGTGGGGCAGTCAAAAACATCCAGCAGATGTGGGCAAAATTGAAGAAATGCGCTGATTCCGTGTCTGTTTCCACTGTGCGGGCGCTGATGGGCTCCATCAAGAGGAAGGTTCGAGATTTCGTTCGAACTGGAGAAATGTAACTATCTATAATCTATAAATCGAGGAAAACACTAATGCAAAATTGTACTCCAAAATACTCTTAAAAAAATTTGTCAAAGTGATCTACACTCCAAAATGTAATTAATGGTCTTGAAGGCGCCAAAATAGATTAAACGGTCCTTCAAATGGCTCTGAAATTTAAAATGACTGAACAGCCCTAAAACGCCAGGGCAACCTTAAAAAAGCTGAAATAACCCATTATTCACATAAATGGAATTGAACTTCTTAAATGTTTTTGAAATTATCATGATCATGAGCATGAATGACCGCCCGTAGATGCAATTTCGTTATTGCCAGATCAACCGTAATTACACAGAGAACCAATAGACGTTGCTTGGGACTAGTAATCATCCTCAATGTGTACAAACCCGAGTAGCACACCCAAGTAACAATCTAAATGCTTGGAAGATTTATTCTTATTTTATCATTGTTTTATCATAGCATCCCTTGCAGCCTGTGGTTGTATTACGGTTTTGTGTGCTTGTCATAAAATCAGGCCGTCAAGTCGTCTATAAAACTGTTTTATGACTACTAAATTAAAACTCAGACTTCATAGTTTTAACGGTAGCTGTAAGGTGGTTCTGCATCACTGCTTATAACTGAAGAATAAAACCAAAACAAAACATACAATTGTATTTTATGGTACACTTTTTATGACCGATATAAAACTTGAAGCAGTCTTAGACCTTCATTAAAGCTTCATTACAACTATCATCTTTATCAGAGGCCTAACATTCACAGATAAGAAATATACTGCTACAACAAAAAATACTCTGAAATTTTTTGTCATTATAAAAAACAAATCTATTCAGATATATGAAATGAAAACCCCTTCAGTGCTTCTGAACACGATGAAGATGAGACGATCGACAATATGAAACTCCTGGAGGAACTACAGTTATACGATCCCTACATAAGGCACAGTGCGGTGAAGGAGCTCTTAAAAATATTGAACAAGCGGCTTTCCGATACACTTCCGAAAGATCCACGAACCCTTCTTAATGCAACTCCGACAGTTTCACTAAATCCGTTTGGAGATGGCCAGTATTGACATCACGGCTTTAAACCTTGTATTGAAAAAGCTTTTAGTGGATCCAATAAGCATTTCTTACATCTTGATTACAAGCGAAAATAGGAGGATAGCTTGGAATGTTGACTTTTTGACAGGTGGTCATGGTTTTTGTTTTGTTTTGATTCGCTGTACCGAATAAAACCAGCAAGCTAGTTATATAGCTTAAATATAACTTAACGCTCTCAATTTGGACTACGAAATGCTAAGATACAACCATTAGGTTTATGTTATGCTATAGTATTCCAATCTAGGAGAATATGTTATATTGAGGTATTTTTAAGGAGTAGCAAGTTATAACGAAAAAAAATGTCGCCGTATGAACAAATTTCACACAGTATGAATAATTACGCTTTAATTGATAGGCAATAAAACACTTTCATACATCTATGTATAATTAAATAAAATGTGACTGCTTATTGCTCAATAGTAGTAACAGTTTTGTACTAAATAGATAATCTTTGAATGACTCTTTAATGCATGGTGCTAATGCAGACAAATTAAAAATATCCGTATATTTTAGTATTCATATGGTGCACTAAATTTATGCTCCTATTTGGTATAATAATCACCATAAATATTGCACGGCATGCTGTGAAGCATATACAGATTGGTTTAAAATAAAGTCGTCTTATTTTCAATGTACAATAATATCAGCCATTATTACCAACTGACAAGGATCATGATTTCACATCAAACATCGAAAGAATAAAACCACAATAAAATATTTCTCAATATTAACTATCATCCAAAAACCCCAACGTAAAACCTTCAAAGTTGTCAAAATGTTTTGCGTATCATGTTTTATCAACTTCTTCAGGAGCGATTTATGCAGTTGTAATATAGTTTTATGGTAGTCATTAGAAGGCTGTTAAAACTTTCTGACCTGGAGGAGGTTTTATGTTTTCATTTTTAACAATCACGTCTAGAGTGTGATAAAACTGACATAAATCCTATGCTCCTAAAGTAGTTCGCATATCAAGTTTTAATGACAGCATTAAAACTGGGCCAATTAGCCATGACATGGCTGTATTGCGGTTCTCAGGAGATTGTTAAAGCAATGTGGTCGTCAGTGAAGGTTTTATAATTTGGTTATATCAACTGCTATAAAACTTAAATAAAACAAAAATTGTTGCTTGGGCACTTCCGTTAAGAAGAGTTGCAGCAACTTGTTTATGACTGAAATAAGATGTAAAAAAGTTTCTTCAACTGATATGTGACAAGCGTGCTACTAGGGAACTGGTGGTCTAAAACTTGGAAATACCAGCGCCGGTCACGTCTGAATGCTGGTCAAGAAAGGGTATGGGTAGGAATATGTTGACGTAATACTCGCCTTAATGAAAGCCGAGAACACTTCCACGAGAAATCATTGGGATGTTGAATAAAAGGGTTGGGATTGCAGCAGGATTCGTGGTGGTAAACGATATGCTGAATTGATGCCCTAACGATTCAATAGCGCGAAGGAGCGTGGGATTGAACCTACGATCTTCTGTTCAGTAAGCAAAATCGGTCGCCAAAAGGCACAATACAATTACGATCAAGTTTCCGGTCAACTTGCTGTTATCCCGGCGGTGACATCACCAACGACGACAACAACTGAGATTTTGAAGTTTGATATGGATTTCCGATTCCTTTTTCCTTTCCTAAAAATCAAATATCACTTCTTTTACCTACCCAGCTCTCGAACCGAATTTCGTTACGCTTTACATCATATTAAGAAAGAAGGCCGATTTAAAGTATAATTTTAAAATGTTAAGGAGCTTGGGATTGAACCCATGATTTTCTGCTCAGTAAAAAAACTACTCTTGAGAAGGATTTGTTATAAAGTACTCGCTCATCCGAACCCAATTTCAATACGCTTTATCTCATATTTAGAATACATCCGATTCACATTGAAGCTCTATAATGTGAACGAGTTTGAGATTGATCCCATAATTTTCTGCTCAATAAGCAAACCCGGTTACCACTAGGCCACCGAGCTCCTTAAATCACAAACAAATTACAAGTTGCAGTTCAACTTGCTGTTACTAGATTTCGGTTCCGGCGGTGACCTCACAGACGCCGACAACAACTGCTCTTGAGAAGGATTTGAGATTTCCGATCAGTACGTCTTAAACATACGATCTTCTATTCAGTAAGCAAAAGTGGCAGCCATCAAGCTACACGAGCTCCTCATTTAAGTTTTTGAGACGTTATTTGGAAAATATTGAATTAAATTTAAACAAATAACTGGAAATAACATCTGTAATTAGCCACCCTCCATGTTGGATAAGCTTAAAATCAATGCCGCTTAAAACATATTTATACATATTAAAAAAAAGTTAACTTTATCGCGCCGTTATTTCAATATGAAAAAATACTAAACTAATATTTCGAAAATTCAGGCGCATATACTTACATCCCTCATCGAGTCGATGTAAAAATCGCAATTTAGGCCTTGATTAAGGAGATAAACGCGATGAAAGATTTCAAACCCCCGAACACCTCTCAAATCACGATTAAGGCCTTAATTAAGGAGATGAACGTAGTATAAGATTTCAAACCCGCAACACCTCAAATCGCGATTTAGGCCTCAAATAAGGAGATAGCCCGAGCAAAGCAAAATAACAACCTGATATCATCTTGAAAATAAGTCTTGTTATTCCAGATATCATTTTGTTTTCAGTTATTATCGTTGTTATTATGAAAGAATATGAAATTATGTAAACCTAACGCTGTCTAACCTAAGATAGACTTATGACCTTTCTAGAGCCTTTTTATGGTGAAATTAGAAAGGTCATGTGGTATTATTGGTCACTTTTGGAAGTCTTCCGGAATCAGGTGATCTTTGGAAAAGACTTCAGGAATCTTAGAGGTTAATTTAATTCTCCTGACTCAGCGTTTGATGGCTGTAGTAGTGAGTAATGTAACTTATCCGAAAAGACTATGCACTCCTGGTAATAGAAATCTATGGACATTCTCGAACATTTTGAAAATTAAAAAATTCGGGGAAGTTCTATGGGCATTTCCGAGAAGTGCTATGAACTTATCCGAGAAATCTTATTGACCCCCTGAGAAGTCCTGTAGACAGTCCTGAAATGTTCAATGAACTACCTCGAGATGTTCTGTAAACTTCCGTGAGAAGTTCCATAGACTGTGAAGTCCTGGGAACTTTTCCGAATAGTCCCAAGAATCCACAGAAGTCTTTATGAATTTCTTCGAAAAGTCATTCCTAATAATTCTGAGAATTGCTATGTACATCCCGAGATGTCCTATCGACACCCAATAATCTTGACGTCACCAAAAAGTCAGGAGAAGTCATCTGGACTCTAACCAGAAGTCCTCTGCACATTACTCAGAAGTCTTGAAGCTTGAAATCATGTAATGCTTAATAAATCAATGTGGAAGACTAATTCCCTATTTTTTCAAATTAAATCCGTATATAGAAAAAAAATTGATCTAGAAAACATAAATCATAACCCAACTGACGGTTCCCAACACTTCCATCCCGCACTGCACCGAACTTGAGCCGAAACCAATATCAACAACGCCAGCAGGCAACAGGCTTGGCAACAGTGCATTTGCGCGAACGCAAACACCTTCAAACGTGGTGTGTCTTCACGCTATTTCAATACTACCCAAATTTGAGTAGGATCCACCCAGATTGACCAAAAATTAACCTACCCAAAAAAGGGATAAACCATGTTGGGAGCGACAAGTTGACAGATGAAAAATCCAATCGATGTTGATCGTTTGTCAACTAGTCACTAGCAACTCAAATTTTATCCATTTTTGACCGAGTTCAGTTCAGTGGATCCTACTCAAATTTGGGTAGTTTTTAAATAGCGTGCTAGTTGCGTCTGACGACGGCACACAGACACATGGCCTGCTGCGGTGCTCTCGTCGCGCAATGACTCCTCACTATGATGGTCGTAGAAGTACATATTCCACACCAAGAAGCATGCGATGATCGCGATCGTGTACGTACGTAGCCTATAACCTGCCTACTACACAGTTTGCAGTATGTGAGTGTTGGACGGTTCGAAGAAAAGAGTAGAAAAAACATTGGAATTTCAATTTAATTCAATATGGCTGGCACTGCGCTCTGAAATGGTTTATTAATTGCGAGTGTTCTCCGACGTCGTCGTTGTCGTTCGTCGTTTGTCGCAATTGCAAAGCGAACGGAGGTGGTACCTACCTATAGGACTATTGCATCGCAGCACAGAGTTTGCTCTACATTTCCAGTTTCTTGCGGTTCGGGTTCTCGTGTGCGTTTTCCCTAAGTGCGTGCGGTGATTGCCTGGAAAAGTGTGATTTTTTTTTTTTTAACTTTGATTTTCTTTCTCTTCTCTCTCGGTACAGAGTGTGAAAATGCTGGCAGCAGCAGCAGTCGTCACCGTCGTCGTCGATAGATCGCTGTTTACGTGAGCTGCACGCGCGCTACAAGAAAAGAAAAACGGGCTTACCATCAGCAGCAACCAGGCCAACCCCAGGCTGAGGAAAATACAGGGCGCCGCGCAACCTGGGAAGAAGTGAGGGAAAAGTTCCACGGAGTGAGTGTGCGTTGCGAGTTTGATTGGAGCGAAAAACGGAAGAAGATTTAGATTCAGTGCAGTGCACAACGGTCGGTGGAGGAAAATAAGAGCAACAACTTGGCGTTCGAGATTGCGCAGCGAGAGCTCCAGAGGATTTGGGCGAAGGAAATGTAGGATCTTGTGTGTCGGAAACGTCGTCGTCGTCTTCGCGGGGTATCGAAAGTCTCGAGTGTGAGCCGAGCGTGAGCGTGAGTGAGCTCCATGGACACCATGGAGTAGAAATGCGCATAGCCTACTAGTTTGTGAATCGAAGCAGGCGATCGTCGTATCCAGCATTGTCACCGTCGTCGTCGAGTGAAAATTGTCTGGTCCAAGTGAATCGAATTGGAAGTGAGCAAAAAGTGTCTCTAAATCGATTGAATCGTGGTAAAATCAAAGTATAAGCGAGAAAAAAAAAAGTTCTTCAAAGTGGCTCAAATCCATCCACATCTAGCAGCCAGCCAGGCAGCCAAGAGCTGAAGTGAAGAAAGTGGTTAAAGGCTGGTATTAAGTGAGTTGAGTGAGAAGAAGCCGAAGCATAAGCAGAAGAAGCGAAAGAAGCCGCGAAATAGCTAATAAGAAAGTGTTTGTGGAGCGAGCGAGAAGTGAAGAAACGAGCGGAAGAAGCAGAAGACGAAGAAATAGGTTCCAATCGAAGATCTCTCAGGGAACTTCAGGCAGAAACCGCAGCAGTTCGAGAGGGAAGCCGCACTGGAGGACGGAATAAATTATGCCAAAAAGTTCCAGCAATGCAGATTTACCACTCGGCTGGGAGATTAACACGGATTTTGATGGGAAGGTTTATTTTATTGATCATATTAACAAGAAGACCACATGGATCGATCCTCGTGACAAGTAAGTATGAACGCACTTTAGCTAGAATGGAAAATTCCAAACCTCCTCGAAGTCAAAATAGTCGCTCTACCTATCTATATTTATGTTGAAATCAACAGCGAAGGAAAAAAAAATTCGCGTACTTTGCGAGCACGCAGCGCACACGGAATACAGATTAGATTATGGAATGTCAGTAGAAATGTGTATGCGTGCACGTTAGTATGTATGCGTTGTGTATTTACATAAAGCATTCCACAGCTCAGGCCAGGGCAATGGAATTCGATAAGCCGTGTGCGCGCTGCGGTTTTCCGTCTGCTGCCGCGAAACCAAAATAACAACTCGCGCTCAGAAGAATCCCCATGTGCTATATTTTTTATTTATTTTTTTCTTATGCGTAAACCTTACGGCCAGAAATGAACGCAAGATTTGCAATAACAATGAGTCGTCTGTATTTTTTTTCCGGCCAATTCGGGACGTTCGATGTACGGCTTAGCTTTAACCGACATTCCTATGATGACGTTGGTTGTTAGGAAAGTGTGTAAACTGTTATTGATCTAAATGGAATTTGCTTGTCGTAAAAGTGCTTAAAGGTTGACTAAGCTGTGTGATTTCGAGAATTAGATAGTGGGCGATAATGATACAGTGCGCTCAGTACAAGCGCGAACAATTTGCTTCCCTATTTGGGTTGGAACGGGAAGTGGTATAGGCATGGTAAATGACCATGATCGCCAATCTGACATGGTGATGTAATTTTGATATTTTTTTTTCTATTAACCATTTCATTCGAGCAGTTAAACTGATGTTTACTACGACCCGACTGCCTTGAAATAAAACAATATGTTGAGAACCACGAAAAAAATTGAGCACATCATAGTTTTTGATTCTGTTTAACGAAATCACTGGTAGAAAGTCACGTCAAAACTGCTTGACAAAGTGGTCGATTATCCTCAATAAATTCAACACTTCCTGAATATTCTGAGAACGATCTCCTTATTTTTACTTTAATTTTCGTTGAATTTCCCCTTGAACTGTAAAATGCAAACCATGTTTTCGCATCGAATGTCGAATGTCGCATAATAATACATCTACTCGATGTACTTTTGCAGCGGGTAACGCAAGCCATTTTGGTAGGACATTTCTAAAAGAAAGCATGTTTAAAAAATCTTATTTTATCACTTGGGCCTTGATGTCTGTGTTAGGGCAGCATGTTTTCACAACCGTTATACACCCTCCTAAATCTAAAGTGACACGCTTGACACCGTCAAATCAGGTATTTGAATTGGTCGACCGTGTTAGCGAAACGTAACTGGCATTCTACCATACAACCTGGATTTTTGGGGCTCGTTTCAATTCTGTTCTGCAAAAGTGTGAGCATTTCACAATCTATCTGAGTGTGGAAATCAAAATGCTCTCTTTGGGGCAGCATTTTAATGCAGATTAAATTAACTGCAGCGACGGAGGAAACTTAGAATAATCGTTTGTTTGCTTTTTTCAGACTAAACGTTTGTTCACTACTTTTTCGACACTTTTCGGATTCAGTAAAACCTTATTTTCAAGATGGGGCACAGTAGACTAAGAGCGTTGTTTACTAATAATATTGTCTCTTTACTGACGCATCTTCGACATGGTTGAAGTGCATTGGATTTATTACAGAAATTAGAAAATTTTCTGTTTAGATTCTGTTGCGTTGGAAAGGTGTAATTTTGCGTTATTTTGAAAGGATTTTGTCTACAATAAGTTAGAATATTTTGTACCTCAACTATCGTTTACTTCACGAAATATCCCCTTGATGGATATTCATTTTGACAACAACTTTCTTAACGCAAAGCAGTTTTATACTCCCTCCCCACAATCCTTCTAGAGTCTTCCATCTTTCAAGCTGGGTCATTTCAGTACTAACATTTGAGAACGGCGCAAAAGCCATTTGTAAACAAATGGTTTGTGGGCCCTTTACTCGCTACTCGAAGTACACCCACGCAACACAACAGCTACATCGGGTAGGGGAAATCTTCCCCTTCCTGACGATGCTGTTGGTTTGCGTGGGTGTACTTCGAGTAGCGAGTAAAGGGCCCACAAACCATTTGTTTACAAATGGCTTTTGCGCCGTTTTCAAATGTTAGTACTAATTTTATCCTGTTCACAAGAAATTCTACGAATCCCACGTGCTTTGTCCCTTCAAATGAACTCGTTTCCAATGTATTCCAAAATAACACCTAAGCAGTAGTCGAGTGTTGGCCCTCTTAATTGGCTTCCACGAGTTTTTCTACCTTCCTCGACCCGCGCTGATTTTTGCCCAATTCGCATAACCTGTACTTTTGAAAGATCTTGTAGTCGTCCCGAAAATTCCCTTGATATACTCTTCAGTGTTCCTTTGAAGTTACCCTCAGAAGTCCGCGGGTCTCCCTTAGCTCAGTCGGTAAAGGCGCAGTTTCAAAGGAAAGAAGCTGGAGGTGGCTGGGTTCGATTCCCGGTCCGGTTTAGGGTTTTTTCGGGTTGGAAAATTTCTCGACTTCCCTGGGCATAGAATATGATTGTACTTGTCATACAATTATACCAATGTAGAAATGGTACAGGCATCGAATGTTCACAATTAATAACTGTGGAAGTGCTCTAAGCACACTATGTTGAGAGCTGGATGCGATACACAGTATGCATGAAATGCCAAGAACAACAAGAAAAAGATCGTGTTAATTCTGATCGTAGTTCCCTTTGAATGCTGGAGATAATTAAAGAGATATAGATAGGTAAGATGACGAATGCATCCTGAGGTGACAATACCATACCATTCTAAGCTTTGAGCGACCAAATCAATGTGCAATGAGTCAGTTAATAATTTAATTTGAACTATTGTATAGTTGAATATTTGTCTTTGGAGCCACCTGGCATCATGAGAAAATAAGCAAAAGATGTGATTCGAATTGATGAACAGTTTGATTTCTTCAGGTACAATAGTACCTGGTCAACCTGAAATCTTTGAAAAATATTCAGACGCCTTTATGATGGAGATCTTAAATTACATGAAGTATTTTGGAATAATTTCTAAGCTGCCATGTTCCATGTGAGAGAAAATCTGAGAGATGCGATATAGATTATGGAATACTGGGATATCTTTAGTATGATACCTGATCGTCAGATTGAATCTTGAAAAAACTTCCTGTGGTTTTCAAGATGAACTCTTATCACTAGGTGTTATTTTAAATAATTGCACAGCAACCTGGAATCTTTGAGAATATCTTGATGTGATTTGAATTGTTGGGCAGTTGAATATCTTCAGAAAGATACCTAATCAAGCTGAAGTTTAAAACAAATATCTTGACCATATTTTGTAGATCTATGATCGCTTGGAGGTCTTTTGAATAACTTCCGAGCAACCTGGTATCTTGAAAAATACATGGGGGATGTGATTTAAATTGTTGGGCAGTTGAAGATCTTCAGGATGATGCCTGGCCAAGCTGTAGTCTAAAACATGTATCTTGAGGATTTTTTGGAGTTCTATGATCACCTGGAGGTATTTTGAATAATTTCTGAGCTACCTGGTATCTTGAGAGGATATCTGGTAAATTTGATTTAGATTGTTGTGCAGTTTAAGATCTTGCGAATGATACCTGATTAACTTGAAGTCAAGAACCAATATTTGAGGACTTTGGGGATGTCTGATAACCTCGATCTCTCGATTTGTTTTTCGTCGATCTTGTTTTCCGTACTGAGTACCAATGCTACCGACGCTAGGGAGGCAGTTCCCACCCTAAACCCTACCTATCCGACTCATCAACTCATGGACCGAGAACCACCGGCTTTACTTCTCTTACGAAGGAAGGCGTGGATCAGAGATTTTATGCCTCAGAAAATCCCGACGGTGCTAACTGGAACTGAACCCAGGCCCATTAGGATGAGATACAATCAAGCTTACCACTATACTACCGGCGCTTCTTGTGTGATAACCTTAAAAAATCTGAGCAACCTGCTGTTTGAGATAATATCTGAGAGATGTGATTTGAAAGATTGGGCAGATGAAGATCTTCAAAATCATTCATGATCAAGCTGATGACTTGAGCAAATATCCTGAGAACATTTTGCAAATCTCTTATCACTTGGAGGTCTTTGAAATAACTTCCTAGCAACCTGTTATTTGAGAGAATATCTGGGAGAGGTGATTTGAATTGTTTGGTGGTTTTAGATCTTCAGAATGCTAATGGTGGTTTCGACTGGTTGATTGGAATCACTTTATGGGGTGGCTTTCTCAGTCTTTTAGTAAAAACGATTATTTTTTTTATATTCCCGACGTTTCGACCGTTTGGTTGTGGTCTTTCTCAAGGGTTGTAATGTCTATCGTTTCCCGTTACAAACTTTTACGAATCGAGGACAGCGTAAATGTAGATTTTTCATGACCTGTTGTTAATTTTTAGGAAATTTTTAAAGTGATCTTTTGCACAGCACAGCACAACAAACGTTTCAGTTGAAGCTCTTCAGAATGATACCTGATAAATCTGAAGCGTAGACAACATATCAATAAGACTGGCAACTCTTCCATTTTCTCATACGTCCGGTATGAGACAGGCATAATCGCTACATCTGCCGCTCAAAGGTAAATGCTTCGAACGAATTGGATACCAAAGGTTCTATCCTCAGAATAAAAGTTTGTGTATTTGCCCATTTTTCTATGCAAGGCTTCCACCTTTGCTCGAGTGCAGCGCTAATGTGTCTGTCGCTTGGATTCAGGCAAAGTTGCCAGTCTTTTTGATATGTTGTCTTCGAAAATCTTAAACATTTTTTTGAGATCAAAGATCACATGAAGGGCTTTAAAATAATTTCTAAATACCTGGTATCTTGAAAACTACCTGGGATCAGGGTTGCTTCCACTCACTTGCTATAAAAACATGATTTTCTGAATTTTGAAATCATTCGATGTTTTAATCATATTTTGTACTTGTTAGATACAAGAAGAGGATAAAAGGCAAGTGTTTGACTCATAAAACCTGTCAAATTCGCTTTCAGATAGTCACAATCAGCGATTTTACAACTCGCGAGCGCTCACTCTGAGTGAACGCTCACGAATCATAAAATCGCTTATTGTAACACTCTGGTAGCAAAATTGACAGGTTTTATGAGTGAAACACTTGCCTTTTATCCTCTTCTTGTATCTAACAAGTACAAAATATGATTAAAACATCGAATGTTTTCAAAATTCAGAAAATCATGTTTTTATAGCAAGTGAGTGGAAGCAACCCTGCCTGGGATATATGATTTAAAATGTTGTTAGTTGAAGATCTTCATGTGAATTGTTGTACAGTTGAAGATCTTCAGAATGATGCCTGATCAAGCTGAAGTCTTGATCAAATATCAAAAAAATCCTCTTGATATCTGGATTTTTTTTTAAATATTTAAGATTTCTGGTCCATCAGATTTCATTCTGAAAATTTTAAATTGGCCAACATGTCAAAATCAGTAATCAATCATCTCCAGAAAATCCTCTGGATATACAGTGAACTCTCTTTTACTCGATAGTCTACCAAACTCAATGGAAATTCAGGCTACTAGGACCACTTTCCCCATACAAATTTACCTTGTTAACGCTGAAACCATTGTGAAAGCGAAGAGAAGCGATGAGGCGAGCGAAGCATTGAAACGAATGTAAGGAATAATATCAATAATTGGAATTTCCATTAATGATATTCCTTACATTTGTTTCAAGGCTTGGCTCTCACTATGGCATCGGCCTAACTCGATATCCTCCCTAACTCCATGTTCCCTTCAATATCAAATTAGGAAGAAGTGACTGCAAACCCATTTGAATAAGATGTCCATTAGGTCCTCTAGATATTTGTTCAAGACTTTTGGTTCACCAGGTATTTTTTTTATGAAGATCGCTATCCGTTCAGGAATCCAAATAACATCTGTCAGGTATGTTTTGAAGACCTATTGGATCAAACAACATTCCATAGATGTTCACTCATAATGCCAAGTTGACCAGTAATTTAAAAAAAATCTTCAGGTGATAAAAGATGTCCGTGAAGCCCTCTGGTTGTTTGTTCAAGACTTTTGGTTCATCAGGTACGATTCTGAAGATCCCCATTTGCCATTCAACCCTAATCTTATCGGTCTTAACTGCACTCACCGACACCGCTTAGAATATGAAGCGTCTCTCTATTGGTTGGCTTGCCCTCCATCATGAAGAGGCCTGCCACCCACAATTTTGAGTGGATCAATGAACACTAGAGTGGGTCACGTTTGTATGGTGGATTACAACCCCCTGCTTTCCACTGCTCTTTAGATGTGTATTGAGATCACAACAACTGCCAAATTTGAGCGATTCTGGATTTGCAGGAGAATTTTAAAATTGTGTATGGGAACAAAACTATTCATTTACTTCTCAAAAATTCTTAAATGGTTCAAACTTGACCCAACCTTGAACTTGGTAATACCAACCAGTGGAAACTAACGATTTAAAATTGGCTCACTACTTGACTAGCCTATTGGTCCCAAGCAAATTGACTAACGTACCCCATTCTACTATAAATTCCATTACTACACCATGTTTGTTTTGATTCACTATGAAAGTTTGACAGGTAAAATGAGGGGTTATTGGATTTTCCTATGTTTCGAGGGGTGCATCGATTAACTTGGGACCAAAGATGGTACCAGAGCTGAGCAAAAAAGTTGAGCACTTTTCTTCGGGACCTACCAGTCTTAGAGTTACCTCTATGCAGAACAACTTTGTCTGAGATCGCAAATCGATTTGACTTCTGGGCAAAAAGTTATAATTATTTCACTTTAGGCCAAGTGTTCCGCGCATACCTACAGGTGTATATACTGCCTAAAACTACGGACTTCAATCGTGAACAATGTAAAACCAACATCAAGTCAGTTTGTCCCATCAAGCAAAGTAATTGCATATCAGTCCCATCCTAAAATTTGATCGTCCAGAGGTCAAGTTACAGTTCTGCTTTTTGGATCCCCAATTTTTTGCGCTGATATAACATAACATGCAAGCTTCAATGCAACTAATTTTAACTTTCTAAAATATTTACATGGAAATTACATTTCGTAACTTCGACTGTCATTTTCTCAATGCCTACTTTTTCCACATGGGACTGATATGGAATTATAGGCAGTATACGATCACTTGATATAAAGTAGAATAATAATAACTTTTTGTCCAGAAGTCGAATCGATTTACAGTTTTGGACAAAGCTGTTCCGCTTAGTTACTCAATCTATATCCAAGGTTTGGTAAACATTGAGCTGCTTTTGATTTTTTTTTTGAATTTTCGAACATTTTTCTATAAAAATGTTGGAGCTCTCCTGCAAATTCAGATCTTATCCAAATTCGACCAACAGCCGTGGGGAGCATGGTGTGTTAAGTTGAGTGTGCTCAGGAATCCACTCAGGGTGACTTCAAAGCATCAGATGAGCGCATAGAGTGCTCATTAGGGTGGGTCAACTTTACAACCCCCTATTACCCACAGCTCTTTCAATGCGTATTGAGGTCCCCAACAATTGTGCTTAATTTGAACGAATTTGGCTATAATGTATGGGAAACGGAATGGTCCTACGCATTTGCTTACCAAAAATCCCAATTATTGCTCAACATTTCAAAAAATCTCGGACTTAGATTGGAAAATACTAAACAAAGCAACTTGATCATGGAACAAAAAGTTACTAATCTTTCACAATCATAACTTCTCCTGCTTGGAGCAAAATCTAGATCATAACCAAATGCGTTCAACAATTTTAAAGGCCACATAAACCCAATGCAATTAATTTTCATCATCGATTGAACTGCCCTTGATAAGCGGCGTTTCATTCTAAGCCGTTATGGAGAGTTCAAATTTTTAATATTTGATTGAATAATAATAAGTTCTATGTTTGGCATTGGAATCGACCAACATTTCATCCACATTAATCAGGACACCTTCAAATCACTGTAGCTTTTTAAATATTGCACGTAGGAGTGAAAACTTTCGCTGAGGTAAAGCTGGAAGTCATTGATGAAAAAGACTATGATTGGTGTTTACAATTACATCTCATGTTTAGTGCTCAAGATGGCGACGAATGAAAAACACGTGCGCGAGTGGATTTTGTACGTGACTTGTCAATACGGGAACTTGCAAGAAAATTGGATTTACCTACATCCACTGTTCACGGTGTGCTGAAATCATTTTCCGAACGTTTGACGGTCGAGAGGAAACCGAGAAGTTATACAAACATTGGACGTTCTAATCCGGTAATGTTCGAATGGTGCCTCGTAAAATAGGAATGTCAACTGGTTTTGACCAAAAATCAAAAACAGCGTTTGAGGCTGAAGTCGTATCAAGTAAAAAAAGTTCCAAAAATTGCAACGACAAACAGAATTTGACAGCAAAATCACGGGCTCGACGTTTGTACTGCGAATGTTTGACGAACTTTTCATGCGTTGTTATGGACGATGAAACTTATGTCCTGGACGATTTCAAGCAGCTTCCTGGGCTGGATTTCTATTTGGCTATGGCCAAAAATGCAATAGCTGAGTATTTTAGGACGAAGAATGCATCTAAATTTCCCAAAAAAATATCTTATTTGACAAGCAATTTGCACGTGCGGCTGAAAGAGTAAATCTTTCGTCACTACAGATAGAGAGATACTGGGCTCTGATGAAACAAGGAATCAAAGATATTAAACACTTCCAACAAATTTGGACAAAGACGGCCACCACGGCATCTGAGGAGCCTATTCAAACCCATCAGGGATGGAGTTAAGAGCAAAGTTCGAAAAAGTTATGCAAATACCGAATAACTATGTTTTGACTTCGTGAATTTTGAAATCATATCCCATGAATCTGAAATAAACAACTACTATTGAAATATACTGTGGAATTTGTGTTTTACTTAAGTTTTGATGTATCTGGATTATTGTGGATACAGACCTTACAAGGTATAATCACATCGTAAAATTATTGACTGTTCAGGCTGATTCCGATAAGCCGCACCATGCAATTCGGTACCCTATCCACACACCTTGCACAACACGGTGAATGAGGGAGCTAAGAAAGAGCAAACAAACACATTCGGTTACTCATGGGGAGACGATTCACTCACGGCGCTTGCCTTCGTTAACTTTCTCGGAGAGCCAACAAGTACACATTTAAAAATCATCATTTTCTTTGTCTGTCATTGAAGAATTGAGAGTTCTTTTGCTACAGTTCCCCAATTCAAGTAGTTCCCGTATTTAGTCTGAGCGTGGCAGTTCCTGGATGAATTAATGCATTAATTTCTGCACCGGGTTCACAAGATTAGTTAGGAGTCATCGAGTTTGTAAAACATCAAGGTGGAGCTCAAGCATTTTAGAGAACCTAAGATATGTTTATGCCAATACAACTGACATCTCACATGACGTGGATTAGGTCCCACAATGCTCTACGGATTCGTAAGATAAATCAGGACATGGCACAAGAATTCATTGGGAATGTTGAGCATCAAGATCTTAGATCCAGGCTATTTTGGAGAACTCAAAATGCTTTTTAATTTTAACTTCAACAGGGCCGTAGCGTTCGCAGCTCCGCCGCGATAAGGGGTCTCGTCGTGACATACCCCCGCCCGTAAACCTGGGTGAGGGTCTGGTACACCTGAAGCACCCGAACCAGGTTTACATTTCACCTCGACGTCCAGTACAGCTAACTTCACGGCTGGTTTACGTAGAATCCCCGAAGATGTACGCACAAGAGCTTGACGCACTCAACCGTCCCTGCCGGGAAACACCTGCTTGATACGTCCACGTTTCCACTGGTCCCTCGCCGTTCCACCAACGACCAGAACCAAATCGCCTACTGCCAGATCTTTTACATCGTTGAACCACTTGCATCGCCGTGTGATCACAGGAAGGTACTCCTTGAGCCACCTGCACCAAAAATCATCAGCGATATACTTAGCTAGCTTCCAGCTGCTTCGAAGGGTTGAGCGATAGTCTCACTGCTCGGTGGGTAGGAACTTGGACCCGGAAGAACTGCCCAGCAAAAAATGGTTGGGTGTCAAAGCCTCCTGGTCTGCCACTTCCAGAAGGATTGTCTCCAATGTCTCGTCGTCTGATTTGCGCGAACCGTTAAGCAAGCCTCCAATTGCTACTTTACGGACCGGACGAGCCTCTCCCATGCACCGCCCATGTGTGGTGCCGCTGGTGGGATGAATTTCCAAGCAGTTTCGGCAGTTGGAAACCTTTCCGAGAGGGCCTTGATTTTGGCATCCGTTTGCGCTTTCAGCTCGTTGCGAGTGCCCTGAAAACAGGTGGCATTGTCGGTCCAGAACTCTCTTGGATTGCCTCTGCATGCCACGAAGCGTCGAACAGCCATAATGCACGACTCCGTACTTAGTGAATGCACGCTTTCCATGTGCACCGCCTAATCGTGAGACATGTGAAGAGGGCCAACCAGCGTTTCACACTGCTCCTACCCACCTTGGTCAGTACTGGCCCGAAGTAGTCCAACCCGGTGAACGTGAACGGTTGAACGAAAGCTGTCAGGCGCATCTCGGGAAGCGGAGCCATTGCTGGTGGTCTTGGAATCGCCTTCGTTAGGCGGCAAAATGCAGACGCATTTGCGACTTTATCCAAGAGCCTTCTTAGTGATGAGATCTCAAAGCGTTGACGAATCTCGTTCAATATGGTTTCTCGGTTGGAAAGTAATTAGGTGTTGTTTGGGAAGGATGATCGGGAACATAGCTTCGGCCGGTGCATACGGTGCCGCTCCGATTCGACCACGACTGCGTAGGATACCCTTCTCATCCAGGAACGGACATTTATTGTAGATTGTGCTGGATTTGTCTACGAGGGCGTGGCAATTTTCTGGAGGCCCTTGGGTCTTAACGAAGATGACGATTTCATCGGCGTAGTACTCACTTTGAGCTGTTTTAAACAGTGCTTCTTCGGCTCTTCTGAGTTCGTTGCTGGTTTGATTGCCGAGTTCCAAATTGTCTTTGGTTCTACTTCTATTAAGATTATCAATACAAAATGTTATTTGGTTTAAATAATCTCAAAAATTCCATCGAATAATACTTTATTGAGCATGTAAAACTCAAAATTTAAATTCCACAATGATTTGAAGATCTCTCATTATTTGCAGGAAACTTTTTGATTTTATGCGAATTCATAATTCCATGATATTTTGCAGATCTAGGTCATCAACGTCCTGATGAAAATTCCATTTCATATTTTTTTTTCTTTCTGCAAAGTAATACGTCTAGAGCAGTTCTGCCGAAGAAATTATATGATTATTTTATAAACAGTGACAGCTAATGACTTGTAGGGTAGGGTTAATAGCTGTTTGAAACCATCGGATTATATCGGTTAAATGAAATATGTAATACCCCATTGAAGTTGGGTTGTTTTTCATAACCCTGTAATTTCTAAACGTGAAAACCCTGAGGAACGGAAAAAAATACTGGTGCCCTGAACAATCACCTAGGCATTCAATTCCTCATTAAAAAAAAATATCTTTCGATGCATAAATATTTCACCGCATCCAGCGGCAAAAAAAACCCATTTTGCACTGGCTAGAATTCATCCGGTGCCCTTCGGTTTGCATAAGAAGCATTTATGTTTATTCCCGTCATAAATTGTATCCCTCTTCTGAATGAGAAAATTGACCGTCATAGCACCAAACCAGCTAAATGTGTGTCGATGTTGTGACACAGCTCGACTGTCCCGCTGTCTTTTTAGAATTGAGCTTGATCACGGTAACAACACTAATTTTGCGGGACCGAACTACAGGCAATGAACAATGAGCACCGAAACAATAGCTTAGTACAGTATTTTTAAGTGAATTTCAAATTTGTATTTCAAGCTTGTAAACAAGTTCGTTGTCTATGCCAAGTTAAGTCCTAATCACATGAAGAAGATTTAAGGTGACGATTAAAATTCAGATTTACCTCAACAATTGAAATCAGATTATATGAGAAACTTTACCAAATTTGTCAACGTATCCATTTACCAACCTGCAAGTCTGTTCACGAAGCCAAGTAACAACATACGCGCGCTTATTAAGAAATCGTCACACTCGCGCCTCTCTCAAGTCTTGACCGGTGAGCTTACGGCAATACAGACAAGAACAACAACAACAACAACAACGACAACAACATCAACAGCATAGCCAACCAGCCAACCAGCCGGAGCAGAAAGGAAGGAGAGCTCACGTCAGTCAAAATATATTTGCTAATGACCTTGGCATACCGCAGCATCTCATTTTTTTTTTCTTCAACTGTATTTTTCGTTGTTCGTTTGCGGTCCGTTCGAAACCCGCCGCGTGTGCCTCGGAGATGCTATGCCATCCTCCAACATGATCACCATCAGATCAGACATCAAGATGCTCGCTCTGCCACTGTGCTGCTGATGCTGTACATAGGTACAATGCGTACTATCCTTCACTGGTGCGGCGCGTCCCGTTCCGTTCCGTCCCGTCCATCGTATCGCTTCTCCAAAAATCGCCGACTTCACAACACAACAAGATGATGCCGGGCCCGGGCCGGAGTCGAGTCCGATTGCTCAGTCGACCGCATGCGTATGTTTGCACGATGGTGGCGTTCCGTTTACATTTCTACGCTTGCTTTCCTGCGGTAAGGTAAAGGTACCTTCTACATTGTGTTGTTGTTTTGCACCAGATCTTCCTCTGCGGCTGGTTGACCCCGCAGCTGAGGAATGTGTGTCAAATTGATGCGGTTCAGCGAGGGCACGGTTATTGGCACTCACTCGGCTGAAGCGTGAATCTAAAGCGGACGTTTGATGAGTGCAATGGATATTGACAACAATCGTATGACCAATGTTGCCTTCAATTTCATCAATATTTGAATATTGACATTATCAATGACAATGTAACTTAATATCATCGTTATTATTGGGAATATTTCCCCTCTTTTAACAATATATTCATGAATGTAACGAGCGCTTTAAAATTCGGTGGCAAATGTTGATTCTTTAAAATAATTGGGGCTTAGGGGCTAATTTTCGGCCTACTTTGCACTTAATGAATTTTTTACACAACATGGAATGTTTTCACTACTGTAACAAATGATGTCTAAATTTATTTGTCTTTTCAGATGCACTGTTGGTTTTGCTAAAAAGTCTCAAATTGTTTATATTTTGTTAAAAATGCAACACTACTTGATTCTTAATTCAGCCTATGGGGTTTCAATTTTGTAAAAACACATAGGAACGTCATGGGATTTACTTCGTTATTTTTATGAAGACATAATTGGAATGGAAAAAAATAATTCGCTTGGAGTCCTTCTTTTGTTTTTGAGAAAAAAAGAGTAACTATTCATACTTTGCGCTCTTAAAGCGCTTGTGTTGTAGCTTTTGAACTACAGAACGTATAATTGAATCATGTCGTGTGGGACAGTCACACCTGGTGCGGATGTTTTAATGTTTTCTAGAAATTTTTAATAGTGAAAATACGCACTGATCTTTCTGTAGATGCAATCGAAAAATTCAACCCATAAAATCTTATGCTCACGAATAATCTCTTCGAGATCAATTTACACGCACTCTAATTCAGGCCTTCGCTGTTTGGTAATTTTTATACTCCGGAACTATTCGGTAAAAGTTTAAAAATCAGCGAAAAAAATAGAAAATTTATTCCAAACTTGTAACGACTGTGCACTTAACCCCAGTTAATGATAAAAAATAATGTTTGTCTGTAAAGCTGGTAAGTTACTGTTGTAGCAGGAGCATCTAAGTTAAAATGAAAGATAAGAATATTTATATATATTTATATAAAACAGTCATTTGACATTTTACCGACTTTTTCAGCTGTTCAAAAATTAATTTAAACTATACCGACACTAGTGATCTGAATTCAGTGTGCGGATTCTTCGTTCTCAATCGACAAAATGGGGTAATTTACGGTACATTTCCTCTTAGTGAACCACTAACGGATTAATTCATTTTAATATAAAAACAAGAAAAAGTTAGAGGGTGGTGTACAAGACACGACCGCATTGTTGACGTAGGGATACGAAATTTTTGTTCGATTTTCTAGTCTGTACTATTTGTTCTCTGTATTATTTGACGGTTCGGACGTTTTCGAAGATGCCACGCAGCAGGAGAATGCATACGATGAGGGTTTCTCAGTTTATGAAAGTGAAACAGAATAAATTTAACCAACCGATATGCCTACAAATATAACATAATGTATTTCCCTAACAAATTATTTGATTTTTGTATCATTTTGATGTATTTAGTGACAAATTGAAAGGGTGAATCATGGGTTACTCTATATAAATTCTATTCTAACTCTTTTCTGAAATGAACTTGGTGGCCCTACGTACAGAGTGCGTCTCTGTCGCTTCAGAGCGTAGACAACATCCATGGCCGAGACGGTTTTGCGCTTGGCGTGTTCAGTGTAGGTGACGGCATCACGCATATTTTCTAGGAACACCTTCAGCACACCTCGGGTTTCCTTGAAGATCAGACCGGAGACGCTTGACACAACCACGTCGAGTCAGACGACGAATAGCAGGCTTGGTAGTACCCTGGATGTTTTCACTCAGAACCTTCCGATGACGCTTGGCGCCTCCTTTTCCAAGCCTTTGCGAGAAAATATGGTACCGGCAGAGCCGGTTGTCTATATAACAGGTTGCTATCTACGCTTTTGGCTTAGTGTCGATTCAACCGTTCAACGACAAACAAGCATCAAGTGGTAAAGGAACCAAACTGAATTCTCAAACATGCTTTATAAACCTTATTTATTGATCTCAAAAACCACTAATAGAGTGCAATAAAACAAGAAACGCTACTTGGGATTGGTGCTCAGCACGGAAAACAAATCCAAGGAAAAAAACAGCATTTTGTGTGGTCGTTGGGGGCGTGTGGTTCTGAATTCGCAACAAAATGTTCCGCAATTGTATCCTCCCTATTCGTACACGCCCGAAGATCGGAGGCAAATGTCACTTCGACTTGTTTCATCTAGGAACCATTCTCTGATAACTGTGTTGGGGAAGCAGCACATGCATGTACGTAATTGGTGGATTTGTTAGTTATTTCGAAGCTGTTGGACAATGCTTGACATTTACCACTTTTTCAATAGTTTCAATTTGAAAATCAACAGTCAAGAGCATTGTTATCGATGCGTAAAAATGTTTCTGATCGATTTATGATAAAATAATTGAAATTTTTGCAGGGGCAGCAAAGTTATTAAAGATCAAAATCTTTCATAATTTCAATTTTCACATTTCATAAATTGTACCCCCATCATCCCGAAAGACGTAGTCCTACGTCAAAATAACGTACAACTGCAGTCACAGATTTCTTAATGGGGTGGCGAAAACAGAAAATGGAACATGTGTGTGTGTGTGTGTGTGTATTCCCTCTGGCCGGCAGTGGTATGATGGAAGAAATCTCTCTACAATGTCGCATATATGGTCATTGTAGACAGCTTTAGTCCAGGAGTTAGAAGGTGATAGCTCTATTGCAGATCCAGCAACCCATTCCAGAATGTCGGGAGAGTTACACCCATTCCGAGGCTACATTTCACTTACAATAAGCCCCGCATGTATGTATTACCTCTTTTTTTTATAATGCGTTTATTTTTCCAGGCTCATTTGCTGTAGCTTTGCGGAGCCGATATTCATTGTTTAGATTACAAAATTACTTAAAACTAACGTTAGTAAAGCGGGGGCCGTTTACTCGCGGCTATCTCGAGGTTTAGGGGTAACAAATTGTAACAAATGGATGGCAGGGTAGGGATTGTGAACACAAGGTTTGAAGAGCAATGTGCTCTTGATCTCGAACTAAGCAACACTCTGATGAACAAGACAAACATGGGGGCACACCGATGGGCAGCTAACTGTATTACCTCTATCAATTGAATATTAGTATTACACACACACTTCCACTTTCAAAATGTTCTTTTGAATCCTGGCACGTAATTAGTTCATGTTCTTTTTTAATTGTAAAAAGTATTTGGACTGGTCTCACCATGTTAATTTGATCCTGCAAATCCATGGGTTCCGTAGTTTTGTTTTTCTCTACGCTTTGCATCTCATTTCGTGATTCACCTTTGTCGTAATACTTCCTTCAACGAACACAAATTGTCTTGCATTGCTATGGTCATCTGGAAGGACGTTCGCATCTAGTGCTTTCCCCAGGAACCTTTCGTGGCCACCAGCTACCACCTGTCCAGTCGAGGTATCTTTCATATTCGTCACAGTCTCCGACACCGACACAGTGGAAACTTGCAACTTCGACCACCGAATCACCACCAAAACTCGCGACGGACACATCAGCACGTTCCGGGCTAATTCACCAACCGGACCGGATTCAAACTCGACCACGGTGACGAATCTATCAATAGAACAGAACTACACGTCGAAAATTTGGTGAACCGAGCTCCCGGGAGGCAATTTTCGACACCGAACAATGGAACTGAAGCTGCTTCGTAGATTTCTGGAGGTTAGATTCAAGGTCAACCGAGTCACTCAAGGCAAACACAGGCACGATATATCACTTAATGATAACTTTACGAACACTTGAAACTAAATTTCAGCACACAAATTAACAAATTTAAAGGAAAAATATTTAATTCAGTGACGAAAAATACGCAGCAAAAGAAAAACACGTCAGCTTTCAAGCGCGGCCTACTGCGATCCATCGTGAAAACAGAAAATGGAACATGTCACACCATTATGAAAGATTTTGAACGTTAATAACTCAGCTGCCCCTGGACAGATTTAAATAATTTTATCACCAATCGATCAGATGTATTTCTACGCATCTGCTAAAATTTAAGACTTTATCATTTTTCAAAATGTCACTATCGAAAATTGCCCGAATGTGCAACTGTTGCTTTGATAATTAAAATTACACTCCGGTCTTTTTTTACACGGGGGATACGTACCGTGTAAAAAAAACCTACGAGATTTTGATTTTTCGCATGCTTAAATGTTTTTAAAAAATCGGATTTTGATGCCATTTGTAATTAAAGCATGATATGGTCCATATAGACATATTTTAAAAATTTCTCTATTTACACCAAAAAATGTGATTTTTTTTAAGTATGCCATTCGATTACCTATAGCTTGAAACGGATAATGTGATTGGAATCAAGTCGATAGGTTGTATCGTTGTCGAGAAATCGTTAAAAACGTACCGTGTAAATCGTGGAAAACCGTGTAAAAAAAAACCGCGTAAAAAAAGACTTCAGTGTATCACTGAGTTCCTGCGAAAAGCGATTTCCACAGCGAACACAGATTTCAAAGTTGAATTCCATCCGGTCTCACCAAACGGTGTTTATTCAATCACCGCGTGGTTAGTAGTGGTGTTCTCCAGTACACAACGAAATGCTTCCCGCAAGCAGCTAGCTACCAAGGCTGGCCTCAACCGCTGATCGGATTCAGTTTCAATCACCGTGTGTGGTGGTGTCCGGTCTTCGGCATCAGGTGCAGCAGCGGCAGTGCTTTCGGCGTGTAGTGTTGAACATTGTTCTCCAGTACACAACGAAAGGCTTCCTGCAAGCAGTGAGCTGCAGCCCACGTGAGCATCGATAGAAAGAGGAAGAAGCCGCACCGCTATTGATCGGAATCAGTAGCCCTTTGTAAGTCGCTGTGGGCCATATATGTCAAGCGCGTCAAACTAAAGAATATAATCAGAGAGAACCCCGCTCAAAATCCTGTTCCTACACAAAACACAAGCTCCAGTTGCTGCAGTTAACAAATAAGATTTACTATATAAGACCACGTAGTCCTACGTCACCATTGAGTACAACCCCATAGGGCTGTCCCTTGTTGTTTTTTTTTTCATGAAGAAACCCCTTTTTCATATGTTAGTCATGATTCTCCATTAGATTGCACAGTGGTACAGAATGCAGATTTAGCTGGAATGATATGTTTTGAGCCTGAAATTGAAACTTTAGACTAAAAGTCTCTTCTACAAAGTTGTTCCTTATAGTTAGGCCCTCATTTTTATGACATTGAATTCTAGGGTGGTTCCTATTATCATTAAAATCAAAAATCTAACTTTTTTGTTTGAATAAATTAAGGTATACATTCTTGGGCAAAGTTATAGCTGAGCTAATTTCAAGCAACTGTGGTGAAAATAACTTTTTTGTATCTCTTAAATTGGCCGATTTAGAGCTATTTTCTTGAATTGAGTTAGGGTGACTCTTAAAAAAACAGTTTTTTTGCTCTGTTTTTCTTATTTCGAATTTTTCAGCAAAGGTGTCTTCAGATAACTTTTAGATCGCAAGAAGACGCAAATTTTTGCTGCACAAAGCTTGTCAATATCTTTCGCCGATCAAGAGTTATTGATTTTTTTATACTAAAATTATGCACTTTTCAAATGTTAATATCTCTGGTTGGGGCAAACAAAAAAAAGTTTTTTTGCAGCATTTGAAAGGGCGTATGTTATTCTCAATAATTTGAAAAAATTGGAGGTATGTTATTTTTTAAACTCGTATAAAATCAATTTGAATTTATTCATATTTTTTACTATATTTGACTATATCTTTTTTATTAGAAGAGATACAGGCAACAAATTCAGCTATAAAACATTCGTCTTAAAGAGTTTTAAAATGCTCTCCAAGATAACTTTCATGAGAATTTTCAAATAAAAAAGTTATTGCTAAAAAACTATTTTTTCCAGGAACACCCTAAGTCAATTCCGAAAAATTACTCTAAAATGAGAACTTTAAGAGATAGAAAAAAATTTTCTTCGACAAAGTTGCTTGCAAGTAACTTAACTACAACTTTTTCAAACAACACATGTTTATATTTTGTAAAACAAAAAAGTTAGTTTTAAAAATTCCTTAATTTGAGGACCACCCTGACGTCTGCAAACACCAAAAGAAGGGAATTTTTAAGAACAAAAACTTCTTCGAAGACACTAAATGTCCAAATATTGAAACAAATGTACTAGCACATTTTATATAAATTTGTCATTAGAGTGGTCCTATGAAATCCATCTTTTGCCAATAACTTTTTTATTTGAAATTTATCATGAAAGTCATCTTCTAGAGACTTTTAAAACTCTTTAAGACGAATGTTTTATAGCTGAATTTGTTGCCTGTATCTCTTCTAATAAAAAAGATATAGTCAAATATAGTAAAAAATATGAATAAATTCAAATTGATTTTATACGAGTTTAAAAAATAAAATACCCCCAATTTTTTCAAATTATTGAGAATAACATACGCCCTTTCAAATACTGCAAAAAAACTTTTTTTTTTGTTTGCCCCAACCAGAGATATTAACATTTGAAAAGTGCATAATTTTAGTATAAAAAAATCAATAACTCTTGATCGGCGAAAGATATTGACAAGCTTTGTGCAGCAAAAATTTGCGCCTTCTTGCGATCTAAAAGTTATCTGAAGACACCTTTGCTGAAAAATTCGAAATAAGAAAAATAGAGCAAAAAAACTGTTTTTTTGAGAGCCACCCTAACTCAATTCAAGAAAATAGCTCTAAATTGGCCAATTTAAGAGATACAAAAAAGTTATTTTCACCACAGTTGCTTGAAATTAGCTCAGCTATAACTTTGCCGAAGAATGTATACCTTAATTTATTCAAACAAAAAAGTTAGATTTTTGATTTTAATGATAATAGGAACCACCCTAGAATTCAATGTCATAAAAATGAGGAACAACTTTGTAGAAGAAACTTTTAGTCTAAAGTTTCAATTTCAGGCTCAAAACATATCATTCCAGCAAAACTGCATTCTGGACCACTGTGGATTGATGCAAAATTTGAAATTTTCGCTTCACAGTGCTCAAACTGTTCCAAATTGGGTCCTGATTATCCTCCCAAAATTTTAACTCCTTTAGTAAGAATCTTACTTGGCACAAACCATTTGAAGATTACATGCACACTTAGATTTTTCTACCGAGATCGGCTGTGCAAATCTCGGCAAAAAAAGTTTCACTGAGATCTCAGCAAAAGTGACATTGGATTGCTGAGTCTCGGATAATGCTTAGCTGAATCTCAGCAAACAAATGAAATGTTTTCTGAGATCTCAGTGAAACTTTTTTTGCCGAGAATTTGCACAGCCGAGCTCGGTAGAAAAAAAAACTAAGTGTGTGGAAATTACTGTGCGGAAACCATAATTTCGGTTCATATCAATTTCATAATTACCAGTTCACTCTACTTTAGAAAATGATTGCTGAACTTATTGAAAATTTTCTCAGCTACAACTCTGTTCAATACCACTTTTCGATATAATGTAAGAAACAAAAATTATCAATGATTAAAGTCACTGATGTCTTATGTATATGCTCAATCAACTGTTCAGCAGGCAACATTGGTGTTCATGGCGCGTAGAATAGAGGACACAAATCATGGCTACTATGTAACACTGCAGAACAACTTCCCTACTGGCATCAAGAAGATTGGACGAACTATAGATTGTTTGCGAGATGGAGCTTTTATACGTAAGAAATTGTAGATTGATCTATTTGTTCGCTTTAATCACGAATCAGTTCTACATGCTAAAAATAGCTCATTAACCGTAAAAAATCATTGTAAATAAAAAATACATTGAACTTAATCAAATTAGGTACTCATCTAAAGTTCTTTATAAGGATTCCATTAGGTCGTGTGGATTGTTATACAAATGTTTTTTTTTTTTTCAATTTGTTTGAAAATTATCTTAAATTGGACTTAAACTTAAACTTCCGTTTGAATTCCTGCAACCCATCTAAGAACAGCCCACGACTCACCGTTGACTTGTGACCCGTAGATTACCAACAATGATCTAGAGCTTGAGCTTTAGCTTGATTAATTGATTCATTGTGTATCTTCGTTCAAGCGTTTAACGATTGATTTGAATATTATCAGTTCCGCGAACTACGCGCGGCAGCGCTGGCATCGGATCCCTTTGACGTTTCTATACATTCTATAGAACTTTTATGCAATACTGTTTGCGAGTTAGCGAGTAAGCTTGTTTTCCGCGAGAAGCCAGAGAGATGTCGTTACTGAGGTCCTATGTTTTGAGATACTATGTTTTCAAGAAAAACTTTTTCAAAGAGTTACGTCTGCGGTAGAAGTGATACCCACCCCGAAAAATTTCCCGTGATAATTTCAACTTAGTCAAATGCTAACCTCGACGAGGAGCATTTATAAGGGCCTGAGTCTATGGCTTCTAACATAAATTTCTCGTAATTAAAGTCTAGAAGTCTTGCTCTGGAAAAAACTCTACCAGCATTCGGAGCTTCCTGTATGAATTTTATGAAAATGCCTTATGTCATGTCCCCTTTACTTGCCATAGAGCTTCACTGAATTTACCTTTGAATTTAGTTTGTTCTACAAGTCTGTTTATGATCATGCAATCATGAACATGTTTAGAAAGTCCTCTGGACTTGTTTTGGTAGTTTCATGTGCTTTTCCTGGAGATTATCCAAACCCATCAGACCGTGGGATTTCAGCGACGATTTTTTTCATAAAAGCGCATTGTATTTCTACAAGCAAAACAAATTTCTCTTACATCCAATGTAAGGTTGGATTTATTGCATCCTCTGCATATGTTTCATACAACAAATTTAATGGCATTTCTTAAAATGAACTGCAGCGTACAAGCAAGTTTTTCAGAATGCATATTTTTGTATAAAACCTTCACGAGATGTCTATTCAAGTCTTGAAACATTGTAAATTCTGCATACTTGTCATGCAAATCTGTAATAGAATCAACCAGAGGTTACATATATACATTGCAATGGCCATGGTTGGATATCGCGTTATGCTCTTCTCGAATGGTAGCTTAGCGGTCATTTTACAATTAAAACCACATTTTTGCACGATTCATCAAATATGAATTAAAATTCTCTATTTCTATTGAATCACAAAGAATGCAATCCCATTCGACAATCCATCGCCATCGCCCGCCAATTTAAACCCATAAGCACATTGCAATCCCACATGCAAATCCCCCAACACCCGATGCACAGAGCTCCGTTAGCGGTGTTTGCTTGTTCAGCAAAAAGAAAAAAAAGAGCACAACAGCACCTTCTCTTTATGAGAACGGCGGGCGCGCGCTAAATAGCAAACGGTTTACCGGATGATTCAAGAGGTGCAAAACATATGTATAGCACCCTCCGCCCTCCCCGTCCAACCAACCACCTCCGCTCTCCGCGCTCGCTATGCGTTATTATCCGTCTTGGAGCAGCATCTCCTTCGTGGCCCTTCGCCGCCACCAACTGCTAAGCTCCTCTCTCGTATGCTCTCATGCTGCACTACATCATCCAGCGGTTCAAGCAGGGTCCGAAGCCAAAACCGCTTTTGCTTGCATTGAAATATTTATGCACTCTAGCATATTGGTAGGTGTGTGGATACATTCTCGAATGCCTTCAGGGTCTCCTGTGGTAGTGGTGGTGTTGTGGCCCATATGACTTAACTAGTTTCCTTCTCTGGACTGAAACTAGGCTCGGTGCACAAGCACAGTCTCACCAACACCGACCGCCCGGGGGCAGCTAGCATAGATGCCATTTCAAGCCACCACAATAGGAATGTGTTGGAAGTGAATCGTCATCACATTGACTGACGACGACCGGGTCAGTTAATTCATGGAGCAGGCCAGGACAAGTGAACCAACCCTTCTCATTGCATTCTGCTGCTGCTGTTGTTGGTTGGGGTCTAGTGCGGCGGTGCGGCGTGGCGAAGAAACGGTTCTCTTCGTGGAATCAGCACCGCAAACCGGGGGAAGAAAAAACTTGTTTATTTACCTTATATTCACCTGTGTTTGTAGATAATAAAAATTCCTCAGGTGATTAGCCGGCGATAAAAATATGTGCCGTGAGTGCGATTATTTAGCTTGGTCTTTTTCTTTTCGACGTTGACTCTTTTCCGATCTGCACCGAGCGGAAGCGTCCGGCTCTTAGAAGGCAGCTTGTCCCTACAAACCGATAGCTGTCAAGGTTGAAATCGCATTGATCATTTTTTTTTGTTTGCATTGATATCGAGATTTTTGTTGGGCCAAAGGGTGTACCTCTTCGTTGTATTACAATTCGCTATGGCGTACACCCATGAAATCACGATGCAATTTTCTTATGCCAGTCGTAATTCGACTTGTGAGTTAGTTGGTAGACTTTCTCTGCATTCTAGTGGAACATTTTGACGTAGGACTACGTCTTTGATTGCTATATGGAGGTACACTTTGTGAAAACCGAAAATGGAACATGTTACGAAATTATGAAAGATTTTGAACGTTAATAGCTCAACTGCCCCTGGACCAATTCCAATAATTTTATCACCAATCGATCAGAACTATGTCTACGCATCGATAGCAATGCTTCCGACTTCCCCGACACAGTCATCAGAGAATCGTTTCTAGATGAAAAATGTCCATGTAGCATTGCTGTTTCCCCAACACAGTCATCAGAGAGTCGTAACAGACGAAACAAGTCGAAGTGGCATTCGCCTCCGATCTTTGGGGTGTGTGCGAATAGGGAGGATGATATTGCGTTAAATTTTGCACACTCACCGCCATATTCAGAACCACACGCCCCCAACGACCACACAAAATGCTCTCCAGAGTTGTAATCTTGTAACCAAACTTGAAAGTAGGGGTGCAAGTGATTTTGATCGATTCTCTTCATCGATTTTCTGTTTCGTTAATAACTCGACGGCAAACACATTCATTGGTACGTTTGTTGTTCTGGATGATAGAAGAGCATAGCAGAAATAGTGCGAAATAGGTTAGTGAAGCCATGGTCATCAAAAGAGGAAATCGATGGAGGGAATTGACTTTCATCCCTCAGCTTCTAAACAATGAAAACTAGCATCGCACCGCTTTTGGTTCTTGGGTTGCACTTGCTGCTTGCATTTTTGCTGTTCGACATTTTCGAAGGACCATCTAAAAAACATTAAATTACCCTATTTTCTACGGATGCCTCAAAGTCCAATTATTCGATTAACGATTAATCGGAAAAAATTTTCCATCTATTCGATTCAATATTTATCGAATTTTCAATTATTCGAGCGCGTGACCGACATCCCTTCTTATTTCTACTCGTTTGATTTAGCTCAGTAGAGAAAATAAATAAAAGTACTAATTTATCTGAACAAGCATAGAGAAAAACCATGACGTGAAACAGGATCATAAATTCGCCGAAAAAAGTGTTAAGCGTCGTTCTGCTAAGGGCTAAGATTTACCAACTTGTTGAGAGAAGGAGTTTAACGAGAAAAACTAAAAAGGGGAGGAGCATTAGCTCGATAGACACTGATATTCTGCAGCCTTCCAACCTGTCGCAGACACCAGTTCAACCCCTGTCCAGCAGTAGACGGGCCGAAGCTCTTGCGAGTGCCCAATAATTGAACCGAAGGGTATAGAGTATAAACAGAGAGAACCCCGCTCAAATTTCTATTCCTACACAAAACACAAGCTCCTGCTGCAGTTAACAAATAACATTTACCAAGTAGTCACTTTTGCGTACAACCCCATAGGGCTGTCTCTTGTAGTTGTTGAGTTCAATGGTACGTCTTACTATTTATTTTTATATTTTTAAAACTCTTACAGATTTGTATTAAAAGGTTGTAAACGATCAAACTTCTGTAGATTTTTTTTTTGAAAATTAGTATTATCCTCCTTGGTAAGTATTTGTGACTTGATAGCATATATTAAATTATAGAAAGGGCTCACACGTCATTGGCGTCACTACATTGGTGAGTTGGTTACATTAGCAGCCAACGGTTAAATTGGTTTTAAAGTAGGGTAAACACTCCTATAGCTACGGTACGTTAGAAGCGTTAGGTATGGAGTCTCCATGCACAACTATAGGATCCAAATGCTTCTAACGTACCGCAACTATAGGAGAGTTTACCCTACTTTCGATCAGTTGAATCAAGAAGTTCATTTTGAAGTGGTCGCATTGGCACCGAATGTCATTATTTTAATTTAGCTTTAAGGTGTTTCGCTGTGAGATCCTTATTCTCGTAATCACTTCGAAACTTCAAGTGCACAAAAATCAGCTTCCAGGACACGCACCATAATGAAACTGTTACTCCACGTTCGCTGCACTGCAGCATACATAAAGTAGCAATTTCAGGTGAATTAAGGCACTAATTTCTAAGATTTGTGTAATTGAAAACTCGAAGTGGAAGTGCCCGTATAGCCTTCGTGGCAGCCATTTGTGGACTCTACAAGGAATCACCTTAAGGTGTTTCGCTGTGAGATCCTTATTCTCGTAACCACGTCGAAACTTTAAGTGTACAAATATCAGCTTCTACGATACACACCACAATGTAACTGTTACGTCACGTTTGCTGTACTGTAGCATACATGAAGTAGCAATTTCAGGTTAAATGGGACATTAATTTCCGAGATGTGTGTAATTGAAAATTCGAAGTGGAAGTGCATGTATAGCCTACGTGGTGGCAATTTGGTGACTCTACAAGCAATAACCTTAAAGCGAAGACAACACATCAAGAAGTCTGGCAACTTTGCCAGAATCCAAGCGACAGATACAGTAGCGCTGCGCTTGGGCGAAGGTGGAAGCACTGTAGAGAAGAATAAGCAAATACACACACGTTGTGCCGTTGCACACGTTGCACACGTTGACACGACTGATTAAGCACTCCTGCGAAATTTTGGTCCTTTGGAAGATACTCTGCGAACACCAGTGCCACCACCAATTGGTGGCACTGGTGTTCGTAGAGTATCTTCCAAATTGACCAAGGAGCAGCAAGCTATCCTGCAGTAGTATACATTCCGGGATCTCATCCTCTCGCGTTCGGATTTGTGTGGTTTGCTGATTGTTACCTTGATGAATTCCTACCTCAATGACAACGCCAGCGTTGGTTCCATTTCGTCGAAACTGCGTGAGGTTTGTCCGAATTTGTACCGCCACGAGGACGCATGAAGCAACAGAAATTTTGCTTCTATCCAAAACCTGTAACGATCCGGACGAGAAGAATGAACGCCTCCGAACTGCTTTGCAGTTGTGTAAAAGTGCCGCTCCTAATCTGCCGCTGGCTGACTTCAATCTGTCCCCAGTTTAACCGCTGGATTCTTTTTGAGAGTCATCGAGCTGTGCTCGATTTGTGCGACCAAGAGCGATTCGAACGAGGTGGCCTTACACTTCTACCACAATTTCGAACCCGTCGAAGATCAGGAAGGCTTAAGGTGTATTCAGATCTGGGCGATATTTCACGCACGGAGAGAGATTTTGTGAAGATACGAGAGGAAGAAAAGTACTAGTTGTCTCTCTCATTCCAACGCAAATTTTGCTTCGCTCCGCTAATGTACGCTTAGATCTGAATACACCTTTAGGGTGACACCAAAGCGTCTTCCGCAGCAGCGGCACGACAACACCTTTCTCCTATGGTTGGTATCATCGCTAAAACATTCGATCGGAGCATTTACCATTAAGCGGCTCTTAGCGGGCGTATGAGAAATTGGAAGAGTTGCTAGTCTGCTTGTTATGTTGTCTTCGCTTAAAGTCAAAGTTTGGTATATTATGTTTATTCATTTAGAGCCCTAGTTTCGTTTTGAAAAATTGTGGAAGATACTTAGATTATCATTGTTTTTATTTAACTTATATATTATATAAGTGAGCATAATTTTAAAAGGGGAGTTTCAGTTTGAATTTTGGGTTGAAGTTTAGTCTATTATTCATATTTTTTACCTCAAAAATGAGCTCGTATTATATTCTACCAGCTGTGGAACATCGCTTGGCAGATGAGGTAGATTTTAAATAAAAACTGTGTAAGCAATGAGTGGATAAAAGAGAGAGTTTAGAGGATAACAAACGGTTGCTAAGGAGATTGTTTAAGGAAGACAGAAAATTGAAAGTTCCTTACCCGTCGATCGTGAACATTAAGGAGGAGAATTTGCTGATTGCGAATAAAGTCCGCGAATTAGAAGAGAGTTTGAGCAGACGCGTAGACCGAACGACAGTTTCAAGATTACGTCATTATTTGGTGAGAACATCTAACGCCGCTGCAATAGATGATTTAGATGATGTACAAAAGAAGATTTAGGCAGATATGTGTGATCAAATTGAAGGAATTTTCAGGCAATACAGGATTAATACACGAGGGGAATAAAATGAGCAAGAAGAATAAGATGGGAATGAAGAGGGTGAAGAAGGGGACAATGAGGAAGAAAGCAGAAAAAAAGATAGAGAAGAAGAGATTTGAAACCGAATGGAAGGAGTTTCAGTTGAGGAAATAAAAAAAAGAAAAGAATAAAAATGAGGACGTAGTAGTGATGATGGTGGAAGGTCGCCGGAGAGCAATAAGAACAGGATACTACGACAGGATTGAAATAGAAATAGTGAAACCAATGAAAGCAGATAAGTAAACAGAGCAAGGTAAAGAAAGATGGACGACCACCATAAGAGCCGAAAACTGATAGTGTAGAGAGGAAAAGTGTTGAAATGAGCAAATTTAAGAGTCTTAGTTCTGTTAGTAGTTCCGACAGGTCAAGAAAATGTAAACCAAAATATAGTAAGGTCAGAGTGATTCGAGTAATGAATATTACTCCAACAGAACGAGCAAGGCAAAGAGGAATAAAGATGATCAGAGAAGTATCGGAGTATCGAAGCAGGAATTATCATGAATATCCACTAGAGTGATGCAAAATTTAAAATTTTCGCTCCACAATACTTAAACGATTCCAAATCGGATCCTGACTAACCTCTCAAAATTTGAACCCATTTGGTGAGAAATTGAGATCGCACAAACCATTTGAAGTTTGTATGGGAATTACTATGGTTCATGTCTATCTAATAATTCACCATATCGGTCTGCTTCAAAAGCTTTCAACTGTACTTGTAGGAAATTTATAACTTTGCTGAAGACCACTTTTTGATTAAATGCAAGGATCGAAAGTTATCAATGCGCTGATGTCTTATGATCATGCTCAATCAACTGCTCAGTAGGCAACATTGGTGTTTCTGGGGCGTTGAATAGGACACACAAATCATGGCTACTATGTCACACTGCAAAATACAGTGTTGCCTACAGAGCAGCTGCTTGATCATGTCATAAGTTTACCAATCTCTTAAATAATTAATAACTTTTTCCTGTCTCGTTTTACATAGAAACGATCTTGAGCAAAACTGTAGCTGAGAAAATTTTCTATAAGTATGGTTATCGAACTATTTCGCAGCTGAATATGGAAAAAGACCAGAAGGCAATGAACAAAAAGTTAAGATTGCCCATAGTAATTTACGTGCAAACTTCAAATGGCTTGTGCGAAGTCTGTTTCTAACCAAATAAGTTGTAACTTTGGGAGGCTAATCAGGACCCAATTTGAAACCATTTAAGCACTGTGGAGCGAAAAATTCAAATTTTGCATCAGTCTAAATTATTCACCGTAGATTGAAAGGAGATGCATACGACTGGTGGTTTACGAGAGAAAGTAATTTGACCAATTGGAGAAAGTTTTAGAACGAGATTCGTTTTCGTTACGGAAATCCAAATAGAGACAGGGGTATTCGAGCAAAGATTAGAGAACTGAAGCAGAAAAAGGGTGAGACATAGCATATGTGACAGAGGTAGAAAAGCTAAACCAATGTCTGCAACGTCCGTTTTCATCTAGAACACTTTTCCAACTGATTTGGGGATAACATGGGTCCCTATTATCGCTCAAGGTTATCTGTGTTGGACACTGAAGATCTGGAAGCCTTCATAAAGGTTAATCATAAGATCGACGCTAATGACCCGAGCTTCTTGAGATCAAATCAGGGGGAACAGGAATGAGCTCCATCATTTAGGTGTCGAGGATTAATTTAGTGAGCATTCAGAAGAAGCACCGGAAGTCAACACTTAAAATATGAATAGCAGTTCTAGGAAAACTGCAAGGAATTATATTCAACCCAAATTATCGAAGCAACAGAAGACACCTAGCACTCAGAGGGAACAGCAACAAGAACAACATCACCAACCGAATAATAGCAGCGCGTTACCGTGTTGGAATTGCAAAAGGACTGGTCTATATGGAGGGAATGCCGGGAAACAAAACGAATATTTTGCTATGCTTGTGGAAACCCTGGTAAAATTACGAGAAAAATAATGCTTCCCTTAACCTAAGAGGAATGCAGAACATTGCCCGTCAAACAAACTGATTGCGGGGTGTTTGAAGGGGAATCCATCCGATTCGCTGTGAGAAGAAATTCCTGATTTTAGAAATTAAAACTAACCCTAGTGTGTGTCATCACATAAAAGTAAACATACTAGGAACAGATGTAATTGCACTGCTCAATCTCATGAGTTCAAAATTTCGAAATCAATCATCAAAATATGTACAGCAGATGACACCGAATATACATTCTTATGATATGTAGGAGGGAGACAAGAGTCGTCGCTACATTGATCGTTCCCGAAATTAGAAAACCACTTAAGGCATTCCAGATTCGTCCGATGTTCGCGTCCCAAAACAGGATCGAGGAGTTAGATTTAACTTGGACATCGGATTTGAACGAAAGCCCTGTCATCAACTGTCGTAGAGTTAAAGATCCGATCAATTTTTCAGTGCACGTCATACAGATTAAATAAGGGGATGAACAAAACACATTGGTAGCCCAATCAGAATAAGACGAAGCATTGGAGATACCTACTTTGGATCTACCCAAAAATCCGCAGGAGGCAATCGACAATTTAGAGACAGAAAAAGACAACTGCAGGAAGTTCTCAGGGAATCCACGTGGTCCAGTGAAGGTAACCTCGGGAAAATTTGAAATTCGTTTCATATTCAAATGATACGACTGTTGTGCCAGAAGTTGTGTGGTTTCACCACTAAATTCCGCAGCTCCATTATGAACATTAGGGTGGCCCAAAATAACATTTTGCTTGGAAACTTGGCGCTCACCCTTCAAATGATAGCCAAGGATGTTGCAAACAAACTCTTGTATTGCGGCAACTCTGAAAATCGTAATTTAGAGGCAGCCACGATAAGATTTTTGAAAATAGTCGACTCTTTATAGTCATAGATGAACAAATATTTCTGAAGCATCGAAATTTGGTGCAACCAAACCCTTTTCTAATATTTACACCTTTTTTTGGGTCTCTACTAAAAGAGAAAGATTTGTCACAGATTTCTAGATGCTCCATTTTTTCATGACACTTTTTTCAAGTAATCAATTTAATATTAAAAAAGAGCTTTTAATAGTGATATTCAGATTTAAATGTGCTCATAAAAATCTGTATTTAGAACAAACTCGTGCAAACTTCCAGCCAATCCGAAGTATATTGGAATGCCAAATTTTAAAAATAGAAACGAATCTAATCATGTTTGTCATTCAGTAGTTTATTTCAGCTTAAATGTATGCGAATATTGTTTACGTAAATAGATGGTCTACGTAAATACGTAAATAGATGAATGTCAAAAATTCAAAAATATATCAATTTATATCAAAATTGACCAATCAATTTTATCGATGATTAGAATTTTAAGCGCTGATAATATTAATATAAAGAAATATGAATATGGGTCGTTTCAGCAGTCTAAAGAGCTTGGTTGCCCTGATTTTTTTTAGATTTTTAGGAATTATTTATTCAGGGCGGCTGGTGAATTTTCATCTTAAAATTTCCGGCTTTTACCGTTTTTCCCGGTACGAATCACAAAGATTTTCCGGTTTCCACTTGTACCTTGGAAAACCTATGCCAAATAATTTTTTATAGCAAAATTTTGATCGCTAGAGGTTAGGTAACTATGATCTATAATTTTCGTGTTTATATACATACCTTGGCTGTAAAACGTATAGTTTAGACGTTAGTATAGATATTATAGATTCACATTTAGCGTAACTGATTGGAGATAAGCTTGCATGCACTATGCAGTATCGATTTCAATCATAGTACGCCTGATACAATCTGAAAACTTTGGATGAATGACGATAATATGAAGATGCCAGATTAAAACTTTCCCAAACGTCATTTATAAAGCATGGCCCACTTAGTAATGGAGCAATATCATTTGGATCTCTTTCGGATTTGAAAACTGTTTTCCCTCCAGTGCATTATATTTAAAGAAAAAATAAGAAACGAATCATTCGTCACGGTTTCGAAGGAATTCTCGATCTTTTCCCTTAATAGGACCACTGTTTTGGCGATTTTTTCCCACCAATGTTTCATCTGAGCTGCCATTTTGATGACTGTACCTTTTACCTTCAGTTTCCTCTTCATAATTGCCCAGTAGTTTTCAATGGACCTGAACTGGCGACAATTGGGCGGATTGAGGATCGTCGGAACAAACTGGACTCCGTCTTCATTGTACCATTGTTGTACTTCCAGACTGTAGTGACAACTCGAAAGATCCGTCCAAAATGTCACCGGACCATCATGTAACATCATTTTCTCAGTGACGAAACATATATTTGCGTGCTAATTTATACTCAAAAACAAATTTGAATCTGCCAGAGACACCTCCTCGAGCCTTCGCCTTGTAAAATGTTGGTCCTGGGAGCTGTCCGAAGTCGGCCTTCATCCATAAGTATGCACCCACCGGGCTTGGTCAGCAGGTTGTAATACAGTTTTCGAGCACGGGTTCTAGCTACGATATTCTGCTTGAGTGATCGATTTGGTTTCCTACTGGCGCGGTATGCATGTAAACCTTCGCGATAGCGAATTCGCTGCACTGTACTACATAGTTTTTACGAAAACGTCCACTAGGAGCGCTGTAATAAGCAAAAGAGTTTGTTCCATTACTCAGTGGGCCATGGTTTAATTGGGCGCCAGTGTGAAAACTGATATCTAGTAGGCTACAATCCAACAGTATCGATAGTTTTCCTTAGTAAATTAAGTTGTTCATGTTTGAATTTCGTATGGTTTGACTACGTACGATTCAAAAGTTGTCACCGATAGTCCAACCGTAATTTGTTAGGATTAACGAGGGGAATTTTATTCATCTGAATGGATCACATTGAATATTTAAAAATAAACCATTTATCTTAACGATACTGTTTTTAACCGTTACATTCGTTGTACAGCCATCCTACAATTGAGGGTCGGCAAGAAATACTCTAAGCAATAAATTTGTATCACTATTTAATCTCCGGACCTCATATTTCCCTGATTTACTGAGAAACAGAGTCATTTGGCCTAATCATAGTGCACTCAATGGGTAACTAACTAGACCAAAGTGTAATTAGTGAGAGATTACCTATTAAAAACTGAGAAGAAATCGTTAATGAAATCTTAAATTTCCTTGATTTGTTTTCCGTCGATCTTGTTTTCCGTGCTGAGCACCAATGCTACTGACGGGAGGCAGCTCCCACACCTGGACCCCACCAACAACTCATGAACCGGGACCAACGGCTTTACTTACTTTCCGAAGCTTCCGAACCCAGGCATTTCGGGGTGAGAGACAATCACACTTACCACTACACCACCGGTGCCGCTATTGGAGACGTCGAAACAATAAAATATAAATTAACACTATCTATTCTCTAATAGAATAAATCTTAAGAGCCCATGCCTTTTTTTCGAGATTTGAGACAAATAGAATTCTTCGTAATCCTAGATTTATTACAGAATCCGATTTTTTTCATGATGATGATGATGGTCTACACTCATTGTAGCACGGAAACTATTCCAATAGCTGTGGGCTCTCCTCACTATTGAACTTGATCAAGCTTAATAACCTCTGATTGACATCAGCAAATCGCTGTATGAAGGGCCAAAAACCGAATGGATGGATTGATCGGCAATTCGCCTATTCATATTCTTGGGACAGTTAAGAATCTTCCTCCAACCACTTGATCAGTCAATTGGTCCGAAAACGAGCCATCCAACAGCCCAATGAATGGGAAGAAGAGCCCGCCCTTTATCCACGAAATGTTAGCAACAGGGAGTTCACATGTTCACTCTCCCCATCCCAGCATTTATTGGTTCATGTAATTTTAAATTTATGCTGAGGAAGTTTTTTAAAAAGAAATTGGAAAGTTCTAAAGGAGTTTCCACATTAACTAATCATGTTTGTATTAGTTCATGCGTGAAGTTATCGATGTACATTAGAGTGATGCAAAATTTGAAATTTTCGCTCCACAATACTTAAACGATTTCAAATCGGATCCTGACTAACATCTCAAAATTTGACCCCATTTGGTGAGAAACTGAGATGGCACAAACCATTTGAAGTTTGTATGGGAATTACTATGTTCATGTCTATCTAATAATTCACCATATCGGTCTGCTTCAAAAACTTTCAATTCTTCTTGTAGGAAATTTTCCCAGCTACAACTTTGCTGAAGACCACTTTTTGATTAAATGCAAGGATCGAAAGTTATCAATGCGCTGATGTCTTATGATCATGCTCAATCAACTGCTCAGTAGGCAACATTGGTGTTTCTGGGGCGTTGAATAGGACACAAAAATCATGGCTACTATGTCACACTGCAAAATACAGTGTTGCCTACAGAGCAGCTGCTTGATCATGTCATAATTTTACCAATCCCTTAAATAATTAATAACTTTTTCCTGTCTCGTTTTACATAGAAACGATCTTCAGCAAAGTTGTAGCTGAGAAAATTTTCTATAAGAATGGTTATCGAACTGTTTCGCAGCTCAATATGGAAAAAGACCAGAAGGCAATGAACAAAAAGTTAAGATTGCCCATAGTAATTTACATGCAAACTTCAAATGGCTTGTGCGAAGTCTGTTTCTAACTAAATGAGTTGTAACTTTGGGAGGCTAATCAGGACCCAATTTGAAACCATTTAAGCACTGTGGAGCGAAAAAGTCAAATTTTGCATGAGTCTAAATTATCCACCGTAGATTGAAAGGAGATGCATACACTGGTGGTTTACCACAGGTGGCAGCACTACCAACTACGATACTTTTAAAATGTCCGTTAAATGCTTGTTCGATGAACAACTAGCGAGCGTTATGTCTGTTTGTCTGTGATCATACCTTCTCTTTCTAAGAAAACGAGGTGCAACGGAATCATTTTTGCGTCGATTCAACTCTCAGCTTCAACTTTACACGTTGTGAATAGTCTCGCAACATCAAAGGAGCTTGTAAAATCTATATCAAGCATCTTATGCTACTCCAATATCACGCATAATATTGAGAGCGTATGAGACCGGAAAAATAAAAATTTGCAAATGATTATACCATCACTGCTCCCTTGGAAGGGACCAGTTTGTGACTTGTACCAAAACCCATCATGAGAGACTTAGAATAACACAGGAATTCAAAACCTAGTTCAATCGTAGCTATATTAAGTGCCCAGGACCACATAGGTTACATCTGAAAATGTTCCGGATATCTCAGGGGAAGTTTCTGACTTGGCCCAAAAATCATCATACTACACCCCAAATCACCTGTGAACTCAAAACCAAGTTCAATGCTAGTCAAAACCAAGTACAATGTTAATTACTACTGGAGAAGTGACTGAAGCTTCTGACTTGGACCAATATTCATCATGCGACACCTCAAATCACATAAAAATTAAAAACCAAGATCAATGATATCTATATTAAGTGCTCAGGCATTGGTTACATCTGTACATGATTCAGATACCCCCCGTGATGTGACTTGTCTCTTACTTGGACCCAAACCCATCATGCGACATCTTAAATAACATGAGAGTTCAAAACCTAGTTATATTAGGTGCCCAGAACAACATTTCCCCACCGACAAACCGACATGAAACTTAAACTTAACTCGTGATCGATTCAAATGTGCAGCGATCCCATCTGTCAAAACCATAGAAATTTCGTATCTAGATAAAAATAATTTGTCCGAAATAGATTAGACACGAACCAACTCATAAAGTTTGTACGCGTGTTCGTGGCTAGGATAAATATTTCCCGCGAACACGGCGGCAGATGTCAGTTTCGTGCTTTGATCAGAAATTTCTTTGTAATTTGTATGATCATTCATGTCAGTTTGTCTGTGATTTCCCTACCCGGCTATGTTCCGAGTAGTTTCCATTTTCTGACTTGGCTAAAACCCATTAAACGACACATTAAATCACATAAGAACTAATGAAGAAGATCATTGGTGGTCATATTGAGTTCCCTGGCCCACAATGGTCACATCCTGACATGTTCCGTTACCTAATGACCCATAACCGAGAATTTTTTTAAGATGGTATTTATCACCAATGGAAGTACCACAATATCTGCCAATAGGAGAGTTTTAAAGCGCGTGATACTCTTCGTCAGTACCTATGCTAATGGACTAATGAATATTATTCCCTAAAACCAGTTACGGAATCTATAAGTAACGCCAGGTCCCGGAATGGACCTAATATTTGACGTGCATTTCCGCTACAACACCAGCTTTGCCAACTGCTTCTAGTTTCTCCTCGCTCCAAACCCATCGAAAACAAGTTGGCATTCGTTACACTGCAGTTTGGAACGTTTTACCTATACCGGCACCATCAACACACACCCCATCCGCCGCCGAGACCCAAACCAGTTTGAACGGAACTGGCCAAGAACCTGATTCTATACGTGCGCAACCGGATAAGGCAAGTTCCCAATACCGACCGGGCTCATTCAACTATTTCGCACTCGGAGATCGGAGAAGCAACCCAATTCCAACGGCACTTTTAATCAGCAGAACTCCTCCGCAGCAAGACATACTCACACACACACGAAACATGACAGTTCAGCCCGGTTCAAGCCATCCTAAGGAAGTTGACTCACCACCGGGAAACGAACGACAAGAGTTCACTGGCAGCTTAATGAAGGCAAAATTTTTTACACAAAGTAAAACATTTTCTCCCCGATAGTCTACATCTGAATTGAAAATGATAACATTATTATGCAGCGCGTCTTCTTGTTCTTGCGCGCGCCACAGGAAATGTACACTTCAATGGTGGGAATTTGTCCATTCGATGTGGCGGCAAGGCTAATGAGCAAAACAAAGACCCATGACGACGACGACGCCGACGACGGCTCGATTATTGAAGGGGGAAAAAGCAAATTGGATCTCAAGACCCCTTTCTTGCGCTACTAGAACCAAATTTATACCACTGTTGCAGCGATAAAGTTAAAATTTCTTCCCACGGGATGTTGCTCAAACTTTCGTAAGCCTCGTTGTTAGGCTAAGTATCGGAGTTGGTGAACGGAATCCTTTCGCGCAAGGCCTACTACTACCACGTTCATCCTTCTATGCACCTGCTCTCAATCCCATTCTTGGCAGTGTCGAAGAAGGGCAATGAGGAGACACATCGCAGTAGCCGGGGAGGAAAATATTCCAAACAATCGGGTCAATAACTTGGAAAGAATTTATATTTCCTTTCTGCCCGGTTCCGTGGGTCTGTTTTCTATGCTTGGGTTGCCTGGAAGAACGAAGGTAGAGAAGAAGGAGGACAACACGATATATGAAGGTACCCTACGTTCCTACCAGCTTACTACTATGCAATCTAGAGAACTGAGGTATTCCGCAAGACGGCAAAAAAATATAAATAAAAACCCGGTGAAGAAAAGGATGGGGCACAGCGAAAAAAAAACAGAAGAAATGCCGCAACCTAAAGAGCGCAGATATTGTATAAATATGACTCCGAAGTTGTCGGATTGGACGGTCGCCTAGCGGGAGGAAATGTTACCTGTGTGGCGGCGGTACAGCTGTGCATGGCTGTGACTGTGAGAAAGGACCGAGGAGGTGAATGTTCGTGTTTTGATCTTTTCTGTTTTCTGCGAAGGCGTTGTTCTGAGGAAAAATGCTATACGGGATGTTGATACCTGTGGCCTGTGGGTATGGATGGATGCCGTTGAGGAATGTTGTCTTATTGGACAGGTTGAAGGAAGAATAGAGCCGAGAGGTTCGTATGCTGATGTAGGATTTTCTGCTGAATAACAATGGGTTGGTGAGCAGATCAGGTCTATACCGAGCATTCATAAGGGCCGCAAAGTCGCAAACGCAAACAATGGCTACTTCCGCAAATGAACCAAATTTAGTCAACACTATTTTTGCGAGTATTTTTTGGTAGTAATTAATAAAAATCCCCGCACAGAAATTTGGAAAAATGGAAATAATACACTTTTGATGCATGGACTTCAACTAGGGGAATTTACGTATTCTCGTCAATCTAAGCAGCGTCCGAACTTCTATTGACGATTTCTCAGCGTCACACACATACATGACAGATTTGTTTGTTGACATTGATCTGCTGCTTGCTGTTCTACCAATTCCAATCGACAGAATTGATCAAAACGGGTTGAACATGTTTTTACAACGCTCCAAACTTCTCAGGTGAGTGTGACTATTGTCGGCAGTCTCTTTTTCTTCGGCACCCTTTCCATTTGAACTGCGTGTTAACCAACTGTTCTATTATCGGCAACTCGAAATCAGCCGTATTTTGTAGTGTGTATATTTCATTTAAAGAAAAATATGGCAGAACAGGATTGCACAGTCGTAAAAATGTAATCAGATTGAAGCTGAGAAGGTAAGGAATCGGTTTAATACATTCAGCGAAGAGTTTTGATGGGAAAATACAGTGAAATAAACGTTTCAATTTCGGTTGCCGAAAACAGTCAATGGGTGCCGAAGCCATAATTTACCCTAGCTAAAATTAATGTAAAAAGGTTTTTTACCGTACAGAGGCAAAAAAAAATATTCGAGAGAGAAAATTCTTTCTCACGAGCTCAATCTCTCGCCATGCTATTTATGTTGATGTCACTCGATTTGTGATTTCACTCTCACAGATTACAAAGTAGAGTACCTAGCACTGCAAAACATGTCTGGTACCTCTATATATGCATTTAGATTAACATCCGAAGTCCCTCCTTTTTACATATTCTGCACAAAAGATACTTTTAAGCCCCTCTCCATTCCTAAAAACGGTGGGAAATCCTGTTAGGGACTTCGGATGTTAATCTAAATCCATATATAAAGGTACCAGACATGTTTTGCACTGCACTTTCCTCTGCGAACAATTTACGCAAAACAGATTATGCATAGCTTCCGATAGATGTCACCGCAAACAGTGACAACTGATGGAAAATGAATGCAGAAGCTTGGCCAAATTCAAATATATTATTTTAACAATATGATCCACTTTTTCGTTCAGTTCGCGAACCTTATTTTTAGCGATGAAAGCGCCACGGTGGCCAAAAAGGCTATCAATGTAGTTGTTTATCTTCACGAGGGGTAAACCAAGTGAAAATTTGCATAGTATTTAAAATGTACGTATTTCAGCGTATTATTTTATTTGATGACAACAGCGACACGACAGACAAATTCTCATGAAATATACAAAATGCAATTAAGGAAATAGGGGACATGGCTCTAATGTTAGCCTATGGATTTAAGATTCTATCAATTTTATCTAGATGAACGCGTCATTGGGACGATACTAATGGATGTTTTTGGTCGCTATTGTAAATTTAATCGGTTGTTGATAAGAACCACGATGATTATGTAGGGGGAGAGTTCCTCTATCCGGTGGAAATGGTGGCTTAAATAGATAACACACCTCAAGCAAGTCCAGGAAAATCCCAACGCAAATTTAGAAGTGTTCAAGAACAGTCTATACCCAGACGAGTTTCATTGTATTTCTAGAATCGTTTTGTTGCATTCTCAAAAGACTTTTAGATATTGTTCAGTATGTCAATGTTTTATGAAAATTTCGATGCATTGTAAGGTTACTTTAGAGGACTTCCATACCAATCCAGTTTACTTATACAATTGCGTGGTGAGAGGATTTGCCGGATATTGTTAAAAGGTTTTGGAGCAAATTTATGGAGCCATCCACTAGACTGATGTAATATTTGAAATTTCTGCTGTACAGATTCGAAGACATGACTTCATTTTGAAGAGATTTCAATATCTGTGAAGACTAGTGATCCACCGAATATTCGACCACCATAGTATTCGGCCGAATATCAAACTTTGCAATCTCAAAATTTCGCTCAAACACATTGTCGGCTACTTTCCAGGCGGAAAATAACCGAATACCAGGTAATATTTATTTAATTAAATCTTCAACATAATGTTGTACAGATATTTTCTAGGCTAGGTGCCGAATTCTATGTCTGTAAGCAAGGTTGCAAAGACTCATTTCAGCTAAAACAATGTTTTTCTAAATTATGAAATAATTAGATGCCATGATCAAATTTTGAATTGGTAGGATACAAGAAGAGGTTGCAAAGAATGTGTTTGACATATTAAACCTGTTTATTTCACTTCATGAGAGTCACAATCAGCGATTTTTCACAAACTCACTCACTCACTCACTCACTCACTCACTCACTCACTCACTCACTCAGCGATCAGAAAATCGCTGATTGTGACTCATAGAAAGCAAAATTTACAGGTTTTATGTTTCCAACGCATACTTTGTAACCTCTTTTTGTAAGTTACAAGTAAAAAATGCCATCATACCATCTTTTGGTTTTATTATTCCGAAAAACATTATTTTAGCTGAAATGAGTCTTTGCAACCTTGTCTGTAAGTAGACTTACTTATGTTAAAATCATATACATCAAACGTTTCATTAAACACACGACAGCACAAAGTCCAAAGTTTGTTGAATACATAGTTGGTCCGATGGGTAGGTTGCCACAGAAGCGTGTAACTACGTAGAACTCTTTGAGGAGCATTGATGTAGATTTGGCTCACAAGAGAGTTGCAATCCACGTCACCGTTAAGCAATCCAAACACGAAGAGTCACTGAAGTAGTTTCCTCCTTGCTGCCAACGTGACCAGGTCAATCAGCCTGCACCGTTCTTCTTAAGGCGGCAAATTTACCGAATCGTTCCAGGGCAGAACACGTAAAGCGTATCTTACGAAGTTTCGCTGAATGGCTTCGATTATGTTAGCTTGAATAGCGTGAAAGGGTGCCCCATACAACAACAGCATACTCTAGAAGACTGCGGACGAGAGCACAGTATAGTGATTTCAGCGCGTAGATGTCTTGGAATGCGTTTGTGTTTCGTTTCAAGAAACCTAATGTGGCGAATGCTTTAGCAGTTATCATGGAGATGTGCTCATTGAATCTGTCTTTAGAGTCGATGATAACACCCAAATCCTTAACTGAAGAAACGAAGAGCAAACTACTGAGTCCTATCCTATAGTCATGTCGTAAGGGCTCGCGTGAACGGCTAAAAAATATTGCGCAGCATTTTGTGACATTAACCGTTCAATGTACACCAGCGCAAAAGGGAATCAATATCCTTCTGGAGTGCGCAACAGTCAAGTCTTGACTTAATTGTACGAAAGATCTTTAAGTCATCGACGAACATAAGTTTCGAAGAACACAGTCAACTACACAGATCGTTCACGAACAGGATGAAAATTAAAGGCCCCAAATGGCTACCTTGGGGAACACCAGAGGCACTAGACGAATTAACACCGTTAATGCTCACATAGGCTGAGCGGTCAGTTAAGTAAGACTGCAGCCACTTCGTGGCCCAATTAGGTAATCCCATACACCTCATTTTGTCCACGGCAAGCACATGTGGAACCCTATCGAACGCCTTACTGAAGTCCACGTAGATCGCATCAACTTGTCGTCGTTTTTCAATGGAGTTGATCAGCGAGTTGACAAACACCATTAAGTTGGCTGTTGTAGAGCGTTTCCTCACGAAGCCGTGCTGATGTTCGGTAATTATTGGCCTAACCGCTTGATATACGACCTCATATACGATCTTCTCCAGAGCTTTTGGAAGGCAGCTTAGAATCGAAATTCCGCGATAATTTTCAACGTTGTGGATGTTTCCAGCTTTGTGAATAGGTGTGATGGACGCAACCTTCCACATTGTGGGGAAAACACCACTAACTAGCGAACGATTGAAGATAATCGACACAGGTGAAGCGAGAGATGCAGAAAATTTCTTAATGAACGATGACGGCAAACAGTCTGGACCAGGGCCTTTAGAAGGATCTACAGATGAAAGAACTTTCATCACCTCTTCAACAGATACATCCAACTGCGGCAAATGCAAGTTGTAATAAGCTATGCTGCACATCCAGTCACGACGATCATCCGGAGAACGAGCGGGAGGGGTAGTCGAAAAAACATCCTTGAAGAATTTTGCGAAGAGATCAGAAGCTTCTTCCGCGGAGTCAGCACGAGCTTCTTTATAGGACACATCGAGTGGTATACCGCCATTCCGCCTAAGTTTCTTCACGTAGGTCCAAAAAGACGATGGATCCCGTGGAACATGTTGGTTTAAATGCCGAATACCTGGCCGGCGCATCACTAGACATCATGTTTTCGAAGACATATTGACGACATTTAATGTTTTGTGAAGACTTTTGATGACATAATGGGTGTCCCACATCAAAATGCATCAAGGAAAAAACGCTGTAGAAAATTACCCACTGGGTAGAAGTAGTTTAGACTGTATTGTTTGTCACCCGAAAAGCATCGTCGCGAATTGATTTTGCGCAAGCACCTGGAAAATCCTCAACTCTCTCATCGGGACATCGGAAAACGACTCGGAATCGTGCAGTCAACGCCGTTTCCGAGGCTACTGTTCTTCACCGCCCAGCACAAGTTTGATGTTCCGGAGGAAGTAAGTAAGCAGAAACTTTCAAAGTTTGCCAAGAAATACATGATTTGGCAAACGGCGTACGCCGTTCGGACTGTAATCGAGGAGATCTACCTCAAGGAGTGTCTACAGAAGCGTCTGCTTCCTCTGTTGAAGCAGACACGAGGACCCTAAGATCTTCTGGCCGGATCTAGCTTCGTGCCGCTATTCAAATGTTGTCCTATAGTGGTACGAAGCCAACGGGGTCACTTGCGTACCCTCATGAACCTCCCCCAACGCAACGCTCATCGGAAAATACTGGACCATTATGAAGCAGGCACTACGGAAGCATACCAAGGAGGTCAAATCTGAGAAAAGCATGAAGAAAAAGTGGGTTTCCGTACAGAAGAAGCTGCAGTCAGATGTTGTACAGAACCTAATGAGTGGAGTTAAGCGTAAGGTACGGTTATGGTATTGAAGTTGAATGAAATAAATATGCCAAAAGCTTGCTAATGGGTTAAATTTTATTGTTTGAAAGTTTTAAAAAGATCGGTCAACTAGGTAATTTTCTACAGCGTTTTTCCGTGATGCAATTTGATGTGGGACACCCTTTATCAACCTATTTCACGATTGAAGTTTGCCATTTTCAGAGTTGGTTAGAAATGCCATCTAACATGAAGCTTTAGTCTGATAATTTATTAGCTAGAGAATGGTCTTAGAAGAGGGCCTGTAGACATACTTCAAATCTCCTCGTACATCGTACGGGTTAGGCAAAGAAGTGTGCGTTTGACTTTGTACTGTCGCATTAATGGCCCTTCGCTCATTTTCAACATCTATTAAATTTTTATACTGCCGCATTCTAACGGAACTATCTACCTACCCTCTTCTAAGACCATTCTCGAGCTAATAAATTATCACACTAAAGCTTCACGTTAGATAGCATTTCCAACCAACTCTTAAGGTACAAAATTTGTTGATCTTTCAAGGTTTTGAAATGTGGTTAAATTAAACCTCAGTTTTTTTTTAATGTTACTTCCACTTTCTTAAAGATTCATCTTAGTCTGACATCTCTTCGTGATCTGAATTAGTTCATGTTGAAATTTTCTAAAATAATTACAGTTCCACTTTTTATTCTGATCGAAATTCGACTCTTTGGTCAATACCCTTCATTAGCTTCTTTGATCCTAAACAAAAAATTTAAACACTTTGAAGAGCTTTCGACATTTAAGAAACACAAAACTGGTCTAGGACTATGATATTTTACAGCGATCTTAATGCCTTGTTCAAACATAACATGTTCAAGGAATCAAAAATATCTCCAAATGGCAAAATGACAAGCGATCAACGAGCCGAACGATAAAGCTATGTCAGAAATGGAAAGCAATGACTGAGAATGACAAACAATTTCTGCAACACAGCTCGCTCGGGTCGGTAGAAGGAAACGACCAAATTGTTGGCGAGCTGTTTCACGAAGTAAAGCCGAAGATGATACGCGTGTGTTAATGGGATTTTTGTGTGTTATGTCTTTTCCCGATTCCGATCAAGCTATGTCCTCAACCATGTAAAGACTGGAACGCACCAAAAGTGGTCGACAAAAAAAAATCGTTTCTTTCAGTCAAAATTCTTATCACAAAAATCTTCTTTTTTTACTTTTGGTAATTCAATCCATATATTTAAAGGAAAAAATGTTCGTTTATTCTTTTGGTTTGCCAAATCCGAACTGCGTTGCCTTCCACTTAACCCCTTCCACAGGGCTGGTAGCGAGTCACTTTTTAGTGACTTAGTCACTTTTTTCAAGCCAGTCACTAAAAAGTTTCTTTTTTAAGGCCAAGTCACTAAAGTCACTATTTCTTGTAATCAGTCACTATTTGCAACTTTTTTAGCGTGAATTTATTTCAAGATTGATCATTCTTTGCTTTAGGCGTTTAATCGTCTTTCTCTATCTACAGGGTGTCTATTCATTTTACTAAATAAAATTATCTGACGTCCAGGTTTTTCCAGTATTTTAACGGATACATTCCAGGTTTATAATGAAGGTAAATATTTAAATGAGTTAAAAATATTCTTTTTTTTTTTTTGTAATCAAAAACAACAGCAATTTACCCAAAAGTTTTTAAGACATGTCAATCAGTTTTAAAGAAACAGCTTTAAAATCAAATCTATTGAATGTTGAAGTTTATCACTTATATAGTTTCTCACTTAATAAAGTTGTAAAAAACTTAACCAATTTGAGTAATTCCAAGATAGAAAATTATTCAATATCTTGAAGTTTCGTATTGCATGTACAAGTTCAGAACCTCAAAGCGGTTCTTTTAGCATCCGAAAATTTTCGGGAACTTTTATAAAGTTCCTAGAATTTCAGAGAACTTCACAGGTGTCAAGCGAACTTGAGAAATATAGAAAACATAAGGGTATTGTGCAATTTTTTAAGAAGTTCTAAGTACCTCAGAAAACCTAGATCTAGAGATTTTTTTTTTGGGGAATTTCAGACCTTAAGAGTAGTTTCCGTAGCTTTAGTCCAGACTTTTGAAGCAGTTTGAATATCTATAATTGTAAATTTAGAAAAAAATCAGGACAGTTCCATGATATGCTGAAAAAAAATCGAGAACCCTTAAGATGTTCCGAGAATTTCAGGGAAGTACAGAGTCCTTCAGAGAATTTATGAAAACTTCAGAAATATTTCAGAAACTTCACAGAGGTTCAGAGAATTTCAGGGAAATTTAAAGGTTTTTACGGGAATTCCGTTTATTTCCGAGCAGCAGAACCGAGATCTTCAATAGAATTGAAAGTTTTAGGGAAGCTTCGAGAACATCAAGACAGATTATAGAATCAAAGAGCAGTTCAAACAATTTCAAGGAAATTGTAAAAACCTTAAAGAAGTTACGAGAAACTCAGGGAATTATGAATATATATCAAACAAATTGCCGGATTATTAAACAACAAATTAAGAGAACTTCATGTAACCACTGATAAGTTCAGGGGAAATTAGGGACCTTTTATAATACTTAAGGGAAATTGTCGAAACTTCAAGGCAAATAATTGAATTTCAGTAAAGTTGCGGGTTCTTAAAAAAATACTGAAAATTCTGGGCAGTCTAGAGAACTTTAAGGAAATTCAATAATCGTTTAGGCAGTTTAAATACCACCAGAAAAGTCTAGACTATTGAAAAAGTTTTAAATAAGTGTCGATATTTAAGGGAAGTGAACTTTAATGAAAATCATAGAACTATATTAATTATTTCGTTCTAATTCCATGAAAATTGCGGTAGCACAAAAGTTCCAGAAATTTAGAAAAAACTTCGGAAACTTCACAGAAGGACTGTGGCTTCACAAACCTTTCGAGAACTTTATAGAAATCTATGGAGCTTAAGGAGAGATCCGCGAACTTCAGGATTTTTTATGAATATTGGGGAGGCCAGTTCCTTTAGTTTCAGAAAATTAGTGGGAAGATAAAGCAGTTTCCAGATTTTCAGATAATTTCAGAGACGTTAAAAAGTTAATTGAGGTCTTCGCTTACGTTCAGAAGCTCACTGAAGCTTAATCATTTTAAGGCGGTTCAATTAAATTCAGCGCAATACAACACAGAGAACTGCTAAAACTTTAGAGAAGTTTTGAGAATTTCAGAAAAGAACAAAGAACCTCAGAGCAGTTCCGTTAACATTAGAGAAGTCACATAAATCTTAAAGAAGTTTAGAGAACTTCAGCGAATTGCTAAACGTTTAGAGGAGATCCATGATCATTGAAAAAAATTAGGAAACTTTATGAAGTCCTAAAAAGTTCAGGGAAGTTTAAGAATTTGATGAGAAGTATTGTGAGTCTCAGGCTAGTTTCTCAAACTACAAAAGAACTTCAAGGCAGTTTCGTTAACTTCAGGAAAAATGGGAACTTTCAAGTAGTTCTGAAAACCTCAAAATAGTCCATTCCACATTCTACGGAGATTTCCATTGAAATATTCCTCAAAATTTTGGTGAAGCTATCCTCCGAATTCAATTTTCTTTTAGTTTTCCTTGGAATTCTCCACAATAAGAAACTCTTTCGAAAGATTCTCCGAATATTCATTGAATTCATTTCAGATTTCCTTTTCAATCTCACTCCTTTCCTTGGAATTCTACTCACATTGAAAGTCTCCTAAGAATTAATTGGCATTTCTCCTCACAAATTACTTCGATTTCTTCTCATAATTTGTTTGCAGACTCTCCTGAATTTATTTTCCGAATTCCTGTGAAGATGTCCTGGAGTAATTCTCAGATTTAATTGTAATCCTCCTTTAGCATTTTCAAAAAAAAATCCAAGGGCTTATGCTCCGGATTCGTTTTCTCCCACAAACTTTATGAAATTATGCTTAGAATGCCCTTGGAATTTTCCTCTGAAGCACCTCAGAAATTCCTAAGAGTTTTCATTAAAATTTACTTTTAGGTCACTTTTTAGTCACTATTTTTACGAGTATAAGTCACTATTTGGTCACTTATTTCATCAAAATGGTCACTAAAATAACTATTTTTATTTTGCACAGTGGTCTCATCGACCTTATTCGCCGCCGAACGCCAGTTAGATTTAAACTGCTGCTCGCTTTCCATGGATTTATTTATTTATTTTTTTAGATTCCGTTTTCCCAAGACTCAATACCGTTCGATAGGGCGGAGTTCTGGGCTGTTGGGAGGGTTGTGGTCTTTGGGTACCACAACCACGTTGTTCGCATCGTACTACTCGGTTGCCTTTTTCCATAGTGGCAGCTCGCCAAGTCCAGCCAGAACAGCACAGGTCTATTATGTTGCTTTAGGAATGGTAGCAGCCGCTTTTCCAGGCTCTCCTGGACGTAGATCTCTTGATTGATGGTTCCCGTAGTAATGAAAATGCCGCTATTTAGACCACACGTGCATATGGCCTGCCAGACGAGATATTTTTTTTCGAAAACTTCGATAGTTTGATGGTTTTGAAAATTTCAGCCACCTTCCCTTTTGCTGCTGCGGTATAAAACTTCCCGGAAGCTGCTTGAAATCCACCATCACATAAGTTTCGTCGTCCATGACGACACAGTCGAACTTTGTAAGCAGATTCGTACATAGCTTTCGGGACCGGTGCTTTGCCGACGTGTTTTGTTTGTAATCTCGGTTCGCCATCTTAAACGTTGACAACCCGGCTCGTTTCTTGGCCCGCTGGACAGTAGTATGGGAAACATTGAGCTTGCCAGCAACGTCCCGGATGGAGAGGTTAGGATTCCGCTTATATTTCACTGCCACCTTCTTCGTCGTCGCTGCCACGTCCGGATTACGATTGCCGCCGCTTCCAGGCTTCCTGGTGGTCGGCAGACGCTCCCCGAAAACTTTTAAAGCGTTTGTCACGGTCGATTTGGCCACAACCAGTAATTTTGACAACTTGGCGTGTGAGAACGTCGGATTCTCTTGACACGCTGCTCCTCTTGCTTGGATGTCATTTTGAAAACTGGCAAACGGTGAAGACTCATCATAGCAACCATTGTTTATACACTCAACTTCCAAATACAGCATTTCAGGTTTTTTTTATGCATTTTTAACTGAAATACACCAATTTGAAGTTGACCAATTTTTGCGCGTACCAGACTTTATGTTGAAACAAAGCAGACAAGCAATATATTATAATTCTTCTACCACTCCGATCAAGCTGTGTTGCAGTGAGAGTTTTTCGTGGTAGTCGTAAGTAGTAAGCGTTTTGTCTGTATCGTTGGTTGCTTTATGTGTTTGGATTCGCTGAACATGTTACAAGGGTGTTAGTAATTACCAACAAGAAAACTGTCATCAAGTAGCCTTATAACATGTTATAACTCCCTAGTCTGAACATAGCATAAGTCCATAAAGTATGTAAACAGTTTCTGAAAGATTTTGAACCCTACCGCTGCGTAGATAGTAATTCATGCAACAGTAATTAAACATTTGCCAGCCCTCTAGCCACCTAAGTACGGACAGTATAGAGCGATTCCAGACGAATTCGCAAACAAAATTAATTGTCGTATTTTTAGATTTGGCTGAAAATTTGAAGAAACGTTCCTCATGACCAAAAATGCAATTTTGCATCTTCAGATCCCCATTTTAAATCGAACCTTAATCTTGAAAAGGGCCTATAGAAAAATAAAAATGTTAAGCGTATCTTCAGAAAAATGGTTCTCGAAACATGTTTGTCCAATCGGTTTGATACCTTGGGAAATGTTGTAGGGAGGATCTGGAACTATTTAAAAAAGTGCACTCAAAAAAATTTCACTGGTTTTTTTTTTAATTTAGAATAAAAATTCCATAGAAAATGTACGCTCAGTTATTCAAAACAAGGATTGGGTACCATTACGAAGGAATAAACGTGCTGACTGAGCTATTGATCATGAGTGCTCGGCTGTCAGTGACTAGTTCACTTCACAATCATTCAGACTCTCACGAGGCAGTTAATGATAAGGCAGCTCTTATTCATATGAAAATGACTCATTGGACCTGACTGTTTTGCGTTGTAGGACTCCCGTAAAGAGGTCGTCATTAATCTTTTTTGAACTGACTGACGCTTACCATTTTTTCTTATTGTTACACAATCACGCTGTAGAACAAGTTCCTTTGTATCATCACTCAATCCACTGCCTAACCTTGAATTCATGGCAATTTGGTAGTCCGATTCTTCGTCCAGGATCGATTGTTTTCTATACTGATGGTCCAAGAATGAACAATCAAGTGGGAGCAGGAGTAACTGGCCCAAGGATAGACAGGTTCCTATGGGCAGATGGCCAACTGTGTTCCAAGCTGAAATCCAAGCTATTTTAGAGTGTTCTATTATATGTTTGCGCAGAAACTATAAGAGTTCAAATATATGCATAATGTCCGACAGTCAAGCTGATCTAAATGCTTTAAAATCGGCTACATGTTGATGTACACTGAGTGTGAGAGTGTGTTCAATCATTTCAATAATTGTCTTATCATAATTAAGTCAATTTATATTGGGTTCCTGGTCCCCGCAATGATGGAAATGAAAGAGCTGATGCACTGGCAAGACTCGGATCTTCTCATAAGTTCATACGGCCAGAGCTCTTTTGTGGCTTATCAGCTGCATCTTTTAGAATGGAGCTAAAAGTGTGTAAATCTTCAAAAGTGGAGGAAAACTGGAAGAACACTTCCATTGCTAGGCAGTCGAAGCGAATGATTAATCCAAACATTTCTGTGACCCACAAAATCCTGGAACTTTCTAAAAAAGATCTTAGCATATATACAGGTCTTATAACTGTTAACTGTTATAACTATTGTCCGAGCCGTTATCACTTCAAGCTGATTGGAAAATCTGAAGATGATGTATGTCACTTCTGTGGCATAGCAAAGGAAGACTCGGAACATTTGCTATGCCACTGTCCGGCAATTTTTAATAAAAGGCGAAAGTTCTTCGACAAGGGGCTGATAGAACCCTTTGACATTTGGAGAACAACTCCCAGTACGGCAGTGCACTTTATTCGAAGTGTAGTGCCTTGCTGGGATAATGCGATTAGTCAAACAATGGCGATCACTCCTACTAATAGTAATACCATAGAGGTAACTCTAAGACTAGAAGGTCCCGAAATAACGTGCTCAACTTTTTGGCTCAGCTCTGGTACTGTCTTCGGTCCCAAGCTAATCGATTCACCCCTCGAAACATAGGGAAAACCAATAACCCCTCATTTTATCTGTCAATCTTTCATAGCGAATCAAAACAAACATTGCGTAGTACTAGAAATTCGACTAGAATAGGGTACGTTAATCGTTTGCTTGGAACCAATAGGCTAGTCAAATGGTGAGCCAATTTAAAATCGTTAGTTTCGTATTGATTGTTGGTAATACGGCATCTTGATATAGCTAAAAATGGGGAATATATCACAATAGATCATAAAAATGGTCGCAGTGATGAAAATACCCGACAAGGATAAAAAAACATCGAATTATTAGTGGAGTTACACATTTATCGTTGTATCGAATGTGTCCATAATTTTCTGAACTATCCATGATCTAGGCAATACCATCAAGAGCTGAAAAATTCATCAGTTTTCGTTGAGTCTTCTTTCGAAAGCTTCTCTGTGTAAGCTGTTCAATAATTTAATTCAAATCGTCAGTTTTGTCATCATCTAAGTTAGCTTCTGCATTAAGTGCAAAGATGTGCTTTCTAATTCTTCGATTAATTTCATAATTTACAGAGCTCATTTTCTTCAGATCAATTGGTGATGTCAAATGCTAGATATAGATTTGTTTCAAAGTCCAATTTTAACGCTTTGCGAGTATTCGCCAACATTAGAGCACATAACATATGAGGAACTTCATGCAAAACAGCTGACTAAAAGTTTACCCCTTTTTTGTGTTGCCTCAGTGGTATAACTGGCATAGTTGGACATCGATCTGTCAAAATAAAATGTGAAATCGACACTGAGCGTTCATAAGGACCAATGTCGAAAACGTAAACAATGACTTCGTTCGTAAATTGATTGTAGTTCAAAGTCAATCCATGTAAGCCTTCAATTCTATCGGATAGGAAGATTCTCGCTCTACACAATCATTTTGGTAACTTACTTGAGTGAGATTTCATTCTCGAGAAATTTGCGGAAAAAGTAAATGTTTGCGTTTGTGGCATTGGCCCTTATGAAAGAAAAGCAGATATACGGTTGCATGCTCAGTTAGCATTGACGATGACGTAGACTCTCAAATCTTTACTCTTAAGCTAGGTTTAGACTAGACAAGTCAAATGATCAACTCAGTTGAAAAAAGTTGAACCAGGCTCAACTTTTCATCAATTCAAGTGAGTTGATCAAGTCAGTTGAATTCAATTTACTTGAACGCGAATTGAACGTGTAAACCATACCATTCATGCCTTCTTTGAATTATTTGCAGAATTTTGTCTTTTTGCTGACACTGAGTGGCGCTCTTTGCGTCAGAGTCGTCGGAGCGATGGATACACTTTGAGCTTTCGTTATTTCTGGGTGTGTGTGTCTGTCTTTTCTACTCCGCTGCTTTAGGGACTAGCGTGCACAGGAATCTTGTTAAGGAGGGGCAATTGTTTGTTCTATGGTGCATTTAATCTGGGGATGGTGAGTACTCCAAAGTGCGTGTGAGATGGTGCTGTCCACCCACCACTGTTTCCCTACTGTTCAATTTAGCTAATTTTATTTATTTTTTACTCCGGTGGTGCTTCATCTTCTTCAATGCAAACTGCTTTCAGACAGCCAATGGAAATTGGCACTTTAATCCCAGAGACGATGCCGATGATGATCGGTTCGTCAAATGTTTGTGATAGTAGGTCTTTAACCGAAATGATACATTTGCTGCAATGTTGTTGCCTTGTTGGTTGGATTGAGCTGAAGTCACGTCAGATGGTTGTGAAAGCACCGCCAAACCGACAGGAATGACCCATAAGACTCGCATTCTTCTTTCGTATGCACAATGCGTCGACAAGTACATGGTTCAAACAGTGCGCATAGCAGTGAACAAACAGTATATTGCTCTTGATCAATCCAATCTTGATCAGTGGTGTTGAGTACTTTGCACTGATGAAGTCTGCAAGTAGTAGACGAAATACGCGTATCTGTCAAAAGCTAAGCAATTATAACGGAATTAAAAGGAAATAAACCAACTCAAAGCACTTCATAAAAGTATATTGCTGTTTTCGTCCTTGCACTTGGCTTGTACTCCAGCAGTGCTGCCAGCCATTGGGCTCGCACTGTCAAAATATACTGCCATCACCTGCTTCCGAGAAATCTGCATCACTGTCAGGACCTCAGCTTTAGTATTGAAGATGGTCGTCGCGTCTGTTTTCAACACCCGTCTCCAACCCACGAATGTTTCCGTCGGTCGATCATTATCAATATACCTGATGACAATCGCAAACTCATACATGTCTTGCAATGAGCACTCATACATATAGTTTTCACTGGAAATCCTATGTATGAGTGCTCATTGCAAGGTTATTACATGATGTAAGCCATAGTCTGTACGGAGTATTATATGCTGTTGTAGTTACACTTTACTATTACCATTGCGAGTACGTTGAACTTGGTCATCAGCAAAAATAGTAGTTCTAATTTTTTTCAAATTTCGATTTAAAGTCCAAGGCTAATAGGTTCATTGGAACGATTGTTAACGGAATGACGAATTGTGCGAAGGATTGAGCATGTCAACCCTGTCCCAAAGTACCGCCAGTCGGGATGACAGGAAATGATGCCGAACATTCAACATGTTTTAAAGATGATATAAAGGACAATCCCGAATTTATTGCACATAAACAGCTGTAGCTTTCTAACAATGGTAACACAAATGACAAAAAAAAAATTCAGAGAAGATTCTTAGACTAATTTTTAGTAAGGCAAACTAATACCCACTTTTCAATTAGGAAATCCAAAAGCTGTCTTTAATCTTTGTACAGTTGCGAAAAAGTCCATCCTCAGAATTCCTTGAGGTTCTTTACAAAATTTTTAGAACTCTATGAGCTCTTTTGAAATTCTTTTCAGAAGTCCACTGGAATTACGCTTAGAACTCTTCATGATTTTTTTCTCAGAACACTTTAGAACTCAAATTCCTTTAGAGTTTCAGAATTTTTTCCCGGAATGAACTAGAAATCATCCTCGGAATTCGCTTGAAATTTTGCTTAAAATCCCTTTGGAATTTCACTCAAAATTTGATTTTCTCGGTATTCTTTTCGAAATTATCTTGGAATTATTTGCAGAACGCACTAGAAATTATCCGTAGAATTTTCTTTGATTTCTTCCCAGAAATATTTTGGAACTGTCCTAAGAATTCAATTCCCTTGAGGCTCTTCTCTGTATATTTTAGAATTTATTTTTCTCAGAACACCTTGGAACTGAAATTCCCCTAAACTTTCAGAAGAATTTCCTCTGTTTTCTCCAGAAATTCTTCCCAGAATGAGCTTAAAATTATCCTCGGAATTTCCTTGAAATTTTCCTCAACATCCTTTGGAATTTCATTAAAAATTTGATTCTCTCGGTATTCTTTTCGAAATTATCTTGGAACTATATGCACGATTCACTAGAGATTATTCGCAGAATTTTCATGAAATCATCCCCAGAAATCTTTTCTTTTGAAACTGTCTTCCGAATTCAAAACCCTTGAGGTTCTTCTCGGAATACAAGTTTAAGTTGTCCGCCCATTCACCAAATCGTTGTAGTTTTTCTACCATAAATGATCAACAAAGCTTGCCCCTCCATTCACCAGAAGTGTGAAATTTTTACATCAGGCCTCTCCATGCAGCAGATTGTTGCAAATATTACACCAGAAATTTTCAATACAAACTTGCCACCAGAAAATTTCAATTGATCAGAACGATGCAAATTTACCACCGTTAATGTTCAATAAAAATTGCTTCTCCAATCTTCTGATTGGTGCAGATTTCCTTTTTCCATTTTCCACCAAACATTTTCAATATAGCTGGCTTCTCCTATCATCAGGTTGCAGGTTTTCCACCAAATAAAGTTTGCCCCTATTTTCGGATTTTTTTAATCATACATTTTCAGTAAAGCAGCTTCCCTCCAATTATCAGAATGGTGCATATGTTACACCAGAAATTATTATTAAAATTTGTTTCTCTATTCAGCAGAAGAATGCAAATTTAAAAACAAAAAAAAATCCGAAAAGCTTGCCCATCCGTTCACCAGAACGGTGCAGATTTTCCACCAGAAATTTATAATTTAGCTTAATTTTAAATATAGCTTGTGCCTTCATTTACCAGGCTAGTGCAAGTTTTCCACCAGAAAATTTCTGTTCATTTCACTAATCAGAGCGATGTAAATTTTGCACCAGAAATTTTCAATAGAGCATACTCCTCCATTCACCAGAATGGTATGGTGGTCGGTGCACCAAAAATTGTCAGTGAAGTTTGTTTCACCATGCACCTTCAGGCTTTGCCTCTTCATGCACCAGAATGGTGTAAATTTTCCACCATACATTTTCAATTAAGCTTGCATTCATCAGAACGATGCAAATTATGCACCAGAAAAATTAATAAATCTTGCTTTTACATTCACCACAGTGTTGCAAACTTTCCACCAGAAGTTTTCAGATAAATGTGCACCTCCAATTTTTTTGCGCGATTCAATTTTAGAACCAGAGTTATTCATTTTGATTAGTCCTTCCATGCACCACCTTGATGATATTTTTACACCAGAAATATTCAATTAAAATCTTTTGCTTAGAATTAACTCCTTGAAAAAAAAAATTACACCAGGAATGTGGCGCAATTTTTTGACCAAAAAATTTCATTGAAGTTTAACCCTTCATGCACCTTCGTGGTGCAATTTTCAGGCAATATATTTATTTATAAAAGGTGAGGCAATTGCCCCACCTTGCCCCACCCTGTGCACGCCAATGTGCTTTAAACTTGCACAGGGTGAAAACTTTGTGCTTGCTTGCCTCTCACTTTGTATATTTCAGAAAATCAGTACATTTCCAGGTAACAAATTGATGCTTAACAAGTGTTCTTTCAACGATTTTAATTCAGGCTTAGTTTTAATAATTGTTGTACATAGACCACTTTAACCTTTGTTCAGCTTTTAAACATCTAAATCTGGTGATTTTAATCAGCCCAAAGCTTAACAACAATCTAAATTATAAGCTTTTCAATGCATTAACCAACAGTCTTTTCCAACTCTTGTTCAGCCTCAATTTTTTATTTAAAAAAAAATATAATGGAAGACCGCTTCATATCTTATATTTTTTTATGAGACTGCTTTAGAATATTGCTGACTAATTGGATTTACATTATTATATGTCTAAAAATTACATTTACATTTCGGGATTCGAACCGGCAGTCGCTGATTCACAGGCGTGAACTATACCCACTCGACCACATAAGCATATTTGAGGCAGAAGGTATGATCATTAACATGAAGCACGTCAAAATTAAGTTGAATAATAGCAACCGGAAGAGTATTATACAGCAATGCCGAATTATAAACAATACATTGTGACAGTAAAACATTCCTCTCATTTCAAGTGCAGTAAACACAAAGTGGACACAAGTGCGCGATGTATTTCGATGCTATTTTAGTGCTATTATTGAATTCTATTTTTGAAATGCGATATGAAAATTAAGTGCAATATAAAGTGGTGAACAGACAAAACACAGGAATACTAATGTTAATACTTCCGACGTCGTCGCAGTCCACTTCTAGGTGGAACTATTCTTAAAAAGCTCCTCTTCCTTGTCAATTGTCTCTACTGCTGGTGCTGCTTGGGATTAGAAAGGTAGGCAGTGAATTTAGAATAACTAAAATGTCGGGAATGCAACTGACGACATTTAACAATATTGTGCAATAAATTCATATTATTCTATCAAGCTATCAGAATATTTGTAGCGTATTGCTGGTTTGTGGAGTAGTATTAAGCTTAAATAAGTCTTGTTCAGTCTTTATATCAGCTAACTTACTGAGGTTGAATTACGGGGATACAATTCGCTTCATGCACTACTAATCAACTGTATATTCAGCCTGGTGTTAATCAGCTTCATACACCTTAAATCAACCAATAATCAACCTTTATTCTTACAATTCAGCTTGAATTGTTACTTGGGTTGCGCGCATTGAGTGATCGTGCCCTGGATGTTAGTAATTAAACACCATGCCTACCATTAATTGCTTACCAATGGGTAGTATGTTGGCATTTTAGCACCATTATTTTATTTTTATATTTAAGAAGACATTATTTCAAGAATTTCCCGATCTTTCTGAAAAAAAATATTGCTGGAACTGGAGAACCGCAACCAACCACGAACTACCAACGTTTAAAAAAATCTACATTCAAACCGCTACATCTTGAAAACGATGTGACTTAGCAAAATTTTATGTAAGTTTTGGATATTTTTCCAAATACTTGAGTTTTTTTCAAAAATCATAACTTTTATGTCCATTATTTCTTCATCTTGACATCTTGAGTATTTATTGTTCCCTTAAACATATTTAAAAAAAAATAATCATTTTTTGAAAAAAATGATTTTAAGCTGGAGTGCATTTTTTTTTCATATAGTTCCAGATGTTTCCTACAACATTTTAAGATTAAAGCTCGATTTAAAATGGGGATCTGAAGATGCAAAATGGCATTTTTGGTCATGAAGAACGTTTCTGAAAATTTTCAGCCAAATTAAAAAAAATACGACAGTTAATGGATTTGCTAATTCGTCTAGAATCGGACGAGAATTTTATTTTCCTAAATATTTTGGTATTTCAAAACCCTTTAGGGAGCTCTCAATGCCATTTTTGTGATTAATAGGTTATTTCAAAGTTATTTTTTTTATTTTCTTATCTTTTGGGTTTTTGACGTCCTTAGGGCTTTTCGATCATTAAATTTCAGGACCATACAATAAACCATTCAATCTGTATTAACGATTTTAAGATTATTATGGAAGCCAGTTGAGAAAGTCTAGGCCATTTTGTATTTTTGTTTTTACGTTTTTGTGGACCATTTGGACAATTTTGAACCATTTTTGGAGCGATTTTTTGGATTATTTTTAACGTGTTCATTATTCAAATTTCTTTGGACCATTTTTGGCGCTTCCTAGTAATTTAGGAATTTAAAGTCAGTTTGGGAAGTCTTGGCCATTTCTATACTTATTTTTAGCATAATTTTTCTCGTTTTTTGGTTTAGTTAGCTTAACGTTTTTTGGTTCAACTGCGTCATTAAAACATTTGGTTTTGGAAAGTGCAGGTCATTTTGACATTTTTGGACAAATTTTTTGGTGTTTCGGACCATAAGCCAATTTCAAAAGCGTAGGTCATTTTGAAGATTCTGGACGATTTTTTGTTTTGGTTGTAGGATAACCGGAACTTCCCTGATGTTGTCCACCTCAGCCAAATGGATGCCTTCCTGAGCTTCTTGGACGAATGCATCGATGCCTTTAGCGGTCTCGATCTGACTATGGTAGTCTATCGACACACTCGTGGAATGCCGACCAGCAACAAATCTTCACAATTCAATAATCATGCCATGGTAGTGTCAAACACTTGAACTCTATTCAGTGGGCAGCTTCCTTGCTCTACATAATCAAATGGCAGAAAAATAGGCCACCAGTGGTCGCAATTTTCATCCAGACCATCGAGCGAAAGCCTGTTCAAACTAGTTTATACGCCCATTCGCACAGTTATAACTAATCGCTACCAATTAATCTCATCCTGCCAGTACACATGCATGCCAGAGGTACTTACAGCTATCCATCGATATCGAAAACCGTGTGAGTAATTGTACACCTATCAGTGCTTTTGCTGCGTAGATAAAACAAATCCTCCACTCGACTCCACTCTCCGCGTGGTTGATGATAACACGGAAATGATATCAGCCAGGGCACGCAGCTAGCAGGAATGTACCTTCTGAACCCGTTGCCAATCAATGCCAAAACCACGCGTTATCGTTATCCACGTCCACCATTCACGATCACGACGGTTCGGTGCGGTGTGGAAATGGAAAAACGTGATTTGATTGATTTTCGAACACCGTCTCGGACATGCAAATATTTGAAATTCCTTAGCAATTATTAGCGTAATCCTTACGGTGGCTTATGACGCGCGGTCTGTCCATCCGGTGGCACTTCGTTGCGGGACGCTGTGCTATGCGCATTCTATCACGTAGGACGTTGAATTCCATTCGGAATCGTCAAGAGTCTATAGGTACATAGGTAAATCACCTCGCCACCTCCGACGACGATGATGATGATGATAGCTAGGTGATTGCAATAATCTGCACATTCGGTAGTGCCTCTCTGCTATCATCGTCAATGTCGTGATTACTTGCAAGCGAATCGAATCGATTCGATTGTTTATTTGTGTCATGCTTGTTCGAAGGGGAGTGGGCTGAGGCGTCGACTATCTTCAGTCAAATTGCTGGGTGACGGAGACGCATCGGTATAGGAAGATAATGGTATATATACTGTTTATAGAGCGATAAGAATGGAATGTCGAGACTTTTATTTATTTAGCGCACTCGTTGTTTGCATTGTAGGAGCCGGTAATGACAATGACGACGACGTACGGCTTGGTTTGCCTCTGTTTCGTAATGATATTTTCGATCGACTTGTGCATGGCGAAAATGGTTCGATTTAATTAGACTCTGTGGCAGGATGTTTTGAATGACGACAATGGATATCGAAATAGTAGTGCCAGCGCATTGTTTATCTTTTATTGAAATCGATATCGATAAGATTGGAATTTTTCGATTCGATAACAGTCCAATGTTTACTTACACCGCTGGTTACCATGGTCAAGTTGGCGGGACCTATATTTCTGAACAGCTGAAATGTACGAATCGATTAGTAGGCATAGGAAAAACTCAAACTCAAACTGCAATAAAAAGGAAGATAACGTATCGAAAAGACTGGTGGTCATCCTTAAGCTTCCATTTTCCAACTTATGCTCAAAATTAGACGATGATTAACGTTCAGAACTTTTTTCTGTGTATAAATACCCCTCTAATATGTGTGAAACATAAAAAGTTTGGCTTTTACGTGTTTGTTGTTGAAAATCAATAATTATTAATATTTCTGATCGATTGGTGATAAAATTATTGAAATTGGTCCAGGGGCAGCTGAGTTATTAACGTTCAGCATCTTTCATAATTTCGTTACATGTTCCATTTTCGGTTTTCACAACTGTACCCCCATATAGAAATCACAGACGTAGTTCTACGTCAAATCAATATGCCCCAATTGAACCGGAATTAAATTTCTCGCACATCTATTGGCAAATGCATTCCTGGTGGTTTTGACATAGCATACCACGTCCAGCATTCCAGTGCCTAGTCCCACATCCAGGAAGCGTTCGCTGGTTGCTGCTGCCTAGTTTTATCTGCCTTGCACTCACTTTCGAACACTCAAATACTCAAAAAAACGCTTTCCACGCGCGGGACACTCGCTTGCGGACTCAACACACAAAATCTCTCCGCAGTTATATGAGCATTTGCTAACAACTAACCTGACGCGCCAATGATAATCAGCACCTAAAAACTGTTTACATCATGCTAATAACCGTGGGTTTGCAAACTACAGGCTCACCAGCACGCTAATCAGCACAAGTGTAAACACTCCATAAACGATGCTGGCAGAATATATTGTTTTTTTAAGCTTATGTGTATCTTTATCTTCTATATATATAAAAATGAATTTCTGTCTGTCTATCTGTCTGACCCTCGGAAACTATTGAATCGATCGGCGTGAAAATTTATATGCAGGGGTTTTTGGGGCCGGGACGAGGGGGGCGACACATCTAAATCTCAAGTTTAGATGCTCAACAAATCTCACACTAGCGAATCTATCTTCGGAAAATCTTCTTTCATTTGCCGCATCTACTTGCATCGCTCATCATCTTTTTGCAGGAAATCTTCAGAATCGTCATCAATCTTCTTTCTATCTACTCAGCGTACGCGCAGTTAGCCACAGCAAAACACAATCTTTTTTGCATCGTAGATAGAGTCGTCCCCCTCGGGCCGGGAAAGGTTCTTATGATGGTTTGAGACCCCTCCCCCTTCTGTAAGGGGGGAGAGGGGCTCCCATACAAATGAACCAGAAATTTCTGTATAACTCGTGAACTAATCAAGCAAGTGGAACCAAATTTGGCATGTGGAGGTCATAGGGGGTAGCCCCTTAGATAAGAGAGGGGGGGGGGGCTACGTACAAAATAGTATGCTCTTTTAATCGGCACATAAACTAAAACTAATATTGAATCGCGAGCAAGGCCGGGCACACTCAGCTAGTGTATTATTAATTTATGTAATATATCTATTACTCATCCATTCTCAAATACTCGACCACCATCTCAATGAATTCTAAAAATTTCGGAGCAACTGGAGGAGAGCGAAAGAGATAGATTAAAAAGGAAAAGGGACAATAAGAATATCTAATACAAATCTACTATTAGGCCTATTCTGCGCGGCGTGTGAGGTGAGATGACAGTGAAATGATGGTGAAGTGACAATTGTCACCTCGGGTGAGGTGAGTTTCCGTGCAAATGAAATGGAGAGTCACCTAACGCGAGGTGACAATTGTCACTTCAGAAGTGACAGCGTGTCAGCTCACCTCACATGCCGCGCAGAATAGGCCTATATGAATCATGCTAAAGTCGAGTGGGCTTAACCCGCAACGGTTCTCCCTTGAGGGGAAAAGCATTCCTACATTGTGCGCCGGTATGAAAGAAGCAAATAGAGCTAGTTGACTCTCTCACACCACCGCAAATCACGCCTGCCCAGGACAGCGCACAGTGCAGTTCGAAGAGCCCTTCTACCACTACCACGAAACACCATTTCGGCGCTCACACTTTCCCACTCCAGAAAATATCAACCGTTTCTAATAACAATTTTGAGTCGGTAGAAAGGATAGTACAAATTCCTCTATATTTCAAGCACACCATCAAAACAAAACATCACACAAACACATAACGAAATTTGTATCTGCCTAATTCACAATATCACAATACTAGCTACTCGAGAAGTTCTGACAATAATTTAGTTTGAAACATAATACTTAAGGTCCGTTTAGACTATCTGATTCCTTGGTCTGATTTTGACCGCGGCCATAATGTAAAATCTGCTCGAATTTGCTTTCAACACCCTTTTTCGAACCCCCCTCCTGTTTGCTGGTGTTCACACTGCTTGCACATGTCGAAAGAACTGTCAATTTAGATTTCAAAACAAACTGTATCAGAAATCAAAAGTAAATACTTCCATCTTGAATTTCCGGAAAATTTCTCTAGCTTCGGCAGGCGTATTTGCGTTTATTATTTTAAATAAAATGAGAAGGAGAAGGTGAACTTTTTGGAGTATGAAATGGTTGCTCAGGAGGAACACCGGCAGGGATCTGGTTCATCTTGTCCTTCAAGAGCTGCGATATGAAGGAAAGCCAGGATGTCGATACCAACTTTCTACAAGCTAGTGGGAAAAGTTCTCTATAGATCTACATGATTCCTTGAGTTCTGAAAATTTCTGTTAAGAACTCAATTCTGCTTATTTCTTTGAAGACCTTCGGACGTCCCTGAAGTTTTGTTTCTGTTCTCTGGTAAAATATCTTTAAAGATGAACAAACTTTCTTGAAGATCTGCAAATTTCTCCGTAGTTCTACAGATTTCTCAACAACTATCTCTGATGTTTGCAAAATTTCTAATAATCTACGAATTTCTCGAAAGTTCTGTAATTTTCTCTGTAGATTTTCATGATTCAATGAATAAAGGGTGATACGGTCAAAATTTGGTCAAGGGAAAACGCGTGTAAATCGGTGAAATCGTTTATTTAAAAAATCAAATTAAATTTCTTTTTCAAGTTCAATTAGTATAAAATTCAGGAAAAATATTCAGTTAGGCTTCCGCTTTTCCAAATCCGAATTGCCGGGCCTTACGCTTGACCCCTGCCATCAGATTTTGTACAGCCACCTTGTCCACCTTCTTCGCCACAGAAAGCCAGTTTGCCTTGAACTGCTGCTCGCCCTTAGCAGTTTTTTTGGTCTTCTTTAGGTTCCGCTTGACAATAGGCCAGTATTTCTCAATTGGGCGGAGCTCTGGCGTGTTAAGAGGGTTCTTGTCCTTGGGAACCACCTGCACGTTGTTGGCGGCGTACCACTCCATGGCCTTTTTACCGTAATGGCAAGATGCCAAATCCGCCCAAAACAGTACGGAACAACCGTGTTTCTTCAGGAAAGGCAGCAGACGTTTATTCAAACACTCTTTCACGTAAATTTCTTGGTTGACAGTCCCGGAAGCTATGAAAATGCTGCTTTTCAAGCCACAGGTACAGATGGCTTGCCAAACCAGATATTTCTTTGCGAACTTTGACAGTTTCATGTGCTTGAAAACATCTGCTACCTTTCCCCTTCCTTTTGCCGTATAAAACTCCTGTCCCGGAAGCTGCTTGTAGTCGGCTTTGACGTAGGTTTCGTCGTCCATTACCACGCAGTCAAACTTCGTCAGCATCGTCGTGTACAGCCTCCGGGATCGCGCTTTGGCCGTCGTATTTTGTTTATCATCGCGATTTGGAGTCACTACCTTCTTGTAAGTCGATAGTCCGGCTCGTTTTTTGGCTCGATGCACGGTTGTAGACGATACACCCAGCTTATTTGCGGCATCTCGGAGAGAGAGGTTAGGGTTTCGCTTGAAACTACCGGCAACTCTCTTTGTCGTCTCAGCGGCTTCCGGTTTTCGATTTCCCCCCGATCCAGACTTCCTGGCTGTCGACAAACGTTCCCCAAACACTTTAATTACATTTGTAACGGTTGATTTGGCAACTTTTAGCGATTTTGCCAACTTTGCGTGCGAGTAGCTCGGATTTTCGCGATGCGCGACCAAAATTTTGATACGCTGCTCTTCTTGCTTGGACGGCATTTTGACAACTGAAGAGTGAATTCCAAAATCAAAATAGGAGCAACATTCTACACACACACACCTTCAAAATGAAGGGTGTTCAGGTTTTTTAAATGCAAAATTGAAAGAAATACGTCAAGTTGATATTGACCAAATTTTGACCGTATCACCCTTTATCTGCAAATATCTCTGAACATCTACACAATTTCCTAAAGAATTAAAAGATTATCTAGAATTGTTTGAGCTTTCCGGAAGCTTTCTGAAGTTTTACTAATTTTTCAGAAGTTGTGCAATTATCTCTAAAGATCAGCGAATTTACCTGAAGTTCTGGAAAATTCTCTTAAAATCCAAGAACCACAATAAAATTTTGAAAATTTATTTAAACCTCAGCAGATTTTTCAGTAGACTTACGATCTACCCTCTGAACTTTTCTGAAGTTCCTAAAATTTCTTACAAATTCTGTAAAGTTTTCTGAAGTACTGTAAACTTTTTGCTCCAAAGATCTACGAACTGCCCTTAAGTTCAATAAATTTCTCAGAAGATCTCCGAACTTTTCTGAAGTTCTGTAAATTTCTTTGTGTTTTCTTGGATTTCCATAAAGTTCTGCAAAGTCTTTGAAACTCCCCAAAGCTCTACAAATTATCTAAAAATATTTGAACTTCGCTGAAGTTTTAAAAATTTATCTGAAGATTTACGAATTTCTCTGAAGTTGTGTAAATACTTCTAAAGATCGGCAAACTTTCCCGTAGTTCTGTGAGTTTTGCAAAAGTTTTGCAAATTTTTCTAAAAAGTATGAACTTTCTGACGTTCTACAGACTTCTCTTAAGGTCTACGGACTTCTCTGGAGTTCTTCAGATCTATCTATTTCAAACTTCCATGGAGTTCTGCAAATCTTGTACTTTTGTACTTGCGATTTGTTTTTGGAATTGAGTTACTTTTCTGACATTTAACAAATTTTTCTGAGGATCTCACATTTTTTAGAAACTGTGCAACTTTCTGAAAAATTCCTACAAATATCTTTAAAATTCTGTAAAGTTGTCTGAAGCTCCGTAGTTCTATTATCAAGATCTACGAAAAAAAAAAACCTTGAGGCTCAATCAATTTCTGTTGGAGTAAATCGGTAACGCAGTGTGCTGATCACCTCCTTGGAGACCGAACGTCACCCCTAGCAACCTAAGTTTTCTTAAATAAACAACAGTGAAAAACTATTCATTCCTGTTCAAGACTCCACTCAAGGTAGTCGTTAAATAAAATCCATTCTAATTTTAAACTTTGCTGTTCCGGTTCTTTCTAACAATCAAGAGGTTATGGGCGACTCACGCAAGGATTTGGTCCACGGGATCCCGCAGTTCTCGGGCACCGGTTTCGACAATTGGCAATTTCGAGTGGAGAAGTATCTGAAGTCCGTGAAGCTGTTGGATATCATCAAGAAGGATCCTCCGATGGAAGCGGCCGAGCTCACGAAGTTCCAGGAAGATGACGGTAAGGCGGCGTTCCTGCTGACGTCATTTGTTCATGACGATTTGCTGCATTTGGTGCGGGACAAGGAGACGTCCAAGGAGATGTGGATGAGCCTTGAATCCGCATACGCCAAGAAGTCCGTCTCGTCGCAGACATTCGTCAGGAAGCAACTTGCGAAGCTACGAATGATGGAAGGTTCGTCTGTGAAAGATCACCTGAAAACCTTCGAAGAGCTGATCCGACAACTGAAGCTGGCCGGAGCGAAGCTTGAAGAGAACGATATTGTGTCCCAGCTGTTTGCTACCCTTCCCGAGTCGTTCGATCCGTTGGTTACGGCACTGGAAAATCTAGGTGAGGAAAACCTAAAACTGGATGTTGTTGGCGAGCGCCTTCTTGCCGAGGAGCTCAAGAAAACCGACCGGGCAGCGGATTCCTGCCAAGAGAAACCTGCAGCATTCCAAGGATCGAAGCAGAAGCCTGGTAAGTTCACCGGAAAGTGTAACCGTTGCCAGAAGAAGGGGCACAAGGCCAAGGACTGTCGTGTGAAGTTGAAGACAGATGGGCGCGCTGAAGCTAACGCTGCTGCTGGAGGTAAGGCGGTGGCTTTTATGACCGGGAGATGCTCCCAAACAAAGGACGAGAGAGCAGTTTCCTTTAAGCTGGATTCCGGAGCCTCGGACCACCTTGTGAATGTGAAGCACTGTTTCGCCGACCTCACGAAGCTGAAGCACCCTGTCGTCATAAACGTGGCGAAGGATGATCAATCCCTGATTTCCCGGCACAGTGGCACGATCAACGGCGTCAACAAGGAAGGTAACTATATCAGCTTGAAGAACGTCCTCTTCGTACCAGATCTTCGAGCGAACTTGCTATCTGTGAAGAAGATGGCAAAAGCGGATCTTGATGTCACATTCACGAAAAAGGAAGCGATCATGAAGCAAGGTCGTGACCTGATTGCGAGATGTCCCATGCGGGGCGATTTTTACGAGCTCGATCTCCGTGTCGATACGGTGGCGGCCAACATGTGTGGAGCTGTGACTGGTAACCTGTGGCATCGTCGACTGGCTCATTTGGGGAGCAAGAGTTTGCAGACACTCGCGAAGCATGGCATGGTAACAGGTATTCCCGAGAAACCAGATAAATTGGATTTTTGTGATGTTTGTGTTCTCGGAAAGCAGTGCCGAGAACCATTCACGGGTACTAGAGTCCGTGCTACAAGACCTCTAGAACGAGTGCACTCCGATGTGTGCGGTCCAATTACACCAGCGGCTTGGGATGATTCTCGGTACTTCGTCACCTTTATTGATGATTACACGCACTTTGCAGTAGTATATCCCATCAAGAAGAAGTCCGAGGTGTTCCAGAAGTTTCGAGAGTACGAGGCCATGGCGAGTGCCGCTCTGGGACATTCGATTTCGAAGCTGACTGTCGACCAAGGGCGCGAGTATTGCTCCAATGACCAGCGTGATTGGTACGTTTCCAAGGGGATCCAAGTCGAGCCAACCGCAGCGTACACACCACAGCAGAATGGAGTGTCCGAACGGTTCAATCGGACAATCGTCGAAAAGGTGCGTGCGATGCTGATTGAAGCCCAAACTCCGAAGAATCTGTGGAATGAAGCGGTTCTAGCGGCGGTATACCTGACGAACAGAAGTCCAACCACCGCGGTATCTGATTGGAAGACTCCTGCGGAAATGTGGACTGGTCACAAGCCGGACGTTAGTAAACTACGTGTGTTCGGCTGTAAAGCATTTGCTTGGGTGTCCACGGCACAGAGGAAGAAACTGGATCCGAAAAGCAAGCCTGCTGTGATGATCGGCTATGCGCCGAACGCCTACCGCCTGTGGAACAAAGAGAAGAAGCAGTTATTCCTAGCCAGAGATGTCAAGTTCGATGAAAACAGTTTTCCGTTTGCCACCCAGATCCGTGACGAAACTCCTTTGGTTGTTGCTCCGTACGAGTTCGAGGATCAAGATGAGGAAGACGTGCAAACCCCTGAACAGTCCGTTCAACCCGATGAGCCGCTGGTGGCTCAACATGACGACATCCTGACTGATGATGAAGAAGGCGAGGTTGAAGACGACGGTGTTGAAGAAACCGGAGCGCTCCCTTCGCAACTAGACCGTGGTTCAAACCTCGAAATGGAAACCCCGAGGCGCAGCGAACGGGAGCGCAGACTCCCCGGTAAGTTGAAAGAATTTCTAGTTGGAAAAATTTTCACTGCCGCGCAATCCCATTCTGCAGATGTTCCCCATAACGTTTCCGATGTACTATTTGACGGTTCCGTTGGACGAGATGAGGCCGAGCGTTCGATCTTCGATATCCCGGAGGCGTACAAGGAGATCGCTGGACGAGCCGACGAAGCTCTTTGGCAGCAAGCGGTCCGTGAGGAACTGCAGTCGCTAGCGGACAACCATGCTTGGCGATTGGTGAGATGCCCTGCTGGTGTGGTTCCGCTCAAATCGAAATGGGTCTTCCGAATCAAGCCGGACGAGCATGGCGAACCGATCCGTTACAAGGCGCGCTTGGTGGCGAAGGGATTCCAACAGAAGCCCGGAGTCGACTACAACGAAACATATTCCCCCGTAGCAAAGTTAGCCACGATACGAACCGTTCTTGCTGTAGCAACCCACCGAAGGATGCACGTTCACCAACTCGATGTGAAGACCGCATTCCTCTACGGTGAGCTTGAAGAAGACGTCTACATGGCCATACCCGAAGGAGTTGCAGCACCGCCGAACTTCGTTTGCAAGCTGGATCGATCGCTGTACGGACTCAAGCAAAGCCCCCGCTGTTGGAACAACAAGCTAAACGACCTTCTGCTGGATTTCGGCTTTACCCGTTCCCGGCATGATTACTGTCTATATACCAGGATCGACGATCGAGGGGGGGTATACATAATCATCTACGTGGACGATTTGCTCATTGCTGGCGATCGACTGGACCTGGTGAAGGAGATCAAGCGTGCTCTTTCCAAGAAGCTCCAGATGACGGATTGCGGCGTGGTTAATCATTTCCTTGGAATGAAGATCCGATACGACCGCGCCACCGGATGCATGTACCTGGCGCAAGAAGCTGCTGTGGAGAAAGGCTGTTTCCTGCCACCACAAGCTGCGAATCCTGTGTCGCATCCATACCGTCAATTGCTGGGCAGCCTGATGTATACGATGCTGTGTGTTCGACCGGACATATGCTACGCTGTTGGATACCTAGGGCGCTTCCAAGTTCAACCTGATGAGGCCCACTGGCAAGCCCTGAAGAGAGTGGTCCGTTACGTGAAGGGAACGAAGAACTTGAAGCTCCAGTACAAGCAAAACGACGACGCCGAGGCACTTGTCGGGTACGCAGACGCTGACTGGGCATCGGATGCTGAGGATAGGAAATCCGTTAGTGGCTTCGTCTTTAAGGTCTTTGGGAACACCGTGTCTTGGGCAAGCCGCAAGCAACAAACCGTTGCACTGTCGTCGTGTGAAGCCGAGTATGCAGCTTTAAGTGCCGCGGCCTCCGAAGGGCTGTGGCTGCACGGAATCCTTGAAGACCTGAAGCAAGTTCGACCGGACACGGCATTCAAGGTGTACGAAGACAACCGTGGGTGCATTGCAATGGCCACAAACACCGAAAGCAAGCGTGTCAAGCACATCGATGTAAAGCACCATTTTTTGCGCGACCATGTGGCACAAGGAAGACTTCAAATCGAAGCAATTGATACAGCAAACCAAATAGCGGACACGTTCATCAAGCCCCTGGAACCTGGACGTTTCCGCGAACTGAGGACCCTCCTAGGACTGACCGATTCAGGGGGGGTGTTGGAGTAAATCGGTAACGCAGTGTGCTGATCACCTCCTTGGAGACCGAACGTCACCCCTAGCAACCTAAGTTTTCTTAAATAAACAACGGTGAAAAACTATTCATTCCTGTTCAAGACTCCACTCAAGCTAGTCGTTAAATAAAATCCATTCTACTTTTAAACTTTGCTGTTCCGGTTCTTTCTAACCATCAAGAATTTCTCAGTAGACCTGCAAACTTCTGTTAAGTTTTGAAAAATCATCTGTAGGCTCTCGGGCTACCCTGAAGATCTCCTAAATTACTTTAACTTCTCAAAATTAATCTGCAAATATTTGAGCTTTCTTAAAGTTTTAAATGTATCTCTCAAGATCTACAAATTTACCTGAAATCGTATTAATATATTTTTAAATCGCTGAACTTCCCAGAAGTTCTGAAATTTGCACACTTTCTTGAAGGTCTTCAAATTTATCTAAAGATCTATGACCATTCTTGTGATTTTTCAGAAGTTCTGTAATTTTTTTCAAAGTTCTGTAGCTTTGTTCTGAAGATCTACGAACTTTTCTGATGTTGAATATTTTTTCAGTGGATCTCCAAACTTTTGTGAAATACTTTATAGTTCACTGTAGATTCTTAGACTTGCCTGAAGTTATGCGAATTTCCCTGAAGATTTGGAAAATTTCGCTTATAGTTTTACAAATTGATCATTTTTTTTCCTTGATTTGTTTTCCGTCGATCTTGTTTTCCGTGCTGAGCACCAATGCCACCGACGCCAGAGAGGCAGCTCCCACACCTGGACCCTACCCTATCGACCCATCAACTCATGAACCGAAGACCAACGGTTTTACTTCCCTTCCGAAGGAAGGCGTGATCAGAGATGTTATGCCTTAGAACATCCCGGCGGCACCGACTGGGATTGAACCCAAGCCTGCTGGGGTGAGAAGTAACCATGCTTACCACTACACCACCGCTTTATACCATTCTAGTACCTCCTTAGAGTAGTGGCAACAATCAATACGAAACTAACGATTTTAAATTGGCTCACCACTTTAGTAGCCTATTGGTCCCAAGCAAACGATTAACGTACCCTATTCTAGTTGAAATTCTATTACTACACTATGTTTGTTTTGATTCGCTATGAAAGTTTGACAGATAACATCAGGGGTGTGTGGATTCATGCAGAACATGCAGGGGTGAGTGAAATAGCTTGGGACTGCTTGGGACCGTTGTTCTGGTACTGAGTGAGCCAAGAATAATAATGATTTTCTTCGGGACCCAGTGGTCTTAGAGTTACCTCTATGGTAGTGGCAGCTGGCTAGATCCGGCCAAAACATAACGTTGGTCTTGTGTTGCCGAATGAAGGGTAAAATCCGCTTTTTCAGACACTCTTTAATGTAAACCTTCGACTTCATTGTATGAGATGTGATGAAAACCTTGGTTTTAAGGCCACAACTGCAGATTCCTTGCCAAATCATTAGTTTCCGAGCAAACTTATCAGCAAAAATAAATTTATACCTGGAAGGGACATCCCCACGACCAGTTGCCAGGTAAAATTTTCGTCCGGGTATTTATTTATAATTGACATATGTTTCGTCATCCATTAAAATACAGCCATCAAATTTCGTAAAAACTCGTTCGTATAGTGTAATCCTGCTCGCTTTTTGGCCACCAAATTTAGTTTCAGGGAGCGATTCGGATGTTTACTGGCACAAAAAGACTTATATCCTTCTCTTGAAAGGAGTCACCTGGGTTGCTTTTCACGTACCTCAACACCTTTCTCATCCGCTCTTTGTCCCTAGTGCCACTTTTATGATAGATGCGCTGTGCTCTATCCACACTCAGAGTATCCTTGTAACGTTTGATTACAAGACTCACCGTTGACTTTGGGAACTTTTCGCCAATTTCTTCGTCAATGAAACAACAACAAATGCCTTTCAAACGTTTTTTGTTCCAACCACCAGGGGCGCGGTGGTGTATTAAACCGTGCGTCCAGATTTACTTTGAATCGAGCTTTAAAACATCGTCCAAAAAGCACTATTGCCATATTTTGACTAGACTGTCGAAGGCACAATACTCAACAAATGGTGGTAGTGTTCAAACAGAAAACTGAATAGTAGATGGCAAATTGTGCTGCCTGTGGAAACGCTACCCTTTACCAAATAATTAAACTAACCGTTTAGTGAAGATAATCATTATATTAAGCATTTTGCCTGTTTGTCTGTGATAATTGACTTTGGATCAAGACGATGGAGAGAGGTTCTAGTATAAGAGAGGAGTGCCAGCCAGTCCACTCCTCTCTTATACCAGACCCTCTGTAGATGGAGGCAGTGGCGTCGCGTCCACATGTGCAACCTGTGCACGACACAGGGGTAAATAATTAAAAAAAAAAATGCGGTTAGATGTTTATAGATTGTATGGTCACATTATAGCTGTACTTCTTTACTCCAGACCACAAGTGACCATGAATACACTATTTTATAATGTGGCTCAATTAAATCTTCGACCTTGGTTTGCTTCAAAAAGGATTAAATTCAGTTCGGATGGTCTTCCTAATCCCTAATGCATTGATTTCTAAGCATGTCGATAGCACTACCATGACAAAACTTGTTAAATAGTGCACCTAAAAGCGAGCATTTTTGGGTAGCGGGTGGCAAGTTTGTGAATGGTCAAATGTCTGATGTAGGCCAAGCAGACCTTCTATCACCGCTTGAAACATACCACAAATTTTCCACAATACATGACGGTTTGCAGCATTAGTTATAATTAAAACTTTCAGCAGTCACGCGTCAAACGGGAGCAACACGGAAACAGCAGTCTGGTACGCTTTGGACGTGTATCATACTTGCAGATCTGTTTGATTGTGTGAGTTGAAATTAGAACACCATTTCCGGAGAACTTCGAGATTAAGACGTAATTGCTTTTGTAAACACGACGATTTGACAATTTCTCGCGAATTGAAGCTCAACCTCAAAAACTAATACACAAACAGGTAAAGGAGTGGTTCCTCTACCATTTGGTGTAGTTTGTTTGCTAGATTGTTCTTTTATTCGCACGAAATCGGTGATTGACGTGTTTGTTTACAAAAGCAATTACGCCCAAATCTCAAAATTCTCCGGATTTGTAATGTATGGGTGCCTAAAGCGTGCATTTCTCACTGTGCACTTTGATATCTGATTGCAGGCAAAGAAAGTAATGGAGAGTGAGAGCGCAAAGGCTCGCTCTCGCTCTCTTGTCAGTTGTAAATCTCTCAATTATCGATGGTTGCGCCGGTGCGCCTTTCAAAACTTATTAGCTTCCCCTGGTTCATTCTGATAGTGTTGTTATGATGAATAAAGAGTTGATTAATTCAAGTTTGCTACCCAGGGGACTTCATGAATTTTCTGTAGATTTTGACACTGTTCTGTATCAAAAAATATTTTCGGAAGTGTTTGACGGATGTTCTTCATTACACTTCAGTCGAAAGAGTTAACCTTGTGATAAAAACGAGAGTTATTTAAGTTTTGCAATTCCTCCTACTTCGGTTAGTGCGAAAAGGGCCATACAAGTTTTGTTTACACTAGATGATAGGCCCTTCAAATGTTACGTTAGGTGGTGATTAATATAGTAATTGAGAATATGTCCCTTGAATTCACGGAGCATTGAAAAAAAAAAAAACAAAAACTTATATGTTGTGGTAAACTATAACGAACAAAGTTTGGTACACAGGTAAAAAAATGAGTCACGTGACGCCTCTGAATGGAGGTAATAAAGAAATTAAAATGTTTACCATTCCAAAGAATGTGTCTGGAGAGTAATTTAATTTGTTTTGAAAAAATAAAAATAAAATTAACTCCTCCTTGTCATGTTTTGTATTTCACTACCAAAACTCTATACCACAGCAACATTACTTTCAACTTTTTTGTTTAATTTATCTTTTATCTTATAAAGACTGCGGAACACGACGATGCTATAATATCAAATAGAAAGCACGACAAATTCCATTAATGTTTTTAGTTGGAAAATTAAACTTAAATTTGGCATCACTGTAAATTTATTTTAACTCGATTTCATGTTTATTGCTTCAAAAAACATTTGAAACAGTAGGCGAGAAAAATTAGTTCTCTTACTGCGAAGAGCGGGCGGAAAGAAACATTGAACGCATGTTTTTTCTCATAGTTTTTGACATTCTTAACTTAAAAATGCTGTATCTCAGGAAATACGCAATTTACTTTTTTTCGATAAGAATTTCTTATGTAAAAAAGGATGAGGTGCTGTCGGATTGGAATTCTAAATATACTCATTCTGAGAAAATTGCGTTTTAGGATTTTAACTCAAACATGAAATATTTGGCAACACTGTACAAAAATAACAAATTTATATGTAGATTCCTTGTCTAATTTTCTCATTAAGACATTCTACAATATTAATTGTAGCTTTAAATATTCCGTAAATATTGATAAAAGAAGGTAGTGCAAACCTGTAGAAACTAACGATTTAAAATTGGCTCACACTGGACTAGCCTATCGGTCCCAAGTACAAGGATGAACGTACCCCTTTTTCATCGAAATTCTAGAACTAGAATATGCTTGTCTTGATTCGCTATGAAAGTTTGACAGATACAATAAGGGGTTCGTGGATTTTCCTTTCTTTCGAGGGGTGCATCGATTAGCTTGGGACCGAAGATAGTACCAGAGCTGAGCCAAAAAGTCGAGCACGTTTCTTCGGGACCTTCTGGTCTTAGAGTTACCTCTATGGTAGTGCTATCGTGGAAATAACAAAAAATTGAAAATGCTCGCCTGGACCGAGAGGTTCAAACATTTGGATTCTTAAAATGAACATCTCCTCCAAATTTGATCCAAATCGTAAGAGGTCAATTACATTTTTGTATTTTTTCTCGGTCACTTGGCGCGGTATTTGGTTGACAGTTAAAAAGACGAAAGCAACAAATGAGAATTATGACGAAAACATAAAAAAAACATAAGCTGTGAATAATCTATCCCGTCAAATGTCATCAACGTCAAACTCAATTGTTTCCGCCTCTGCCCGTCCCATTCGGATGAATTTCCAACCTCTTTCTAAGGACCTCCTGATAATGTTTACCAAACCCCTTCGAGGCCACGCACGGGATCCCGATGAGTCACGCATTCCACTTTCTGCTACCGACATCGGCAAGTCAAGGGAAACGTTTTTCCGCAGTCTTCTCTATCGCCTTCGCGGTAGTCAGCTCAGTCGTCATCGTCACGAATACCTACAGTAAGCAGCAACGGTACCGCTCAGCTCGGTTCGGGGGAAAATGTTTGTTTAAAGTTCGAGGAAATATTTCGCATACCAAGAATTTCTCGCCGAAAGAGTTTCCCTCCCCTGTTGTGGCGTAGGGGAAACGGGTGTGAAATGCCCATGGCGGGAATAATGTGCCTCCCGTCTATCTTAGCTGTTAGTTGATATGATGTCGAAAAATTGCTACCATACGGTGAACCAGTTAGAAGAAATTCGTTGGAAATTTATTAAATTGAAAATTTTTAGCAGAAAATCACGCAAGAATAGAAATTTCTTGAAACTATCTCAGAACACTTCCAAAATTAACGATTTGATTGATGGAAAATGTTAAGTTAATGCAAATGAAAGCATAACCATCAGGCGTGAACCTTCGAAATTCAATTGCGAAATAACATAGATAAAGCCTTAATGTATGCTTCCTGTGCATGAAATCACTATGCTCATTTTGCCCCGCAGTATTTCGAATACAGGTTAAACAAGAATTTAACAATCTTCTTTACGCATATCAATTGTAATATCTTGCCAATAACCTAATCCCAATTCAACATATAGATAGCATTGCACTTACATATCGATTCACTTTGTGGATTAAACGGGGATCTTCCTTAGCATGCGAATTTTACCCCATCTCCCCTACGTATACTTCGCGCTTAATAAAATATCTCGTTCTGGTCTGATGACGAGCAAAGCACATATTTCTTCTTCGCACGATGGCTATACTGATGATGATGATGCGCCGTCGGAGTTGAGGTTATTCCGTGTGACTATTTTTACCTCGAATTTCCCATCCCCCCTTAAAGGTGATGCATTTCCAATCTAATTTCGAATTTTCCCCTCCTTCTTATTTTTTCGCTCAGACTCACCAAGCCAGAAACGTTTGCCGACTGCATCGGAAATGAGCTGCCTTTCGGCTGGGAGGAGGGTTACGACCCGCAAATCGGGACCTACTACATTAACCATAACTCGCAAGCGACCCAGCTCGAGGACCCGCGGCTGGAGTGGAAAAGCAAGCAGGAGGAGATGCTTCGCGAATATCTCTGCTCCGCACAGGACACACTGGAGGCAAAGAAGGAGATCTTCAACGTGAAAACGCAGCGGCTGCACCTGGCACAGGAGGAGTACAACCACCTCAATGCCCTGGCCGCCAGTAGAACTAGTTGTGAGTGTCCAATTTCCTTCGGTTTGAACATTGCAGAAATGACCTTCGCTCTCTTTCCTTCCTTACAGTATGTTCTTCAACAAGCTCATGTAGTACAAAGTTCGATCCAGAACTGCTGCGAGCGGACCTCGCACTGGCCAAGGAGCGCGTGTTCCGACTCAAGAAGGAACTGTCCCGGATACAGACAGAAATGCATAATACTCAAAAGGGAGTCGATACCCTGTCTGGGTAAGTCCACAAGCGTAAAACCGCAGTGAAAACCTAAATAATCCCCCTTCCCCATTTTTTCCGTTTCAGTGTCGAGCAAAAGCTGAACTCCCACATCAACGGCTGCTACAACATAACCGAGGCCCAAGCCATACTGGAGGAGGTGAAGATGATTCAGAAATCTCTGATAACGGGCGAGAAGGAGAAGAAGGAACTGATGAAGAGCCTGGCGCAGGTCAAGGACGATCTGACGAGGCTTCAGCTGCGGCAAGAGAGCCCGGATGCGTCCACTTTCAACCTGGCGCAGGATCGGGTGTGCGCCGCTTCCCAAACGGACCTATGTTCGGACAGCTTCCCGATGGGAGCCCGGGAGATGGCCAAGATGCGCCAACGGTACGACGAGTGGCGAAGGCGAGTCAAGGAGATACAGGAAAAGCTGGCCGCTTTGGAGGAAAAGATCCGACCCGGAGAGGTTGAATCCGACCAGGATCGGTTGCTACTGTTCCAAGAGAAGAAACAACTCCTACTCGAGTACCGTAGCATTACGCCCAAATCCCGATCGCAAACCGAGATGAAGCGGATACAGAGCATCTGCAAGAAGCTGGAAGCAGATCTGAACATGGCGTACGAAGAGTCCAACCAATGCATAGCGACCCGGCTGAAGCTGCACGAAGAGAAACAAGCCCTACTTCAAAAGCTCCTGGAAGCGCTCAAAGAGTTCACTCACCTCGAAAACCAACTCAAATCCCTGTCCGCTAGCACCCTCTCCATCAGCAGTAGCTCCAGCTTGGGATCTCTATCAACGGCGAGCAGCAAAGGATCACTCAGTGGGCTTAGCTTTACCGACATCTATGGTGATCCACTCTCGACGGAACCCCAAATCGACATGGTCGACATCAACCGGCGAGTTCAGCGGTTATTCCACCCCAGTTCGGAAGTGTCGTTATCGCCACGTAGCAGCTTATCTCTAGAGACTCCACCTGCCTCTCCCATGAAGATGGAATGGAATGGCGGCGAAGCGTCGTCCAGTAAGAGTTCCGCTCCGTACAACATTCCAGCGCCGAGTTACAACTCCGAGTACAATCTGGACAAACAGAGACTGGAAGAGCAGCTGCAGGATCTTAAGATTCGTCAGCTCGCAATCGCCCCGCTCTCGCCAATCTACGAGAAACCTTCGTACCTAGATATCCCACCTGCCGTCATTCTGAGTCGGTCGTCTTCCACCTCCAATACCCGGTCTGTCTCGACCACGGTGAGTGACGAATCCGTGGCCGGCGATTCGGGAGTCTTTGAAGCGTCACGGGCCCTGCTCACCAACAAAGAGTGCGCCCAGATTCAGATCGGCATACGGTACACCACGGCAGACAGTACCCTGCGTATAGCGATCGAGAAGGGACGGAACTTGACGGCTCTCTGCATACCGGACGGGTGCCAGCTGTTCATCCGGGCTATTCTTCTGCCCGGTACGGCGACTCCCTTCATTCGAACTAACAGCGTGACGGACTTTGTGAAGCCGGTCTTCCGGACGTCGCTCTTAACGCAGCTGCCCCTGGAGAAGGTGTACACGAAATCGCTGCACATCAAGGTGATGATCATCGTCGGCGGACAGCGGGAGGATTGGGTCGGTAGTGCGCAAATCAGCTTGGCAGAGTTCATCCCGACGGACGGCACCAGCAAGTGGTACAACATCATCAGCCGGAAGTCGATGAACGAGCTGGACGGGCTGGAGGGCTGCTCGGCGGGTATTAAGGAGGAATCATCCGACGATTCGACGATCATTTCGTCCCAGACGTCGACGCTGACGCGGAACCAAGGCCAGGAAGAACTGCAGGCAGTGCTGGAGATGGTGTACGACGGGCTGGGCGTGGAGGATTGCGACGAGGACGAGGAAGATGAGGAGGAGGAGGAGGAAGAGGAGGAAGAGGAAGGGGAGAACGAGGAGGAGGAGGAAGAGGTGCTGGTGGTGATCGACGAGGAGGCTGCCAGTCAAGGTAAGGTTGTGTTATGCAACATGCTTCGGAGCTATTGGGTGTGGGTTTGCTTGAATGATTCCCTGAAATGTTCACCAAAGGTAGCTTTGATTTGTGAAATTTTTTTACATCTAAAAGTTTGTCTGAATTGTCTGATTACTACGAATTACATAAATATCAGAAACTAACCAGAGAAGCGTGAATTAGAAGTGTTTTCAGTAAGATGCTGGTATGTTCAGAATAATAAGCTGATTTTTTATCTAGTTCAGTTTTTAAGGCTCAATCAAATTAGCTTTACGGAGCCAATAATTCTTTGTTCATTGTTATTAAAAAATCATTTAATTCTATGTCTAGCAGGGTTTGTGTGCGAATATAGAATAAACTGATAAATTGACTTTCAAAACAGTTTTCAAGAACTTTTCACGGAGGACTACGACAGTAATTTTGGAATTCCGTGGATGTGCTTTTGCAGAGTTTCGAAATATCATAAAGGTTTCCTAGCCTCAAAAGGGTTCTAAGTAAAGTTCTTAGACAGCTGCTCAAAGCTCCATTAACCATTTTTGGAAGTTCAAAATCGTCTGCCTGAGTATCCCTGGGCTTCTCCTTGAAGTTGCGTGCACGGCCTCTGAGTATAACTCAGAAAGAGAGAGTCACTCCTACTCAAAGGTATGGAGAAATTTCTAAAATCGTCCATCTAAGTTCAATTCACCCTTCTGTCCCTTCGACCTTTTGTCTATCGACTTTATGTCCTTTGATCTTTTGCCCTTAGACCTTATGTCCTTCGACCTTTTGTCCTTCGACATTTTGTCCTAAAACCCAGATTTTCTTATAGATTACCCTCAATTTCTCGTGGAGGTCTTCTAACGGAGGTTCACTGAACTTCCTTTGTAAGTTCTCTGAAGAGCTTCATAAATCCTCTATAGTTCCTAGAATTTATGCTAAAGGTCACCTGAATTTCCATTTGTCCTTCTAAGTTGAATTCGACCTTTTGTCCTTTCGACCCTTTGTCCTTTCGACCCTTTTATCCTTTCGACCCTTTGTCCTTTCGACCCTTTGCCCTTTCGACCCTTTGTCCTTTCGACCCTTTGTCCTTTCGACCCTTTGTCCTTTCGATGCTTTGTCCTTTCGACCCTTTGTAATTTCGACCGTTTGTCTTTTCGACCCTTTGTCATTTCGACCCTTTGTCCTTTCGACCCTTTGTCCTTTCGACTCTTTGTCCTTTCAACCCTTTGTCCTTTCGACCCTTTGTCCTTTCGACCCTTTGTCCTTTCGACCCTTTGTCCTTTCGACCCTTTGTGCTTTCGACCCTTTGTCCTTTCGACACTTTGTCCTTTCGACCCTTTGTCCTTTCGACCCTTTGTCCTTTCGACCCTTCGTCCTATCGAACCTTTGCCCTTTCGAACCTTTGTCCTTTCGACCCTTTGTCCTTTCGACCCTTTGTCCTATCGACCCTTTGTCCTATCGACCCTTTGTCCTTTCGACCCTTTGTCCTTCCGACCCTTTATCCTTTCAACCCTTCGTCCTTCCGACCCTTTATCCTTTCAACCCTTCGTCCTTTCGACCCTTTGTCCTTTCGACCCTTTGTCCTTTCGAACCTTTTGTCCTTTCGACCCTTTTGTCCTTTCGACCCTTTGTCTTTTCGACCCTTTGTCCTTTCGACCCTTTGTCCTTTCGACCCTTTTGTCCTTTCGACCCTTTTGTCCTTTCAACCCTTTGTCCTTTCGACCCTTTGTCCTTTCGACCCTATGTCCTATCGACATTTTTCGTCAGTTGTCCTGGAGCTGCTCTCCCTTAGCTCACCACGGAATATAGTTGATTTTTACCTAGATGTTTGCTGGGCTTCGCTGACCATTCCTTAGAAGGCACCTTAGGTTTCCGTACAAGCGATTTTTCGAATTTTCCATTCAAGTAGTTCCCAGAACTTACCGTTGAAGTTCCCTGAATTGTCAATGAATGGTCTGTAAGCTTTCCCTCAGGGTTCTCTGCTTCTCCTTTAAATGTGCCCTGAAGGCTACTAGAGCTTTCTTGAAAGATTTCGTGGAATATTCTTAAGAATGTTTTCCTGAAAGCCTCCTTAACTTCTCAATAAAGTTTCCGAATCCGTCTCGACATTCCCGGAGTTTATCCCAGAGGTTCCCCGAACACCTACCTGGAAGGTTCTTACCCCAGAAGGTTCTTGATTTTGACTTAGATGTAACGTGGACTTCCTTGACCATTCACCAGGTGTTACCTAATATCAACAACAATAAAATATTTCTGTGAGGGTTTTCTCAACTGGCGGTAAGACATAACTTGGATTTACCATGGCAATTTTCTGAGCAGTCCTAAAGAATATCTGAACAGTTCCAAAGCATTCGCAAGAGGTTCCGGAAGGATTTTGATTTCTTCAGACAATCTACAGAAGTACCCATGGAAGATTTCTGAACGTTCTCCCAAGCGGTTAAATATTCCACGGAGTTTCGCAAAGAAGTTTCCGCATCTGTTACAAGAGGTACCTTTCTTAGTCTTACCTCGGAAGATCTGGGCTTCTCTGGAAATTCTCTAGTTTGTTTCTGCTTTTCTAAATTTGCCGTAGAAGCATAGAGGTAACTCTAAGACCAGAAGGTCCCGAAGAAACGTGTTCAACTTTTTGGCTCAGCTCTAGTACTCTCTTCGGTCCCAAGCTAATCGATGCACCCCTCGAAACATAGGAAAATCCACGAACCCCTCATTTTATCTGTCAAACTTTCATAGCGCATCAAAACAAACATAGTGTAGTGCTAGAATTTCGACTATAATGGGGTACGTTAATCGATTTGCTTGGGACCAATATGCTAGTCAAGTAGTGAGCCAATTTAAAACCGTTAGTTTCCATCGGTTGCTAACACTAAGACCAGGTGGTTTCGAAGAAAAATGCTGAATCTTTTGGCTTAGGAAGTACCAGACCTTCGGTCCAAAGCTAATTGAAGCACCCCTCGATTCGTAGAAAAATCCACGAATCCTCATTAAACTCTGTCAAATTTATGAGGCGTTTCAAAACCCAGGGATGGATGTGGCAGTCAAATACGGACAATCGTCGCCTACCTCGTTTAACTGGTTCCAAACGTAAACAAGCCATAATAAACCTACACAGTTTGTTTAAGTTTGGAACCAATTTCATACCAAAATGATTAGTAGGCTGATTAGACAGCACGTCCCCCTCGAGATCAAAACAAACACAAACTTTGACCGATTCTAGTACGAGAATGGGATATGCTTATAGCTGTACTTGGGACCAATGGACTAGTCAAGTAGATCGTTAGTTTCGTATTGATTACTCAATTTAAGATCGTTATTTTCGTATTGATTGCTGGTAGAAGTGTTCCGAATTTCTCTGTGAAAGTTGTTTGAACTCTCCGGGATCTCTGAACTTCAATTGACTTCCTAAGTTTAAGCTGAAACGCAACTGAAGTTCATCAGTTGGCTTCCTGAAACAAACAAAGCTTTCGACGACACCTGTGCTAATCAATCCCCCCATTTTTGCATTTCTAGCGGCAACGCAACTGATGCTGGAGGAGTACATGAATAGCGTAAAGGGTACGGTCGCTTCCGAGGTGGACGACGTCGCAGAGGCAATCGCGCTGGCCGCCGTCGAGAAGGTCGACAAGGAAACGAACACGGAGTGTGCCTTCCTGCCGGAGAAGGGCCGCCGGCGTTTGCACGATCCGGCCCGCAGCAGTAACGGCACGATCGATGAAAATGCAGTCATCGACGATCGGCTCGTGAAGCGGTCGCAAACCTTTTCGCCAAGGTGGGTATCGTTGGTCTGTTGCAATCCAGTGTGTGACTAATGTGTTTTGTTTCTCAAACAGTGCCGTCGCCAGCAAGGCCCGCTACATCTGCCGGTTGAACCGAAGCGATTCGGACTCGGCCATGCACTTCAACAACCCCGTGACGCCGCATCCGTTCAAGCGGGGGGCCGTCGAGCGACGGTCCCTGCGGTATCACAGCCGAACTCTCAAGGTGTACCACAGTAAGTAGCCCCCGTCGGAGACAGATCCTCCAATTCCAGTTACTCAGCGGCTGTTTCTCATTTCAGAAATGCACCCGGCAGTGCCACGTACTAGTCTGGATCTGGAACTGGATCTGAAAGCGCAGCAAACGAAGCTGGAAACCCTGACGGACGAGATCGGCCGGCTGCGTGATCTGAAGAAACGATTGGAGCTGGCGAGGGACAACAACGACGTCAAGGTGGCCACCTGGGCGCTGGAGAACGAAGACTTCCTCAAGCTGATCAAGAGCGCCGGCAGTGCGACGACGCCGGAGGAGAAGCACCTGGCCAAACTGCTGCACAAGACCTCCAAGGAGATCTACAAGCTACGAAAAACCAAAGCCGGCAAGGGGCAGCTGGATCTAATTTCGTTCAAGTACGCTTCTTGGAGCGATCAGCACCTAGTTCGGAGCCTAACCGGAATTCTTCTATTTACAGAGAAAAGATGGCCTTCTTCACCCGCCGGGGAGTTTCCGTGCCGGAACTGCCAGCCGATATCCTGCAGCAGGATGATGGCGAAGACCTGTCGACCAGTTCGTGTAATTCTCCAACCAAACCGGTGGATCCCAGCGCGGAACCACCGTCCTCCTCCTCTGCGAACAGCAAGGGATGCCAGTTTTCGTACGACGACGTTGATCGGACATACGGGGTCGAGGTTTGAACCCAATGAAAAATGCATACCCAAAACAAAACAAAACAAAAAAATGACGGAACATGACAACTTTGACGGGCTCCGGGATCGTCAATACAGGAATGGATGCTGGACCCCACTGGGAAGGTATGGTGTTCTAAGAAAAAGAAAAAAAAGGGGGGGATTTGATTACACTAAACATTAGGAGAAGCCAAACTCTGTGCTTTGTTCTGCGAACCAAAGCTCTACGTGCATTTACGAGATAAGATTTTAAAGCTGATTAAGGTTGGGTTTTCCGGGAGAGAAGACCTACTACTATTACTACTGTGTACTACTACGACTACTACTACTACAACTGAGCTGTATAGTTAGTTCTCCGCGTTATTACCTAGGGAAAGTTAGCGCGTTGCGTTGCGAGGATTTCTCCTACGAAGCTTGCGCGATTTTAGCCAGTGAGAGTATGAGTGCGAATGTGGGGGCGGAGGGTGGGAATTGTGTTTCATGACTGACTGAGAACGAGAGAAAGTTGCAGCCGATGGAGTCAAGGTGGAATGTGCAATAACTTTGTAAATATATTTAAAAACCGAACAGGAAGGATGAGTGTGCGAGCGTGAGTGTATCGGTGTCGTCAGAGATAGGAAAGAAGCATATTTTTAAATTAAAACGAGCGTGCGGGGGGGGGGGGGAAAGCGAGCTAATTGGGTGGGTTCAGCCGATTCGGGGTTGCGATACGAGTTGTGAGAATAGTGCTGAAACTATGGGACATGTAGCCATGGGGATTTGGGAGGTTTTTTGAACACCTCCATTGATTTTGATGTCCGTGTTGGGGAGCATTGCTTGGGGCCAAAGTGGATGAGATGGCTCTCAACAGCATTTTTTCCATATTGTTGTTTTAATGAATGGGACAACTATGCTGGGCTGAGCAGTCTGAATGTGACAGTGGTTTGTGTTTCTTTTTACACGGCTTTTCGTGGATTTTGGAATTTACAAAGTTTTGTTTTACGTGGTTTTTGGGATCTACGCGGATGTCTTTATTCGCTTAGATTTGATTAGAAATGCGTTTTTCCAGGTTTAGTGAACTTCTCGCGCAGTTTTCTTGATACTGATTTAAAATACAGTAGAAGTAGAAGTGACTTTTCTCAAATCAAACGTTTGGTTTCCAATAAGTAGGTGCTTAGAACAACATTATTTGAAATTAAGGGGAATTTCAAAATCAGAGCAAAATCTCGGATACAGGTTCTCCTCCTGTTCAATATTTTGATAGTTAGCATCATAGTTACGCATCATAGCCCGTTGCGAAAATGGACGCACCAAGTGGTACTCGATTATGACGTCTGGGTTAGGGAAAATTTATTTCATGAAAACAGTGTAAACATTATCACATATGAGTTAGCTAGGAAGATCTTACGAGATATGTTCACATATCAGATAGGCTCTGAAATTTCTAGAACTTTATGGGTCAATTCTGGACAGCTTGCGAGATAAGTCCTGAGGTCTTAGATCATCGATCTTATGGGTCAATTCCGGTCTTTTTAGTCAACTTCGGAGACCTTTTGGTGAAGTTGGATGTGATTTCAGTCTAGAAGTCTTCGATCGATTTCGGTGATCTTAATTTGAGGATCTAATGAATCGGAGCCCTTATCTGATAAGTGATTTCCAGAAACCTTATGGGTTCAGTCAATAAGCCTTATGGGTCAACTTCGAATGCCTTAAGCCTCCTCTATAGAAATATAATCCTTATGAATAAAATCTACAAACCGTACTGGTCACCTATAGACAGCTTGCGGGATATATAATGGATTGTCTACAGCAATCTTAAGAGGAGAACTATGAGTTCATAGCAAAGGTCTTATGGATCAACGACTCGTATAGATCCACATGCATTACGAGTTCAGGCTAGAGGCCTTATAGATCAAGTTTGAATATCTTTAATGACCTTGAGAAGGTTGGGGAGTCTAATTCGAAGATCATAGATTGGAGAACTCACGTAATAAGTCCACATTCCTAATGAGTCAATTTCTGCTGTCAACTATAGCAATACGATGGTTCATCAATTCCAACGAATTAACTCTAAACACCTTACGGAATGATCCTATGGGTCAACTCTGTAGGTCCTTAAATCATAAATTACAAAAATATCATGGATTTATAGCAAATACTCTCTGGTAACTTTTTTGGAAAACTTCGGAGACCTTTTGGCATAGGTCCACAGTTCTTATGACTTCAGTCTAGGGGCCTTCAAAGATCTGGAAAGTCTAATTAAAGGATCTTATCGAAGTTTTTAGGCCTAACAATTACATTTCAGAAGCCTCATGTGTCACCTTCAAATGTCTTAGGTCAAGAAAATTTCCAACCCGAAAGATTTCCTTGGAATTGAATCCGAATCCTCCGGTTCGGTAATACCGTGCCTTTACTGACTAGGCTATCTGAGGCCCCATAAGCAGAGTTGCAACCTATCACAATCACGATCGTCAAACAGCTGATGGTAGTAACGCTTTGTACATTCCTATCGATGTGCTCGTCGGAGCTCTCTCCATGATCATCCATCAAGTTGACGAAAGAAGTAAAATGCAAATGGTGAATGTCGTCTTCGGTTGTGATCCATCACCGATCTGGTCATTCCCGACAATCACGACACTCATCTGTGCTCGTTTTCAAGCAGTTGCTGCTTTGCTTGCTTATGTGAGTGTGTTGGTGAGTGAGCCCAACAGCTTCCGTTTAATGGTGCCTGCTTTGTTTGTAGCTCACACAGTCGCACCTGTCGAGACGAACTTGGAATACGTAGGCATTGTTTTCATTTTCTTCTGTCGTTTCACTTTTTCTCATGATCGTACTGCAGAAGTCTTCACTGTTTTCGTTGTGCATTTCATCATCAGCAGCGAGTGTAACGTTTTACTTGTGAGCAACGGCCATTACTGGTGATTGTTGTTTGCCATGGCTCTGCCTCTCACTGCGTGACAAAACCTTCTGTCAGCGATAGTCGGTTGATGCGTAGACGAGTGTCACGTGAGAGTTATGATATTTTGCATCACTGCCCATAAGTATCATCTATGGAAATATAATGGCCCATCGTCCTGACGACTCAGATCTACAAACCATGCTAGTCAACTTCGGAGAGCTTACGTGACGAATTCTTAGGCCTTATGGCTCATCTCCAGAGTCATCTAGGGAGGTCTTATAAATAAGTTAACTAGAAAGGCCTTACGGATAAGCAATTCTGCATGCGACTCTCTTGCAAAGCTCCACAGGTTGTAGGATTTCAGTATAGAGACCCTATTATACTATTTCGGTGATCTTAGGCCAACTTCAGAAGCGTTGGCCCAACAAACAATTTGAGCTGATTAAAAGCTGAATAAGCCATTTCTTAGCTGAATACGCTCTTATTCAACTGTCATTGTGTGTTGGGGGAGGTTATTTCGAGGATCCGGAGACCTTACGGAGTACACTACTTTGAAGGCTCTAAATGGTTTTAGGATCATCTCCATCAGATCAACACCTAAACACCTAAGGCCATAATATCATAAATATTGAGTAAAGAAACCATGTAGGTCAGCTACAAAGATCTTTCAGAGGCATTTTAGAACAAGCTCTGTGGAACATTTCCAAGCTATGAAGTCAAGTTTTGAGATCTGTGTTAATTCCAGTGAGAATATCAAGGGTATTATTGGGTAAGTAAAGTGATATTTTACAGCAAGTCCATTCATCTTTAGAGTATGCCCTATAAGTCTTGATGAGTGAACCCTGAGGTCATACAAGAAGTGAAAGACCTCTGGAGCTAATCCATAAAGTCTTTGAAGTATACCCATAAGTACAACGCGACCTGAAGCACTCTGAAGTGAGCCTGCAAGACCTCCAGACAAATATAGACTTCTCTAAATGCCAGCTGAACATTAAGGTTAATTCAAGATATAAGTGAAAGAAAACCGTGGTGTTTCCAGAGTTTTCTTTCCGTTTTACGGATTCATTTAAAGAAGAACAAGAAGATTTACTGCAGCTGTCACATAAACTAGGCTTCTTTTTAGTTATCAGCTTTTTTAGAACCTTAACAGCTGCGGAAGAACTCTACGGTGATCTAAGCAACCTGTACATTTTTCCATTCAATAAGAATATACCTCTGTATCAAACCGTCAAATCCCATAGGTTCCAGAACGTCAAAATTTACGTCAATTCACACTGAATATAGGCGTTTTGCCAGCTGTAGAATACCCTTGACGGTAGCTGCCAGACGGAAATTTTTCTTAAGATGCGCAATATTTCCAATTCAGAGAAAAATTGGCATTTGGCGTGTGACTTCACGGCAAAAACGAAGTGATGTAACCACTTGTCAGTCACGGTGAAGTGATCGCCGTGTAAATCAAATGGGAATCACTTCACCGTGAGTGACAAGTTGTCACTTCACCGTGAAGTGACATCGGTAATAAGGGCCATTATCAGCTTATATAGCATGCTGCGGCTGTCAGTTCCGTCGTAATGTTTTCCCTGAAATGGCAATAAAGTCTAGACCACTTAGAATCCGGACTCGAATCCGGACCCTTTATTTATTCTATAGCAGCGCCTCTAGTGGTCGGATTTTGAATGTTTTGACAGCGATTTGTTTTGAAAGTACACGTGTTTCAGTAGTGTACTAGGGGAAACGCACCAGTATTGGCCATGTTCCTGTTTTGGCCACCTTTTGACGATATTTCACGTTGTTTACAATTTTGAAATGTTCAGTTGCGATCATTTTGATGGTACGAATCAGATGGAAGACGAGAAAAGAAAATTTAACCTGACGAAAACCTGACGTGGTCAATTCGGAATATAGCGAAAAAGTTGAAAATTGCCGTTTCTACTGTGGGAGAAGTGCTCGAGCGGTTCCGTGATCGCAAGAGTGTGGCCCGGAAGGTCGAAGCAAACGTCGTGCTGGAACTTTGGATCGGCTGCTGAACTGGAAGCTGTTGAGGTCGATCAAGAGAAACCCATGACTCTTGGATCGGGATGACGCCAAAAAATACGGTGACAACCGTAGTACCATAAACGAAGTGACAGACGGATGGCAACACTACTATCATAGAGGTAACTATGGTATCATTTTCACTCTACTGAAACTGAAATGCAAAAAAAATGACAAAATGATACACTCTGGCTGATGGCACAAGCTTCTAATAAAATTCTATTACAGTGAACCACATTATTTTAATTGATTTCTTCGCCAGTTAGTCGTCTGTCTCTTCATTTGTGGTTTAACCCTCGACAAAGTCCTCATCCCTTCCGGGTTCATGATATCCTCTAGCTCCGTTATCAAAATTGTTACACAGACTCCCGTGACGGCAGTCTCGTCCACATTTTATCCTATCGGGGCTCTATCCGTTCATTAGATGAACCTCGAGATGAACAGAAGACAAAACAGCTGACAGCGGTGTTTGAGTTTCAATCTGAAAGTCAATAACCAAACGAAAACTATACCATCCGGCACCTCTGACTAGAACTGCTTGAAGACATACCATCCATGGCGGTGGTTGCTACTACTGCTGCTGCTACACCAACCATTCAATGTTGCAGGATCGTCTTGGCAAAATCAACCTGTTGTTCCTACTCCCTGTGATCTCAGGTTGCGGAAAACAAAACAAAAACAAGAGCTGTTAAAATACCGGGTTGCCAAACAATACACTATTCACATGCAAACAAAAGTCAGTTCAATGACTTCTCGGCACTGCCGGCACAACTGCGGTACACTGAGGCACACTAAGAAAAAAGTTGGCGCAAAATAAGTGTGTAGAATGACCATCCCTTGTGGAGAATATATCTAGATAGAGCTGGAATTAGGACGTAACAGCTTTTGTAAACAATGACTTCTCTCGATGATTTTCCAGAAACTCAAGGCTCGCTCAATCAAGTCAACATCACCATCAGGTATGGGAAGTCTTCCCCTACCCGATGCCTGTGTTGGTTTGCGTTGGCACGCCTTGAATTCCTAGAAATCATCGAGAAAAGCCATTGTTTACAAAAGCTGCTAGGCCCTAATTCCAGCTCTATCTAGATATATTTCAATGTGACTCTACCTTCGATGCAGGAAACATTTCGATTTGCTGTGCTCAGCTGTGTGCACACTCAATAGATAGAAATGAGATTTTGAAGATTTCCTGCAAAAAGATCAAGCGTGATGCAAGTAGATGCAAATAATGAATGTAGATTTTTCGTAGATTGACTAGCTAGCTTGAGATATTTCAAACATCTAGGATTGATATTGAGATGTGTCGCACCCCCTGATTTCAAACCAAATGTTAAAGTTTAATAAGACTATTTTTTCACATGAAACAAATGAAAATGAAACAAAATTGAACACAGCGTGGTCTGGAAAAGGTGATTTGCTGTCACTGTTTTGCTTATGGTGGTTTTTTTTCTCTATTGAAAACCAAGGGTGTAGAAGAGACCGCCAGTTCTATATCGACACTCCTACTGATATTTAACTAAGAGGAAGAGGAGACAACTGGCTTCTTTTTGTCTGTGACGTGTTCTTCTTCTCTTGCGGAAACGATCGTGCAAAAACTACACTGTACCAAACCACCGTCCTCTGTTCGAATGAAACCTCAGACCATTCAAATCGAAACATCGAAATCGCCTTTTCGAATGATAGCTGCAACCGGATGACGGTTGTTTTGAAAACAGATGATTTTCCTCTCGAATACAGGATGAACATTGTTATGAGAAGGGATAGGGCCTTCAGTTGGAATGCGTATTGCTCTCTTCAGAATGATAGTCATCTTAAATTGAAATGCATTTGGTATTGGTTCAGCCCCTTAACGCAAATCATTCAAAACGATGATGTAAATAATTCTATTGAACGTCATTTGCTGCTCTGAGCAGACAAACGAGGTGGAAGCATAGGCATCGCTATCAGAGCTGGAACGAACATTGGTAAAGCGTGGAAACCGTAGTTTATCTATTTCTATTATATTATCTATGGTGGAGGATGTTTCCTCGACCAACAAGTTATTTTTGTATCCATTATGAATGGCTGATGTTCATGGCTGTTAATATGGAAATGTAAACAATAGCCCTGTATGTTCTACAGCCAATTTTCAAATAAATATCATCCTTTATTTGGAGGACAGTCATATGGATGCTCATCAGTTGATGACGAATTCAACCATAAGGAAATCATCCGAAACTCGACAGCATATTGTTGAAGGGCTCGAGCAATACAATAACCAGTCGAAGTATTGTGGATGTTTTCGTTCAGTGTATTTCATTATGGGCGACACAGTCGTCTGTCAAAATACAAGAAAATAGATTCCCTGTTGTAAAAATTCTCTCGCTTTTCTATACGTTCGCCCGACCAATCAGGCGCTGGTTCACCTTTGACAGAAAATTGGTTCATAAAAGTCCCCCTATTGTCCCCTCTTCCTCTAAGATATTTAGTACAATACATCGCCAGCTTGCACGTTCGCAACAGACTCGCAAAATACATCCATGTTTTCAGTCATATTAAAACCCTACAGTTAAAGTATGGACGACTGGAACCATAAAACTGAAAAAAGTTTCTCCCATCGAGCAAACCAGTGCATTTTGACAGTTCGATTGGAACATCTTTTGGCAGACGTCCATACTTTTACGATAGGGCTTTAATTCATATCGGTTAGTCAGTGAATGAAAAATAAAACCTTTGAAATTTTAGTTCTTCTGACTTAAATTTGGAATGAGTTCTCAAAAAAGGAACGAGAGATCTTCACGTGGGCTACGTTTTAGTTGGAATCCCATTTAGTTGGGCTTGTTGCCCACCTAAATCGAAGTTAAACGCCATTTCTGACAGAGCAGATTCCATTTCGAGGGGCTCATGGATGAACATTTTGGATAGTTGCTCAAGGATTGTGATGATCATCATTCATAAGCTTGACAGCTTAGCGCAACTAACGAAAGCCTTTACCTAAGTGGGCTATGGGTTTAGCCCAACGTGCGATAGTTGACGGTACTCTAATTCGAGTCAATTGAACTTAATTAAACGCAAACTACTTTGTTAAATTTACTTTTTTTTGTCTTCGTAGACATACCCAAATTGGAGATAACTCTTTGCGTGTAACCTGTCGTGACATCGTGAGTCGTGACCAAGATTTTTCAGCTGTAAAATGTAAAAGAACCGGGGATAAAACTCCAACGGACGCTCAATTCAAATTTTGCTTATTCCCAAAGTCAGCCATTCTCAAACTTCTCGTATCAGGCAACACTGCTGTCGGGGAAACTATTTGCCACACTGCCTTCGATTTTGTTTAGTTTGTTCTATACAAAAAAATATCTAGTTCAAGAATCAATGTCTATTTTTGTCGCTATTGTTGTTGTTACAAAGAAAAAAGTTAATCCTTTGAAAATATTCTATTTAAAACTCAAGAAAAAGTTAATCAACGCAATCAGTTTGAGATTGCCACAAATTGTTTAAAGCACTTAACAAATTTTAAATAAACACACAAATCGCAAATGTGAGAGCGAGGGAAAATCGAGTGGTGACCGAGAGAGGGCGTTAGATTCTTGTCTTGAAACGTACATAGTTTTTTTTTAACTAAGTAAGCTAGGTGAAAATCAAAACATTTTTGAACGATTTTAAACGTTTTTTTTTTTAACTTATTACAAAGAGCGATAACACTGATAAACTGTATAAAATGTGCCTTATGTAACGGATTACAAATCAAATTAACTAAAGTATAATATTTAACGGAGGAAATAGAGACGGGAGAGAGTCATGCAGATTAAATTAGCTTGGTAGAATGCGCGCTTGCGCGGAAGGACGCAAATTAACAAAGAAAAAAAACCTTGACCTTACTAAACTAAAAACCAGGTTGATGAAATAATGATGGTTGAGCTTTTAATGTTTAACAGAAGAAAAAGGAAGAAAATTTTCACAAAATTATTTTCGAAAGCCGCTGTGTATAAATCTAGTATTTTTGACCTTCGCCTTAATGTGGAGTCGCTGTGTACAATAAGTGTATAAGTGGAAAGCAAATGTTGAGCAAAACTAAGCGAAAAAGTCGACTGCAATAGGAAAGCGAAGGTAGGAGGGTAGGAATTTTAGGAATATAGGGAAAATCAAAGCGCAAATTAAAATGCCTTTACAAATGCTGTAGTAGAGAAGCTAGATTGTGAGAGATCGAGAGAGAAAGAGAGAGAGAAAGCGATAAAAATAGAAGGAGGTTGCTGGAGAAAAACGGAAATTTGATTGCCAATAATTGAGTTAGTGAACAGAAGTGAAAACACGGGCGAACGTTTTGAATATTGAATTTGTTATTTAATTTTTATATTTGTAGCTATTACTATATATTTACATAGTTTTTACAGGAAAAAAATATCCAATAAAATCGAAAAAAAGATCTGAGATGTAAACTATGTGTATTATGTGCTTGTTTCGATGACAGTTCTTCCTTAAGCATACCATTTTAAAGCAAAAATCTCACAACAAATTCAAATTAAATTAATGAATTTATTGGAAATCAGCAACATCTGCCAAACTACCTCTATTCTGCCGCTCTTCGCAAGTCTGTCATAGACATAGTCACGGGTCAGAAAGAAGGGGGGGACAGCCGGCCTCTAACTCAGCAACAAAAATTAAAAAAAAATCCTGAACAATGTTCAAGCTATGTCTCAAAATTAATTTTGTTTTAAGGTCTCCGAATCTCAAAATTAGTGTGATTGCACTTAATCACGACTTCCCTGTTCGGTAATATTTTTTTAACAGTGTTTTCAGCACACCAATCTTTTGGGCCGTCGATATTTCACGACGGTGGACAATCCTACGAAAAGGAACGGGTAAGCCCCATCACGAACTGTAAATCATAAAAATTACCGAATATTCGACTATTCTCAATAAAACTACTGATTTTCAGTAACTTTTGCGACAAACTACTGAATACGGTAAGAGCAAGTCCTGACTGTTCTGTCAAATAACAGATTTTCTGCGAATGACTAAAACTCAGTAAAATATAGTATCAAGTTTTCAGTATTAATTAAAGGCTGACTAAGTAAATTAATACGTCCCTCGCGCGCCGCTAGCACGCCTCTAGTGTTGGGAATCGAAAATATTTGACAGTGGTTTGTTTACACCTATAGAGAACAACTGACGCAAGTTTGATCAAAGTAGTCGATCGCGTTCAGAAATAACGTCAAATGGAACTCGAAAGAAGAAAAAATATTGAGCACAAACACCTGGAAAATCCAGAGTGGTCCGGTTTCAAGCTGGCTAAAGTGCTGAAGATGCCGAAAACAACAGTTTGTCGAGTGCTCAAAACCTACAAGGAAACCCTGAGTGTGGAAAGAAATCAGCGGACCTACGAAAAAACTGGAACCAGGGATCGTCAGCTGCGCAACAAGGTGTAGAGGTGCGTTAAAGCCAACTCCGGTCTTTCGATCCAAGATGTGACCAGAAGGTACAATGTCAACTTTCAAACGGTGCGGAACATCCTTGCCAGGGAAGGATACAAGTCGTACAAAACCAGTAAACATCCGAACCAGCACATGAAGAAGAATTCCGCTGCACTTTGATCGATGACGAAACATACGTCAAACTCGATTTTAAGTAGCTTCCCGGTCAAAAGTTTTACATCGCGACTGGACGTGGGGATATGCCGGGAAGATTCAAGTTCGTGTTTGCCGACAAGTTTGCCAAGAAAGCCATGATTTATTTATTTATTTATTTATTTGTCAGGAAGATTTACTTGATCATTCCACGGAAGAGCATACCAAATAAAGCAAAGTTGAACCAACAATCAATACGAAACTAACGATTTTAAATTGGCTCACCACTTGACTAGCCTATTGGTCCCAAGCAAACGATTAACCTATCCCATTCTAGTCGAAATTCTAGTACTACGCAATGTTTGTTTTGATTCGCTATGAAAGTTTGACAGATAAAATGAGGGGTTATTGGTTTTTCCTACACACTTAGATTTTTTTGCCGAGATGGGCACCACTGAGCAGCTCGGCATTTTATTTTGCTGGAAATTCAGCAAAAAATATGTTTGTTAGCTGAGATCACGGCAAAATTCCCGTTTGTTAGCTGAATCTCGGCAAGTTTTTCACTGAGATCCAGCAAAATAAAATGCCGAGCTGCTCGGTGGTGCCCATCTCGGCGAAAAAATCTAAGTGTGTATGTTTCGAGAGGTGAATCGATTAGCTTGGGACCGAAGAGAGTACCAGAGCTGAGCCAAAAAGTTGAGCACGTTATCTCGGGACCTTCTAGTGTTAAAGTTACCTCTATGGTTGAACCACAAACGAAGTGACAGACGGAGCGGCTCGAAAACTTTGGTGACTAACCTGCTATTGCAATTTTTCAGTGTACCACATGGCAACACCACTATTACTGGATTGTACCACATGGCAACACTACTACCATAGAGGTAACTCTAAGACCACTGGGTCCCGAAGAAAATCATTATTATTTTTGGCTCACTCAGTACCAGAACAACGGTCCCAAGCAGTCCCAAGCTATTTCACTCACCCCTGCATGTTCTGCATGAATCCACACACCCCTGATGTTATCTGTCAAATTTTCATAGCGAATCAAAACAAGCATAGTGTAGTAATAGAATTTCAACTAGAATAGGGTACGTTAATCGTTTGCTTGGGACCAATAGGCTACTAAAGTGGTGAGCCAATTTAAAATCGTTAGTTTCGTATTGATTGTTGCTACTACTAGATTGAACCAACAATCAATACGAATCTAACGATTTTAAATTGGCTCACCACTTTAGTTGGTGCTCCACGAGCATAGTCCAGGTCTCGTGGCCGTAGAGGACCACCGGTTTAATCCTTGTCTTGTAGACAGTCAACTTCGTACGGTGGCGAATTTTGTTCGACCGGAGCGTCCTCCGGAGTCCAAAGTAAGCACGATTCTCTGCCATAATGCGTCTTTGAATTTCTCTGCTGGTATCACCAGTGGTTCGAAATACACGACCTCGATTTCGTCACCGTCAATCTGAACTCGGGATGGGAGGCTAACATTGTCTTCCCTAGAACCTCTTCCTTTCATGTATTTTGTCTTTGATGCGTTGATGGCAAGTCCAATCCGCCTAGTTTCAGCCTTCAGTCTGATGGACGTTTCCGCCATCGTCTCAAAGTTCCGTGCCATGATGTCAATGTCATCGGCGAAGCCAAGAAGCTGAATGGACTTCCTGAAGATCGTGCCATTGCGATGTTGAATAGCAGACACGAAAGTCCATCACCTTGCCGTAACCCCCTTCGAGATTCAAAGGGACTCAAGAGTGTCCCCGATACTCGAACAACGCACATCACTCGATCCATCGTCGCCTTGACCAATCGCGTTAGTTTATCCGGAAATCCGTACTCGTGCATAATCTGCTATAGCTGATCCCGATCGATTGTGTCGTATGCGGATTTGAAATCGATGAACAAATGATGTGTGGTCACGTTGTATTCGCGGCATTTCTGCAGAACCTGCCGAATCGCGAAAATTTGATCCGTGGTAGCGCGGGCACCCATGAATCCCGCCTGGTATTGACCACGAACTCTCTTGCAAATGGTGACAGGTGGCGGCATAGAATTTGGTAGAGTACCTTGTAGGCGGTGCTCAGCAGTGTGATCACGCGGTAGTCGTAGCAATCCAACTTGTCGCCCTTTTTGTAGATTGGGCATACGGCACCTTCCATCCACTCCTCCGGTAATATCTCCTCCTCCCAAATCTTGGCAATTACCCAGTGCAGCGCTCTAGGCAGTACTTCACCACCGTATTTTAATAGCTCACTTGGTACACACAAAGAAAAATCGTTGCTAAAATTAAAAAAACCATTGGTAGAATTAAAAGTGTGCGTTGGTTCTTTTTGGTAGAAAGCGTTTTGCTTTCAAAATAAAAGTCAGCCAACTGTCAAGTCAAAAGTTTCGCAGCCACAACTTTTAAAAGTTAAAACTTTTAAAATGAATTGTACTACTGTCAAACGAAAAGCATGGCAGTGTTGAAATTAAAAGCGAATTCAAATCAAACTCTTGAAATGAAAGTGTTGTACAGTTGACATAATATGTGTAATTTTGAATTGAAGAATCGAATATTTTCAATTTAAAAACAAGTATTTTTACTTTCAATTTTATTGAATATTAAATAAAAAAATTGTATTATAAGATATAAAGGGTCAAAACTATATTTATTATATATTTTGAACAATAATACAACAACCGTTTACGCGCGATCCACAAAAATATCTGTCTCAATTGAAAATCCTGGTCCTGAACACCATCACCTCATCCATCATATCCCGTCTGATGCGGTCTAGTCGTTCCTCTGCAACTATGAAGCTACCCGTTTCTTTATCTTCTCGATGGACCTTTTGACCAATAACTCCTCCACCGGTGGATATCCAATCCCTGTATGTGATGCGGTTCCAGCTGGGAGAGACATTTATCGTCGTTCTTCACGCTACGATAGTGAAATTTGATTTCCTCCAATCACATCTTTTGACCGGTGACCAGATAATCTTGGAAAAACCGAGGGAAAAACAGGTAAAAGTCTATATCGTAATCCTGAACCAGGTCAGTACCTCGTTGGAGATGGAAAGGCTGTTGATGGGGCTACGTTAGTGTCCTATAGCAGCGAAAATTTCGATGATTTCCTGCCACTTGGGCTACAACGATGAATTAAACGATAGGTACCGGTTCAATCCCGGTTTCATTTTTGGAATGATCTTCGCCGTGTTGGTATTGATCCCAACAGTGTCGTTGAACCGAGACAAACACTATAGGTGACCTGAAAAGTAATCGATTATTTAGTTATTTTACACTATTATCAATCTTACCTTTTATGAAGTCACCAACGGAAACAATCTTGCAACTTTCATTCTTTGTCAAATTAGTTTTTTTTTTGTTCATATTAACTCAAGGAGAGATACTGGAATCGAATCCCGTCAAGGTTCCTGTCAAGGATCTGGCTGAGGGCGGGGGCTTCCGTTGCATTGTATTCCATCTTCTTTTTTCTGCTCACTTTGAAAACTCAAAAAATTGGGCGTGTAGATAACACTATATGCCCTGTTGGCTTTTTTTTACGATGGTTTTAGATTTGCTGCCAAGAGGTATTTTTGACAGTAAAACAATTTGGTTTTGAAAATAGGCGCTTTTAAAACTACGAGTCGATAATGAAAGAAACACTTTCAAACCAATTGTATTGCTTTCATTTTGAATATTTTCATGGTTAAAACTACGAAATAAGGGAAACTTTCAATTTGAAAACGAATAATTTTTAAATACACAATTTTCGTTTTTTGTGTGTAGTTGATTGTTCTTCAGCCAAGCGATCTCCTCCTCTACTTCTTGAAGATCAGGGGCCGGTAGCCTGTCGTCTTCTGTGCGTGCTCCAAGGTCTGTTGCCGTGTCACCTTCGTTTTCTGCTGCTTCACCGTTGAGGTGCTCGTCATAGTACTGCTTCCACCTCTCAATCACATCACACTCGTTCGTGAGAAGGTCCTTGTCCTTGCACATATCGGCTTATTAAAAAATAAAATAACAATTTGCATTCGCCGTCAAACCAGTCATTTCTTTGGTCCGGGATCGCAGTACCTAGTGCCGCTGCAGCAGTACTACTTTTTTTTTTATACAGGGGGGAATCTGTTCCCAGACTTCGAACTGAGAAGATAACTCAGGGTGTGGGGATGGGAGAAATAGCTCTCCCGACCCACTAAACCTTAACCCTGTGCTCTAGGCCCTTGCCTTCCCCGGAACCGCCCGAAAGCATTACGTCATGGGAGGGGGCCGGTTGCGCTATGGCGCATCACTTGGTGTTGTGTCCGACGTGACACTCGCTACTGCACAGTGAGCAGCTGTGCAGGGCCTTCCTCTTGTTGCTCGCTGTTCGTTGTTCGCCCGAGTTCTAGAGCAGACGTGATAGCCAGCCAACTGTCCAACAGGGCAGCTTAGGACAGATGTGACCGCTTACCAGCACTCTAAGAACCCGGCGTCACTCCTGCCTTTGCACAACGAGGGTTTGTGCAGGGCTTCTCAACCTCCTGGGACGAGCTGGATGGGGTTCCAGCGTCCCTACTCTGCGGTAGTTCGTTTAGCCGCAATATCTCTCCCTTGGGTTCGATAATTAGCGTTTCCAGGGCACACCACGAGGAGGCGAACTACTTCATGCCCCAGCAGTACTACCTATGGCGGAACGGATGTCCCTCCAGCCATCTTCAAGAGAAGCTGCGCAAAGCTGCTGCGCGTAGTCCTAGGCAACTCCGGCGTACCGTAATTGCTCAATGTTGGGTTGAGGCGTTCGACTTCGACGGGTGTTATTTTGAGCGCATGCATACTGCAACTAGGTAGTGGTCCGAATCTATGTTGGCCCTGCGGTACGTGCGGATGTTGATAATGTCGGAGAAGAATTTTCCGTCGATTTGTAACGTGATCGATTTGGTTTTCTGTGTGTTGGTCAGTTGGTTGTGGATATCCTTTCGGTCTACCATACCCCGAGAGGCTGCAAAGTTCACGTATCTTTGACCGTTGTCGTTCGATACGGCATGCATACTGTTTGGCCCGATTGCCGGTCTATACATTGCCTCCCATCCTACGGTACGGATCCCTACCTGAGCGTTTATGTCGCCGATGACGATTTTGACGTCCCGTTGCGAACAGCAGTCGTATACCTTTTATATTATCTTTTGTTATAATATGACTCGGGGAGGCGTCGTACACCTGCTCCAGCTGCGCATAGAACGCTTCTTTCTCGTCGTCGGGTCTCCCTTCGTGTGGGCAGTGCACGTTGATGATGCTGTAGTTGAAGAAACGGCCCTTAATCCTCAACTTGCACATCCTCGCGTTGATCGGCTGCCAACCAATCACGCGTTGGCGCATCTTACCCAGCACTACAAAGCCGGTTCCCAGCTCGTTGGTGGTGCCACAGCTCTGGTAGAAAGTAGCCGCTCGATGCCCGCTTTTCCATACCTTTTGTCCCGTCCAGCAAAGTTCCTGCAGTGCTACGACTTCGAAGTTGCGTGGTTGAAGTTCGTCATAGATTAACCTATCGCAACCCGGGAAGCCGAGCGATTTGCAGTTCCATGTTCCGAGTTTCCAATCGTAGTCCTTATTTCGTCGCGTAGGTCTGTGCCGATTGTTCCGATCCGTATTTCTTTCTTCGGTATTTGCAACTTTGTTTTTTTCCAGGGCGGCTTGTTGGGCCTGCCCCAACCCCCTGTCTCGCCGGGGGACCATCGTGCACAGCTCTGTTTAGAGTCCCACGCTGGCACTAGGACGGTGATCAGCCGCTCCTAACATGGAGAACAGACGCCGTTTTGAGCCGCACCTCCATGGTGAGCAGACGCTCAGGTTTGGTGAAGCATTTCCTCTATCACCGTACTATGGTTACCGCGCCAGTGTTCGCGTCGCACCTCTTCACTTTGCTATTGCCGGACTGGCAACATTGCCCAGGCTACGCCAACCAGCTGTGTCCATGTTTCAGCTGGTAGTCTTTTGTGATCATATGACTCGAGGAGGCGTGAAGTAGGAACTTGTGAGGACCAGAGCTACGTATTCCGCTCCTTCCAGGTTGTCAACTCACCATTTTGTAGCCTATACATTCCCCCTATTCTGCGAGTCACGTGGCTCTCTCTCACCGGTGAGGTGACAATAGTCACCTCGTGTGAGGTGACTCTCCATTTGATTTACATGGAGAGTCACCTCACACGAGGTGACAATTGTCACCTCACTGGTGACAGAGAGTCACGTGACTCGCAGAATAAGGGGGATTATAATGGTCGAAAATCTCTCTGTTATTGATCGTGTGATTTTTGAGGTGTTTGTCAAAATTGATTCCTGGTCTGCCAGAAATAAGTCTGGTAGAATAGCAGGTTTATTTGAAAATTTTCGATCTGTCAAATATAAGTTAAAATTCACCAAATGGACCGCAGCCACACAGATTGAATCCAACATGTGTTCGATTTTGACGTTCGGGTTCTATGGGATTTTAGGTATTTCAAGCATAACTATTCCTGTCGACGTATCTGATTTTGTAAACAATCACTTCAATCGACGATTTGTGGCAACTGCAAGCTCACTCACAGAAACTAACAACACCAGCTAGTAGGCAAATCGTCTATCGAAGAGATTGTTTACAAAAGCAGATACGTCGATTTGAATAGTTACGCTTGATTTGTTTAAGCCGCTGCCATACGAGAGTAAAGAGGCACGCGAAGCGTGAAATCGAGTGCAAGGAATAATATCAATAATAGGAATTCTTTTTATATAGAACGCTAAGCGCGCCTCTTCGCTCCCACTATGGCAGTGGCCTTGCTGAATCAATGGTAAAATTAACAGGTTGCTTAGATGTTCCATGTTGGTTTCAATCAGCGATGACATAAATCCTGATTTTTGTGCATGATAAAAGTTGGGATGGTTTTAAGGCAGTAAAGTTGTAGTTTTCATGCAAATCAGCTAGACTAGATCATTTCCAAGTATCAACAATTGAATTATGAAGGCTATACCGTTCCGATTCAAATTTCGGACGATTCAAATTTCGGACACTTTCATTTTTAATTAAATATTACATCCAGTTAGAAACAAAGTAATAATGTTAGATGATCGTGGAGGGCACTAGTCAAAAAAATTTAAAATTTACAAGACATGTGGATCATATTCGACCGAGATAATCAACTTTTAAAAGTGTCCGAAATTCGAGTTTAAGTGTCCGAAATTTGAATCGGCACGGTAGTTTGATGCATTTTTCAGAAAAATAACGAGAAGATGAATTGAATTGGTAACGACTACAAGTTAGGGTTGATGCATATATTATGTCACGCTCTGGGGGGGGGAGAGGGGGTATGTCTAAGATTTTGTGACAAGCAATACATTAAGTATAGGAAAAACGTCACGATAGGGGGGAGAGGGTAATTTTTTGCTCGATTTAGCGTGACATATTTAATGCATGGGCATGAACAATCTCAAATGAACCTTTTGCAAATCATGAATTTTGTGATAGCGCAAATGTTAATAAAACGTTTGATAACAACTCATTGTCCTTCTTTAATGTTAAGAAAAGGAATCGTTGTCCTCATTAATCTCCAAACCTCAAGTGAAATGTCCTCCTTTTCAAGTTTATGATATAGTAGCTCAAAATCTCGGCAAGTTTTTCACTGATCGGTGGTGCCGGCAAAAATATCTAAGTGTGTACAGTCACCAAATAAAATTTCAAAATTGCCGAACAGGCTTGCTCACTTGCTATAAAAACATGATTTTCTGAATTTTGAAATCATTAGATGTTATAATCATATGTTGTATTTGTTAGATACAAGAAGAGGTTGAAAGGCAAGTATTTGACACATGAAACCTGTCAAATTCGCTTTCAGATAGCTTTGAGATAGCCGAACCAGTAAGTTAACTTGCTTGCGTCATCCTCCTCCGTTTCACCCCGCGTACTTGACCACGGAAACCCTAATAAAAATTACCTTAATAGAATGATAACCCAATTGATTGAACTATTCCACAAATGGTTTGGATGATACTCCGAACACGTCGTTAAGCAAATTAACTATAGCATTTTTATTAGGGAATCTCTGTGTGATAACAGGAAACCATTGTGAAAATAAGTGATACATCTGAAAGCCAACGTAGGAGTACAGAAATAGCCACGGAATTGGGCAGTTCATGCACTCCTGCATCGACTTCCAAATGTTTCACTGATTTTGGAGCAAAAAAAAAAGAGCCACCAACCGACCAAACCACCAGAAGGTGATTAACATGTTAATCTACACATTTACATTTTTTGCCGAGATGGGCACCACTGATCAGCTCGGCATTTTAGACTTTGTACAGACATATAAAGTACACTGTTGTTCGTATAAGGGCCGTTCATAAATAATGAGACAATTTGAGAGGGTCAGCACTCGTGATTTATTCAGTTACCAGGGGATGTAATTTGTGATTAGCCCCGGTTCCTCTCAAATTGTTTCATTAATTATGTGCGGCCCTTATATTTGAAATGAAGTTTCACATTCATTCGTGTCCGATGTTTATTCGAATAATAGATTAATCGATTAACGAACAGTAAAATCAACTATTTTTAATCCGTTATATCATATAAAGTAAGCATTAACTTCTTCAGAGGATGATCCACGTCATCACCCATTGTTTCAAACATGTTCTGCACTCTCATTGGTGGAAAAATTGACAGGACAGCGAACAAAATCGTATAATCGAATAAAAATTGATGGAGTAACTACAAAACATCTACATCTCTGATTTTTGGTGTGATTTTTTTGATAAGAAAGAACAATTCTACCGAGAGGGCAGCATAAGCACAATATCACCTTGTATTCGTTGGATGAAAGGGACGATGGAAGAGTCGATATGGGTAAACTGGCCCAACCAGCGAATTTTTAATGTATTCCACTAAAAACCCAAATCATAACATTCATCATGCAAAAATTAGTTAAATCAATAAAAAAAAATACATTTAAACTCAGTAAAGACGAGTTAGCTCATTATAATCGAAAAAAATATTGTAATTTGTATACGGCTGAAAATATGTATCTATTGATAAACCCTAAATGTATACCATTACAATGGCTGCGTCCTAGAGCCAATCGCAGCCCATGAAGCAAAGCAAACCGCAGTGTTCATTTTCCTTCATTTCCCGGCGACGGCAGCTGTCAAGAAAACATGAAATTGCAAAATAAACAAAAACAAACAGAACGAAAAAAAGACAACACTTGTGAAATGTTGTAAGGGCAGTTTTCGCACGATAGTAGGACCAGTCGGTGTCGAGTCTAGTGAGTGAGGGTGATGAAATAACAATTCGGATTCGTGGTGCAGTATCAAGTGATTTTCGTTTCGATGTGAAGTGTCTTCCGAAGAAAAAGTTTGTTCGATAGTGATTCCAATTGAGTAGGTGAAAATGTACTATTATCACATCAATCCTGCAGACTACTGAACGTTCTTAGTTCAGAAAAAAAAGAGTTGAAGGCTACGTCAACCTGTTTCTTCTGGACTCGAGCATAACATGAGTCAGCTCATTTCATTCCAGTCGAATGTCACCTGTAAAATCGATGTTGCATAAATATTGGTTTTAACGATTTTAAATTACGGATTCGATTATGGCTTTCCAAGTATTTGAGGATAGAATGAGAATTAAGAAATTATTATTTACCTCAGCAGTGGAGTTGATCAAAACTGATTACCGTTTGATAACGAGTACTAGACTGGTATTTCAATGCAATACCGGGTATTTAATCTTGTACTGATCTTTTAGCATGGCCAACCATAGGTCATGTAGGAAGTGCCATATGCCGGGGTTCTTTGAAAATGTGAAAACCTCCCCGGGCATCCGAAACATGCGCTGGAGTCTGCGGATGTTCAATGTGGTACTAGGAACGGGTCCGGTGTAGTCGTTAGCATCCATGCCTCTCACGCTAAATTCAAATCTCATCCCGGACAAGTCACGAATGATCTAAAATGTGTTAAAGTGACTAAACAAATGAGATCATGATCAGTGCGGTTCCTACTTGCATCAGATGGACGTCAAGTTATAGATATCAAGATATATACCAGAAACCGTATGTATGCTCCAAAGGTATAAGTACGGCTCGAATCCAACTCCACGGTGATGGATCGATTGATTCAACAATCAAAAAAATTAAAAAAAAAAGCTTGTTGTAGGGAGACAATGTCCTCCAGGGAATAAACTCGACCAAGATGAGGGGTTCGATGCTTAACTGTCGAATGCTTCAGCATGGCCATGTAACCAAAAGTCCTATGGGGAATGGTCTCCAACTGAGCAGGAAAGGAAACCGTTCCTACACACTTAATCTAGCTCGGTAAAATCTCCAACAACCGATTACCTCTGCACTTACTTTTCCTGATATCTCCGCAAAATATCTGTTTATTAGGTGATATCTCAGCAAAATGTTATTTGTTAGCTGAGTCTCGGCAATAGTTTTACTGAATCTCAGCAAAATAAATTGCAGAATCACTCGGCTGTTGGAATCTCGGCGAAAAATTAAGTGTGTACAATCAACACCGTGAGCAGGTGTCCAGCAGGCTAAATGATTGTGCTACACACTTAGTTTTTTCTACCGAGCTCGACTGTGCAAATCTCGACAAAAATAAGTTTCACTGAGATCTCAGTAAATCCTTTTTTGCCGAGATTTGCACAGCCGACTTGGGTAGAAAAAAAAACTAAGTGTGTATGTTACCCCGAACGCCATCATCACGAACGTTAAAAAAACAAGCAGCTATCAAAAGAAGGCAGAGTCTTATTCGACATTCGTAGTTATGTAGCTCAACTTTCTGGGACTCTTTGAAGAGGATTACGTTTCAAGAAACAGAAGTAGACCACTTATCTTGAGGCTCACTAGTGTGTGGGCCTGTATCGTGTTCAAGATGTCCGGTTCAAACGCACTGATCAGCTGTTAGGAGGAAACAATTTCCTCATACTTCTGTCATCACCTACGAGGATAACTGGCAAAAAGTCACGCTCTGTAGTGATTATCTGATGCATGAATTCCAGGATTTGTACAAAGTTCACGGGAGCACGACACTCAACACATCCCGAGATGGCTTATTGCCGAAAGCTGAAATATGTCGGGATAAGGATGGAGGTATCTTAATGGCTTCAAGGCATTATCGTTACGGTGGACGAGGAAAACATGTCAACTCCTACGATAAGTGAAGTTAAGGATTCGACTCGGGATACTGCCAAACAACTAAGGAACGTCAAGGCAGCTGGTATGGATGGTATCTTTGAACGGGGTTCTCTCTGTTGATACTCTTTAGTATGACTATGATTGCGCTGAAAAGAACCTTTTGATATGAATTTTAATGTTCATAAAATTTAACTCTTTTGGAAGATCTTGGTGGCCCTGAAAGGGGCCGATGGTAGTACACGCTTAAAGCCTTTGGAAGAAGATTATGACGTGTAGGCAGCTGGATCAGCAAATCAGACCGGACAATCCCATATTCTTCGGTTCAATGATTGAGCACTCGCAAGAGTCTCGGTCCGTCTGCTGCTGGACAAGGGTTGAACTGGTGTCTGCGACAGGTTGGAAGACTCCTCCCCTTTTTAGTTTTTCTTGTTAAACTCCTTCTCTCAACAAGTTGTTAAATCTTAGCCTTTAGCATAAAGACGCTTAACACTTTTTTCGGCGAATTTATGATCCTGTTTCACGTCATGGTTCTTCGCTATGCCTGTTCAGATAAATTAGTTGTTTTTATTTATTTTATCTACTGTGCTAAATCATTCGAGTAGAAATAAGAAAGGATGTCGGTTACGGAATAATTGAAAATTCGATAAATATTTAATCGAATAGCTGGAAAAATCTTTACGATTAATCGTCAATCGAATAATTGAACTTTTAAGCATCCCTAGAAAATGTGGGATCTTGAAAAAAAAATCGAGATCCTAGATTTATACCCTGACAAAATTTCAATGCTTTGGAGATTGAAAGAAATTTCAGAGATCTAACAATTTAAAGATTTTCTACAGTCTTTTGCCTATGGAAATGCAGGGTAAATTTGATAGGAATTGAAGTGTTAATTTAAAGGGAACGCTGAGGAGGATTCTGGAAAAATCCTGGCCAAATTCTAAACGAGCTCTGTTCAGAATTCCAAGAAAATTTCGAGATTTAGTTCTAAGAAATCATGAGGTGAATATATATTTGGGGAGCAAAAAGAAAGATCTGAATTCTTAAGTGATTCTGAAGAGACTTGTATTTGAGCCGTGATTACAATACCAGACGAATTTTAAGGAAAATTCGAGGAGATTTATTACCAGAATTTAAAGGGTGTTCTGAGGATAATTTCTAAGGAATACTGATCCAGTCCAAACATATAATTTCAAGAGAATTCTGAAAAACAAAATATCAGAAGGATATCAGCCTGATCGCGCACGGGCGGGATCCCTACGTTGTGTTGATTGTTTTGATAATACCGAAGACGGATGGAAAAAAAACGCACCGATTGCTTCGGCGTCCTGCCATGGCGGAGGCATACAAGACACTACACGGAACCGTAAAATTACCCAAAATTAAGTTCTTTTCACTCATCTCCCATGTTCCGTTCAATAAGCTTATTTTCGGTAAATCGCTTATAGTAGTTTGCATTTGGCTACGGCAAAAATAATTACTTACTCGTATGTATTTTCTACCCAAAATTAAGTTCAATTAACTCAAATTTGAGAATATCTCATATACTCACTAGTAGCACAAACGAAGTGACAGACGACTAACTGGCGAAGAAATCCATTTAAATAATGTGGTTCACTGTAAAAGAATTTTCTTGGAAGCTTGTGCCATCATTCACCAGATGGGCTAGTTTTTTTTGTTTTGATTTGAACAAAGTTGATTTTGTGTACAATGATTCTTTGACAGTGTGCAAAGAGTGCGTATCATTTTGTCATTTTTTTATGCATTTCAGTTTTGAGTAGAGTGAAAGAGATAGAACCAAAACATTCTAGTACATTTGGTAAAAATGCTAGTTCAATCCAGTAGTAGTGTTGCCATGTGGTACAATCCAGTAGTAGTGGTGTTGCCATGTGGTACACTGAAAAATTACAATAGCAGGTTATTCACCAAAGTTTTCGAGCCGCTCCGTCTGTCACTTCGTTTGTGCTAGTAGCTTATTGAACGATAGTCATGAGAAAGTCGAATCTCTCGTTCCGTTTTTGACAACAGCAAAAAGTGAGAGTGGGATGCAAAACTCAAAATTACCCAAAATTAAGTAAAAAGAACTTAATTTTAGGGTATTTTTTTTCTCTGTGTATGATACAAACAATGTGGATCGCATCGCTACCATCGTGCCGGGGGGCTGTTACTGGTGACGCTTTACATATTCAAACGCCGTAGAGCCCGGTGCCGATGCATCGCGATGGTGCGTTCCAACATATTGGCACCCCAAGACGAATGTTTTGAATTAACTTGAATAAAATTAAATTTACCATGATGGTGGTGTCTGCATTTGACACTAAGGTCCAATGACGCTTAGGTCCTTTAACGCTGTGGTCCAGAAAGTGACGCTGTGGTTCGATAGTGAACGCTTCGGTCCGATGATAGGACGCAGGTGTCCGGCGAGTGCACGTAGGAGTCCGGCAAATGGATGTAGGGATCTAGTGGGAGGACGCAGTGGTCCGCCAAGTACACTGGGATTCATCAGATCCGTTGGAGTCCGATGAAATTGCAGCTAGTGTAACTGCAGTGCATCTATACTTCAATGGCGCTAGTTGCCATGGTGGCAAATTGATCCATACGTATCCCATGCCGATGATGGAGCGATGGCGAGAAACTAAACTTTGATGGCGACTTGCACAAATCTTCGTCCAAGTGAATCCTGGTCACGGCACCAATGTTTCGGCCAGTATACGGCCCTACGTTGTTTTTTACGGTGTGATGGAAATCGGCAAGGCGACTTTTCCAGAGTATAATTAAAACACTACAATTACCACTTGGTTCACTGTTTTATTGCCTCCAAGAGGCATCCTGCCTGCTCGGAGGAGGAACGAATAACTTAAACTATTTACAAAAAAGAGTTCTTAAATATTAAAACTGAACAATAAAACTCACTCACAATAATTATTTACAACTAAAAACAACTATACAAAATGTAAACAATAACAAATGCATACAAAACACTATTAGCGAATTCGTTTATTATTCAGTTCCAACCTGGATCGGGTATCAAGATTGGGTCTGCTTGTTTTCTGACAAACGTCAGTTTGTTCGTTTGTTTTTAAAACCTAGCTCAGGTTGAGGTTCGCACCGACAAAAAGTTCGGTTTCGCACTAGGTTGGAACTGGTTCCAACCCCGATAATAAACGAATTCGCTATATGATCCAAACAATGTGGATCGCATCGCTACCATCATGCCGGGGGGCTTTTACTGGTAACGCTTTATATATTCAAACGCCGTAGAGCCTGGCGCCATGGTGCGATCCAACACAGCCAAATTCCAACAAAAAAGGAGCACAATTTAAATTAAATTCATAGGAAAGCTTCAGCAAAATTCCGAAAGAAATTCCAAGGGATTTCTGTGGAGAATTCCGGAGGATTTCTGGAGATCGTTTTGAGTTGAGAAATTGAGAAAAATTTCAAATGAATTTAATGATTGAAATATGTAGTTGCAAAGGAATTTTAAGAAGGATTCAAAGGTAATTCTTAGGAGAATTACTAGAAAATTCCAAAGAAAAGTTCATGATAATTACGAGGAGAGAATATACTAATAAGTTTGAAGGAGAATTGTATGATAATTCTGAATATGATATATTGATATATTTTGCCATGTCAAAATGGAATGCCAGGGTTTTCCCGGTTTTCCCGGTTACTCTTCAAATTCCCGGTTATTTAAGGTTGGCTGGCCAAGGAGAGGGTGTCTTGGTTGGTAAGATTTTTTACTTTTCAGAAAATTTAGGCTATTATGTTTTTCTCAAAAAAATCAGTCGTTTCAATTTTGCTTATATTTAAGCATCCAAAGAATTCGATATTTTGATTGAGTTTAAAGGGTGTACTGTTCAAAATCCGCACGCAAAAAAATCATTCTCAAAATTCGAGTTTTTATCCGATCATCACCAAATTTTCAGGATGTAAAAAAGTAGAAGGGTCTGTGCCTAGGGGCACAAACGGAAGCTTGACGTAGGACCGCTAGTGGACGGAAAAATGTGAAGAGCATTTAGTTCTTTTAATTCATCAATTTTCTATTATCTCAACTCTTTCCGTTTTTGAATTGTAGGCGTACCAAATTTGTAGTAATTTTTTTTTAAAGAGAAAGTTGATTAAGAGAATCAATCAAAATCACTTGCACCCCTGCTTCCAGGTTTGGTTACAAGATTACAACTCTGGAGAGCATTTTGTGTGGTCGTTGGGGGCTTGTGGTTCTGAATATGGACAAACAACGATATTCAGAAACACAAGCCCAGATAAATTCTATTCCAACTCTTTACTGATGTAAGCTTGATGGCCCTGAAAAGGGCCGTTTTATTGAAGAGGACATCCATGGCCACTTACTTGATACTTGATACTTGATGGGCTACGAATCGCCAGGTTGATTCAACGCCGAACGAAGTACTCTTCTCCATTGGACTCGGTCCTGAGCCAATCGCTTCCAGTCGCCATGAACGTTTAGCGACCTGATGTCCTCCTCAACTGCAAATAGCCAACGTGTCCGAGGTCTACCCCGGAGTCGACGACCTCTACCGGGTTCTCTGCTGAATATAATATTTGCTTGTCGTTCTTCCGGAATCCGCACTACATGCCCAGCCCACCTTAGTCTGCCGTGTTTTATAAGCTTCACTATATCCGTACCGTTATACACTTGGTACAACTCGTGATTCATGCGACGCCGCCAGATGCCATTCTCCTATTTACCGCCGAGTATTGTTCGCAGCACCTTAAGCTCGAAGACACCAAATGCTCTCCGGTCAGACTCTTTTAACGTCCACGATTCGTGGCCGTAGAGGGCTACCGGAAGTATCAGCGTCTTATACAGAGCGAATTTCGTTTTCGTTTGCAGGCTACGGGACTTCAGCTGGCTACGTAATCCGTAAAAGGCCCTGTTTGCAGCTGCAATACGTCTCTTCACCTCGCGGGTAACATCATTATCGCATGTCACTAGTGTTCCAAGATACACAAATTCTTCCACTACCTCAAATTGTTCACCATCTAACAACACTACACTACCAACACCACTATTGCTCCCACGCTGTCTACCGGCTACCATGTACTTCGTTTTGGTAGAACTTATCGTGAGCCCAATCCTCGCCGTCTCCCTCTTAAAAGGCACAAACGCCTCTTCCACTGCTCTACGGTCAATTCCGATGATATCGATGTCGTCCGCAAAGGCAAGGAGCATGTACGATCGTGTGATGATGGTACCGTTCCTCTGCACACCAGCTCTCCTAATCGCTCCTTCAAGAGCAATGTTGAACAGTAAGTTTGAAAGTGCATCACCCTGCTTCAATCCATCTAAGGTCACGAACGAGGTCGAAATCTCATCTGCAACCCTTACACTTGATTTCGATCCATCTAGCGTTGCGCGAATCAGTCTAATTAGTTTCGCCGGAAAACCATGTTCTAGCATAATCTGCCAAAGCTCATTTCTCTTCACTGAATCGTATGCTGCTTTGAAATCAATAAACAGATGGTGAGTCTGCAAGTTGTACTCCCGGAATTTATCAAGGATTTGACGCAGGGTAAACATTTGATCCGTCGTTGATCGGCCCTCACGAAAACCAGCCTGGTATTCACCGACGAAGGACTCCTCAAGCGGTCTCAATCAGTGACAGTATTTTGTACGCCGAATTCAGAAGAGTTATTCCTCGATAATTGGCGCACTCGAGTCTGTGCCCTTTTTTGAATAATGGGCAAATGAGGCCATCCAACCAGCTAGCAGGCAGTTCTTCGTCCTCCTATATCTTCGTTAGAATACGGTGGATTGCTTGATGCAGCTGCTCACTTCCGTGTTTGAAAAGTTCGGCCGGGAGCTCGTCCTTCCCAGCAGCCTTATTGTTTTTCAGCTCACGTATTGCCTTTTTAACCTCGTCTAGCGTTGGAGGCTCCACAGCTTGATCGTCGTCTGCGATGTTTACTCTGTTCCTCGATACTCCCTCACTCTCTCCATTCAACAATGTCTCAAAATGTTTTTTCCACCTGGCAGCCACCATTGTTTTATCTGTCAGCAAATTCCCCTCAAGGTCATTGCACATGGCGGGAGATGGCGCTGTTTTACTCCGCACACCATTGACAGTCGCGTAGAACCTTCGCATATCGTTCTGTTCCATACTTTCTTGCGCCTCAGCAATCACGCGTTCTTCGTATTGCCTTTTCTTTCTGCGGTGGGTTCGTTTCTCAGCTGCCCTTGCTACCTTGTACCGCTCTCTGTTCAGCCGGGTACCAGACACTAACATCCGGCTTCTGGCAACGTTCTTCTCATCCGTCAACCTCTGGCACTCCTCATCAAACCAGCCATTACGTGGTCGTCTTTGAGCTGTACCTATCACTTCTTGTGCTGTTGTGTTCACCGCTCCGTGGATTGTGTTCCACAGATTGTTGAGGTCCTCGTTCACGTTGATTTCGCTAATCCGCTCATCAAGCTTCTGGCGGTACTCTGCAGCAACATCTACTGACAAGCGATGGATATTGAAACGCATCGATCTCCGGTTCGTTGAATTCGTAACGGTCGATAGACGCGCCCGAATTTTGCAGACAACAAGATAATGATCTGAGTCAATGTTAGGCCCCCTAAAAGTCCTTACATCAATGACATCTGAGAAGTGCCGGCCATCCACCAACATGTGATCGATCTGGGTGCAAGTTTCGCCATTTGGGTGTCTCCAGGTGTGCTTTCGGATATTCTTGCGTGCAAAGTAGGTGCTACTGATGGCCATACCTCTAGCAGCGGCGAAGTTTATCAGTTTCAGGCCGTTATCATTGGTTACTGTATGTAGGCTCTCTGTACCAATGATTGGACGAAAGAAATCTTCCCTCCCGACCTGCGCATTTGCATCTCCGATTACAATCTTCACGTCGTGTTTTGGGCACTCATCATAAGTTTTATCGAGACTGTCATAAAACGCGTCCTTCATGTCATCGGATTTATCGTTGGTTGGCGCATAGATGTTGATCAGGCTGTAGTTGAAGAATTTGCCCCGAATCCTTAATACACAGATGCGGTCGCTTACCGGTCTCCACCGCATAACACGCTTCATCTGCTTCCCGATCACTATGAACCCTACTCCATGTTCTGCCCTATCGCCACCGCTGTGATAGATATGGTACTTGAAGGAAGTGTTGGCGATGGGATCCACCGCCCGGAAGTCACGTTCTCCGGATCTAGGCCACCGTACTTCCTGAATAGCAGCTACGCTCACATTCACTTTTTGCAGTTCACGAGCCAAAAGGCCCGCTCGTCCAGGTTCATTTAAGGTTCTGACATTCCAAGTACCGAGTTTCCATTCATTGTCCTTATTTCGTTGCCGGGTCGGTTGCCGAAAATTCCGTTCGTTGTTTTCTCTTTCTTCGTTTTTCTGAGTAATGTTGGGGGTTTCAGTATGCTACCTTACCGGGGTCGCGATACCTACATCATGTTGGTGGGGCTGCCACCTTAGGTGTAGCTGACGTGATACAGCATTTCTTATTCAGTCGCTCGCTCCGAGACAGACGCTGTTTGAGCCGCACCTCCATGGTGAACAGACGCTCGAGGGTCGCACCTCCTCACTTTGCTATCACCACGATCCGGATCCATGTTTTTATCGTGGTGACATTGCCCAGGCTACGCTACCAGCATCTTTTGCTGGCGGTCTTTGTCATCGGCTGACCCGTGGAAGCGTGAGGTAGGAACCAGAGCTGTTGGGACAACACTCCTTCCAGTTTGTCGACTCACCATTTGTAGCCCACCATGGCCACTTACACTTGCTGTATTTAGTGTAGGTGACAGCATCAAGGACCTCATTTTCCAGGAACATCTTCAGCACACCTCGCAGATCAGACCGGAGATACGTTTGACACCACCACGGCGAGCCAGACGACCGATGGTGGTTATCTCGAAGAACTTTGCGATGACGCTTGGCGCCTCCTTTACCAGACCTTTTCCTCCTTTGCCACGACCAGTCAATTGTTGCTTGTTAGGTGTGAAGGAGTGGACAAGTCACCACCTTCCTACTGCTGCTATTACTGTTCAGCGCTCTTTTATATCTTTTCAGGTTAAAGCAGAATGATGTGCAACCAAGTGGTATAAAAGCTACAAAGACTCCTCCCATTATGAGTAGTTTGCTATCAAGTAGCGACACTGGCTCTTGTCCTTTTGCGTACACGGCGAATGAGAACGACCCAAATTTGAGTTTAGTTCACTCATAATCGCCAAAAGTGCAGGAACTCAGCGATGAGCAAATTTGTCTCATGGTTTCCTGTGGAAAACCAAAAAATCTGCCAGAAAATGAGGAAATTGACGAAAATTTTATTCAGTCTCGGAGTAGTACCAATAGACTGAGTGAATCCAATCTTTACTTTTTTAAATTCGGGAATTTTTCGTTATCTCGAAGAATTTGCGTTTGGTTCTGAATATGGCGATGAGTGTGCAAAATATTACGCAATTCCATCCTCCCTATTCGCACGCGCCCGAGAATCGGAGGCGAATGCCACATCGACTTGTTTCGTCTACTTACTACTCTCTGACGACTGTGTTGGGGAAGCAGCATATGCATGTAGGTAATTGGTAGATTTGTTAGTTAATTCGACGCTTTTGGACAATGCTGGACATTTGCCAGTTTTTCAATAGTTTCTTGTTGAAAATCAAGCATTGTTATCGATGCGTAGCCATATTTCTGATCGATTGGTGATAAAATTATTGAAATTGGACCAGGGGCAGCTGAGTTATTAACGTTCAAAATCTTTCTTAATTTGTTACATGTTCCATTTTCGGTTTTCACAAAGTGTACCCCCATATAGAAATCAAAGACGTAGTCCTACGTCAAAAGAAACAATTAAAGTTAGTTAGTTTTGACATCATTCATTTAAATTATTTTGCCTTTATATCTGGATGCGCGATCCTTGGCCTTAACCCCAGCCATAAGGTTCTGCACGACCTCAGAATCGACAGTTTTTTTTTGTGCATATTAACCCATGATTTCATAATTTCTTCTACATTCTTCACCACTTTAGGTCGTTTTAGAAGGTGCTCCTTCATAATGGCCCAGTATTTTTAAACTGGGCGCAGTTCCGGAGTGTTTGGGGGGTTCAGATCTTGCGGCACGAAATCGACATCATTCGCACGTCCTTCGTGTAGTAGCATGATGTCAAATCCGGCCAGAAGATCGTCGGACCGTCGTGAGCCTTCACTCTTCAGGAGAGAGAGAGAGAGAAGCCAGTTTTGGAGACACTCTTCCTAATACACCTGTCCATTCATGGTGCTTGCTGTAACGAAAGGTGTACTCCGCTTTCCGCAAGTAAGAACTTCTTGGCGAACTTCGACATCTTCTGTGTCCGGAGGTTCTCGGGAACATTACACTTATCCTTTGCAGTCACATACACGTTTCCTGGAATCTGGTTGAAGTCCGCCTTCACATATGTCTCGTCATCCGTTACGCAGCAGTGTGGTTTCGTTAACTTCTGGTCGTACAACTTCCGGGCACGGCTTTGTGCGACCGTATTCTGTTACTCGTCATGGTTTGGTTGCACGAAAGTCTTGCTCACATGCAACTTTTCAGCCACATGTCGAACTGAGGCGTTCGGTTTCCGTTTAAAGGCCCCATCCACGCGTTTGTGATCGTTCTCGTTGACCTGACGGATCTTCGCTTCAGATCAACAGTCAGACGTTCTTCGAACCGTTTTATGATACCAGACACCGTGGAATTCGCGATTCCCAACTTTGTCTACGCAAATTTTCAATTATTTCACCCAACGGATCATAAGTTAGAGCAATTTGAGGGTGTGCGGATTTTAAACGGTTCACCCTTTAATTCTATTCCGAACACCTTATCATTGTTTAAAAAATTATTACCCCAGAGACGTATTCATGACGTGTCATGACTAATACTGAAATGCCACCAGAAGAATGTTGGTACCGTAAAACGGGGTGAAGTTGATCATTAAGGTGAAGTTTATTAGTACACTGTTCAATTTCCGTTTCTCAACAGTATATTTTTCATGATATTGTATAAAATAATTTGTTTAGTATTTCGTTAAGTAATTTTAAATAGTACTTTTAAAACGTTGGACTACCCTAATAAAAAATAACCATAAACGAACGATAACCCAAATCATTGAACTATTCCACAAATGGTTTGGATGATACCCAGAACACGTCGTTAAGAAAATTAACCATACAATTTTTATTAGGGTACGGATGTTAATCTAATTGCATGTATAGAGCAACCAGATATGTTTTTCAGTCAGTTGGATGCGAAGGATCGTCAGCCAGGCGGTTCTCCGAAACGACCCAAGACCGCTGCAGAGTTCGAAGACTATTATTGTATTAATTTCTCTGAAAAGTTTGAATATTTGGCAAAATTCCTATTTTATATTTATATCATAGTTGAACCTAGTTGTTTCCTGTCTGACATATGAACCAACATTTCGTTCAATATTGAAAGTACCGTCTTCTGGTAAGGAAATCAACTGCCTGAAAAAATTTTGAGTTACTGTACTGAAAAGAATTAATCATTTGCATTTTTAATCTAAGTTTAGTTAAAAAGATAAACCAAGCATGCAATTCCAAAACTAAATTAGTACATAAGAAAAGCATTTGCTAGTACAGCTTTGAGAGGCATTTGTTTGTATGCCAAACATATGACAGGAAAAATATTCAGATGTATCGGTAAAAAGTGATCAACTTCCCCAGGTTTTACGGTACCTACAGACGAAGCAATATGAGGATAAATACAGACCGAATATGAAAACACTAATTCCTCGCCGCACGCGCGCCGTTTGTGAGAGAAAGTATTTGCGAGCGCGCGCCGCGCGAGCAATCACTTTAAAATTAAATTTACTCGTATCACTTGCTGTTGCTCCTCGCGAAAACACGTCCTATAGCTAAATACTGCTGCTACTCCATGTTGCATATTTCATACTCAGCCTACTAGAATAAGCCGCCGCTGTCACGGACTGCCATCACAGTCTCAAATCGATGAGGCGCCACCGAAAACTCGATCTCACTCTTTCTCTATTTTCTCTCTATAGGCCTAATTTTTTTGGCAAGCTTATTTTGAGAACGAATCGTGACTTTTGCCTCTGCTGGCAGCAAGCGGGTACCCAAGTAGGTACACCTGTGGTAAGTAAGAGAATAATTTTCCTCCTGGGACCGGTGGTGTTGTGGCAGAGCGATCATTGGAGGGAAACTTCAGTGCTTTCAGTTTGTCCACGGAGGTGGATGATAAATGGTTCAAATTGTGTGCGGAAACGGCTGGTCAGCAGAACTAGAGAAATCAGTCAGTCAAGTGAAGCGGATTGATGTGGTACAAATGAGGAACGAGAAATAATTAGTCATCCAAATAGATAAAGTATTCTAATCAAAGTTGCTCTACCAGGATCTGTTGTCATAGGAGACTCGACTGATTATAAATCAAGAAGAAAGTGCAAATTGAGTGACATAATCATCCTGGTGCTTGGTATTAACGAGAAGGAAATTGTGATAGTGTTTCTAGAAAATAATTGAAAATTTCATCGGGCTGCTGATTGACAGTGGACAAGTGAAAAGGAAAACCGAAAATAAAACAACAGAAACAATGGAGGAAAGCAACGATGTGGTGCTGTACATTTACGATTTGACCCAAGGCATGGCTGCTATGATGTCTCAGATGCTGCTAGGTAAGTTCAGTTATATCGTACCTACATGACACACATAAGTACATAATCGGTTTCTATGGAGACGCGTGGTGGTTCGTTTGCAATACAATGTTTTCGTTTCCGAGCTGGTGCCATAAATTTTCCTTTATAGTTTTTAGATACAGACAAATAGTTGAAATTACGCCAAACGAAACTACTCACACCTATTTTCCTGTTTCTCTAATTAAAGCTGCCAGTCGTTAGAAAGTAGAATGCTTAAGTTCAATAGTTTGTACTACATAATTGTGGGTGTCGATTTTTCTTCAGTCGATCAACTTTAGTTTCTCGAACTCTTGTTTGATAAACTTTCTAGGTATTTGAAGCTTCTTTGATTAGGCTGATTGATCCTGATTGATCAACCTACCGGTGACAAGTGCCTTTCTCGTGTAATATTATGCTAGGTTCAGACTGAGCTGATGAAACATGTTATAAATCTATCTGGACTAAAAATGTCTTGTCGATGATTATTACTCAAGGTATTAAATAGCTTCATTTCATTACGGTCCCCATCACAAAGGCATCCAAAACTTGTATAAGTGATGTCTATGTTGGACTCTCAATATCAGGTCCCTATGGGTGTCCATAGCATTTACGGGTGAAAGAGAAAGTTGGGAAAATTAGTTTGAAAATTGAAGGCAAATTAGTTCAAGAACCAAATTTCAATAGTGGTAACTGACTTTGAACAAAATTACATCAAACATGTTAAATTGTCGAAACAACTAGTTATTAACGATATAGGTTAAGGAAAAATCTATACCCTAGGATGGCTCCTAAATACTATCGATAAAATCGATCTTCATGAAAATCGAAGTGAAATGTGGTTCAGATATTTTTAAAAGTCTTGAGAAACCCTTTCAGATATTACTAACCCCGTTTTACGGCAAGTATGCGCATTTTGGTTAAAGCTGTCAAAAATTAATTTAAATCAACAATAGAGCATTTCCAGCCCAAAACGCAAACCGGTTGGACATGATTGTTTTCGATTTGAATTAAATTTTGCTCATATGTTGGCTACTACCCAAGGTTGCATTTTTCATATAACACTTTCCGTCAGGCTAACACTTTCCTCCAGGTTTTAGAACATAACATCAGCTTTCTTCACAATAAAAATTAGAAAAAATCGAAAGGGGTCCTCCGATAAAGTCAACGTTTTATTATTTCATACATTTACTGTTGTTTCCCTTTCAGTGCATTTTTATCAAAGACCATTTCTACATCATCTTCTTAGATGATATTTTGATCAGATAAGCTGTTTCAAGCTACGATTGTCTTTTTTTAATATTAATACAGTTTTAAAAACGCCTTTTTAAAAAAGTTACTCTTGAGGAAAAAACAATCATTTTTAAATAAAAAAAATGCAACGTTGCGTAGTGGAAAATATTATAAATTAACAATATGGTCCACTCTTCTATTATTCCCGCCACTAGTGATATGAAAGGTGACTAGAACACTGTAAATTGAGCGCTTAGCAGTTGACAGCTCAGTATCAACAAGGCTATCGAAATCCACTCACAGTGGAGTAAAATTTTACTCAGAATTGTGAAACATTACATGTTTTTTTTTATAATCCAGTTATTGGTCAAGGCTCAAATGCGTTAGCTTTGCGGAGCCGAATATTTTTTACCTGATTGTGTGTGAATATCATTTTCTTACAATTAATGTTAGTAGAACGGGGGCCGATTACTCGCGGCTTACTCGAGATTAGGGATTACATTTATTGATCATTTGGAGGGAGGACAAAGGAAAGCATTTTGAACTAATTTAAAACTTAAACATACATACATCAACAGTGTTCTGGCAACACTGGCCGTTGCCCTCCTCCATCGCTGCAGTGAATTTGGACGATGAGGTAGTAAGTAGTATGACAGATGAAGTGACGGATTGAAGAGAGGAGGATAGATAGATGAATAGAAGATAATCTGTTCATTTTTCCCGGGATAAAGACGCCGAGTATGAGCATGTACTGGGCATAGTTTGGAAGCCGATGGAAGACGTATTCTGTTTCACAACTATGTCGAAAGCGGAATCCTTTATGGTTATCGGTGGCGAAGAGTATCCTACGAAGCGGATTATCCTCAGTTACGTGATGGCGCAATTCGACCCAGTGGGATTCCTTACTCCGGTTACTATACTTGGAAAAATGCTGATCCAAGATCTCTGGCGGACCGGCTGTGATTGGCATACGAAAATCAATCTGATTTCCTTCGAAAAATGGCGGCGATGGATACAAATGATGAAGAACATCGGATCGTTCCAGCTACCGCGGAGTTATTTCGGAAATGCCAGATCAGATGAAGTTACGGACATACAGCTGCATGTATTCGCTGATGCAGGCGAGGCGGCGTACGGAAGCGTGGCGTATTTTCGGGCAACTGTACGAGGTAAAGTGCAGTGTGCGCTGGTCATGAGTCGTGCCAAAGTGGCACCGTTAAAACAGATCTCAATACCGCGACTGGAGCTTCTAGCGGCCGTTTTAGGAGCACGTCTATCACGAATGGTGTTCGAGAGTCATAGCTTTACAATTGACCGGGTGGTGTATTGGATCGACGCAAACGTAGTGCTCTCATGGATTCGATATGACCAGCGAAGGTATAAACAGTTCGTCGGGTTTCGGATCGGCGAGATACTCAGCCTAACGAAGTTGACGGACTGGCGTTGGGTGCCGTCAAGACTAAACGTGGCAGACCAACTAACGAAGTGGGGCAAGGACCCGAAATGCATACTGACAGCACGTGGGCGCGAGGACCAGTGTTTTTGTACAAGAGTGAGCAGGAGTGGCCAGAAAAGGAAATGCTACCAGCGAACACGAGGGAGGAGCTCCGGATTCACCTCCTATTACATGACGTGAAGGTGCCTGCGGTTTTTGTGGACGTAAACCGTTTCTCGAAGTGGACAGTGTTGGTCCGAACGATGGCGTGCGTGTTCCGTTTCGTGTCGAACTGTAAGCGAAGGATTGAAAAGCTGCCGATTGAGACGCTAAGAGCGACAAGCGGACAAAAGAAAGCACGGAAGTCGAGAACCATTGCATCGGTCAGAGTTCCGTTGCAGCAAAAGGAGTACGAGAAAGCGGAGCAGTGTCTGCTGAAAGTGGCGCAGTCGGAGAGCTTCATCGACGAACTGAAAGTGTTAACGAGAAACAAGGATCGTCCGGTGAGCCAGTGGATGACTATCGAAAAGTCTAGTCCGCTATACAAGCTGACTCCGCTGATCGACGAGAATGGACTGATCCGGGTGGAGGGTAGAGTGGAGCGAGCGGAATTTCTGCCATTCGATCTGCGATTTCCGGTGATTCTGCCGGATGACCATCGGATCACGAGGCTGATAGTTCAGCACTACCATGAGAAGAGTGCCCACGGGTACCGTCAAGCAGTGAAGAACGAGTTGCGGCAGATGTATTACATCCCGCACATAGATGCAGTAGTCAGGAAGGTATCAGCGTCCTGCGTATGGTGCAAGGTGAATCGTTGTCGTCCTGAAGTTCCTAGGATGGCTCCGCTGCCAGTACAGCGGGTCACACCGAATCTACGTGCTTTCAGCTACGTCGGGGTCGATTATATGGGACCGTTCGATGTGACCGTAGGACGTAGATCAGAGAAGAGGTGGATTGCGCTGTTTACCTGTATGGTAACACGTGCGGTTCATTTGGAAGTGGCACATGGGCTGACCACCCAGTCGTGTTTGATGGCGATATATCGGTTTATTGGTCGCCGGGGCTGGCCGATCGAATTCTTCTCGGACAACGGGACAAACCTACGTGGAGCTAGTAAGGAAGTGGTGGAGGCTGTACAGGGCATTAGAGATGACTGTGCAGACCAGCTAACGAACGCGAGAACGAAGTGGACGTTCAATCCCCCCGCCGCACCTCACATGGGAGGCGTCTGGGAGCGCTTAGTCCGCTCAGTGAAGGAAGCGCTGACAGCGCTTGATGATGGAAGGCGACTAACGGACGAGATACTGCAGACAGCCATCTTTGAAGCGGAGGACATTATCAACTCCCGTCCGCTCACCTACGTGTCGCAGCAGTCCGACGAAGCAGAAGCGCTCACCCCGAATCATTTCTTGCGGGGAGCGTCAGCGAACCAGCCTGGTAGTATCTGTCCACCTCCCCATCCGGCAGTGGCCCTTCGGGATGCGTTTCAGCGTTCGCAGCAGTTGGCCAGCGTGACGTGGGAGCGGTGGATTAAGGAGTATGTGCCGTCGTTGAACCAAAGAACGAAGTGGTTCGGTGAGGCAAGACCGTTGCGAGCAGGAGATTTAGTTTACGTCGTGGAGGGTGCCAACCGGAAGTGCTGGATCCGCGGAATGGTGGAAGAGATCATCGTATCCGGCGACGGCAGGGTCCGTCAAGCATGGGTGCGTACCAATGCCGGAAGGTACAAACGAGCGACAGCGAAACTGGCCGTGATGGAGATAGCAGAGGGTAACCCTGAGCCGGATGTGGCTTCCCGGACAGAGTTACGGGCCGGGGAATGTTCTGGCAACACTGGCCGTTGCCCTCCTCCATCGCTGCAGTGAATTTGGACGATGAGGTAGTAAGTAGTATGACAGATGAAGTGACGGATTGAAGAGAGGAGGATAGATAGATGAATAGAAGATAATCTGTCAAAGAACGGAAGGTAGAAAATCACAAACAATACAGTATCGATTAGAAAGTGCTTAAAAGTGAGTTTTTTAGTATTCTGTGCTTTGGGCATTTTGTAGAAAGTTTGTGGACAAATTTAGGTCAGTGGAGGTTACAAAACACGGAACGGCAAGCAGACGACTCACAGATAGGTAAAACGAGATAAACACTGTAACAAATGAATTAAATTAAAACACTGAATTTTGTAATAGGCGGAATAACATTTCAGAGCGGTCTAGGTAGAAGAAAGGTTGTTTGCAGGAGGAACAATAACTAAAATTGTGAGTACTTCAACTAAAACCACAAACTATAAACACTAACACTATATTAAACGAATTCTTGCAGTTTGATCAACTTTATTTACGGTTGATTTACAAAAAAAAACGGTTTTGTTTTTCTTTGATCTGAACAAACAGCTTTAAGAAAGTCGTAAATAAGCTTCATAAAGTCGATATCACGGCAAGCCAAGACGTCTCTAATTGGCTCAAAGGGTTGTTTTCCTCGGACCCTAAGGGAATCACACAGAACGGATCTCGCCTCATGATGCAAGGAGCAGGACCAAACAACATGCTCGATGTCGTGATAATCGTTTCCACAGGTACACAAGTTGCTGTCGGCAAGCGTAATACGGAAGAGGTGGGCGTTTAACGAACAGTGATTGGACATGAGCACGAATAAAATCACGACTGATATCCAACCCTTTAACCCAGGGTTTGATCGACACCTTGGGACAATAGAATGTAGCCATCTTCCCAGATCACCATCATTCCACTTTTGTTGCCAGTTGGACTTGCTGACGAGAAATCGTGAAAAATTCGTGGTAGGCGATTTGTCGCTCGTAAATATCGCCTTCCATAACGCCCACCTTGGCCAGCGAGTCCGCTTTCTCATTGCCCGGGATAGAGCAATGAGAAGGGACCCATACCATACCGGTAACTCTAAGACTAGAAGGTCCCGAAATAACGTGCTCAACTTTTTGGCTCAGCTCTGGTACTCTCTTCGGTCCCAAGCAAATCGATTCACCCCCCGAAACATAGGAAAAACCAATAACCCCTCGTTTTATCTGTCAAACTTTCATAGCTAATCAAAACAAACATTGCGTAGTACTAGAATTTCTACTAGAATGGGGTACGTTAATCGATGGCTTGGGACCAATAGGCAAGTCAAGTAGTGAGCCAATTTAAAATCGTTAGTTTCGTATTGATTGTTGCCCATACCAAGGTGATGATATGCGAGCTGTTTGATAAAGCACTCAATGACGATCGTATTTCCTGGAGGAAATACGCCGAGTGCTTCATCGGCCTCATTGAACGCATAGCCTCCAGGGAGCTTAGGCTATCCGTAAAAATGAAATAATGGTCAGGTGGAAGTGAGGCAATACGCTCTAACGTGTACGATATAGCTGCTAGTTCAGCAACGTATACCGAACACGGCTTTTGAAGCTTGTATGAGGCGCTATGAAGATCGTGGAATACTCCAAAACCAGTGGAAGCATTTATCACCGACCCATCTGTGAAAAATCTCTTCTCGGTATTTGTTCGCAAAAATAGTTGGGACAATCTCATTGTGGGATCGAATCTCACGGAAGAACAACTGAACTGATGGGAGACAGCGCGATTGGGGTTGAACGAGGAGGGGCCGATGTCCAGAGTCATGTACTCGTAGTACAAGCTCATGAATCGTGTTTGAGGATTCCGCTCTAGCAGCTTCTCAAAGTTTTCGATCACCAGCGGGTTCATGACTTCACAGTGGATGAGGAACCGGAACGATACATCTGCAAAACGATTTGTTAAGGGGAGGACGCCCGCAAGAACTTCAAGACTCATGGTATGCGTCGATTGCATACAACCTAGCGCGATTCGAATGCAACGATATTGAATCCTTTGGAGCTTCAATATGTGAGTCCCTGCCGCCGATTGAAAGCAAAAGCTACCGTACTCCAAAATCGAGAGAATGGTAGTCTTGTAGAGTCTTATCAGATCTTCCAGGTGGGCTCCCCATGAAGTGCCGGTAATGGAACAAAGGAAATTGATTCGCTGTTGGCATCTCTGCCTCAGATACGCTATGTGTTTTCCCCAAGTGCATTTGGATCGAACCAGACACGACGGCCATGGCTCCGCCGAACTTCTTTCATCGACCTTCAAACTTTCATCGCGGTTCCAGCGAGCTCCTGTCGCTAGACTTATTATTGCGCCGCTTATATTTTATTAGAGTCTGGCGGCGATTATAATGCGCTTGTCTACATTCACTACATGCGCTGAGTAACCAACGCTTTTAGAAATGTATCCTTACGAATGAGCAAAAGTTTCGTTTTCTGTATTTTGACTAGATAGGAGATTGCTATCTCCAGTAATGTTATTCAGATGGATAAGACCTTGGCCACAGGGTGATCAGTGAACCGGGAAATCGTGAAAAAGCCAGGAAATTCTAAATCACCAGGAGAAGTCCGTGAGTTTTGATGATGAACCAGGAAAAAAATATGAGATCTTCAAAGAAATTCCGAGAGTATTGAATTCTGAGGGAATAAGAAAGATTTTTTCCTTGACTTGTTTTCCGTGCTGAGCCCCAATGCTACCGATGCCAGTGAGGCAGCTCCCACATATGGACCCTACCTATCGATCCATCAACTCATGAACCAAGGACCAACGGCTTTACTTCCCGACTGGGATTGAACCCAGGCCTGCTGGGGTAAGAGGTAATCACGCTTACCAATACACCACCGGTGCAGCTAGAAGTGAATTCAAACGAAAGTTCAAGGGACATCCGTGAAAAATATCAAGGATTTCGAGTTTCAATTAAATTTCTAAACCTTGTCACTTATGTATTGCATTATTGAATGGAACAGCAAAATAATCTCGTACTTCTACGTCAACATGCGGTCGTGCTTTGGACACAACCCTCAACTTTTTACCTTTTAAATATCCTAGTCAAAACTTTTCCATGCATCTATCAAACAACATAACTAGTTCGGTGTCAAACTTAGTAATTAATCACATAATCGAGCAGTTTTGGGACTATATTTAAAGAAAATTATGCGATTAAATAAATAAATGACCTCTTTTTTCGAAGTGCTAGAAGATAAAATCTCATAGTATCGTTCCATGGTAAATATACAGTGGTAGGAAACGTCATTTTAAACCACTCGAATGATAAAGGCTGACTAAGTAAATTGGTACGCTCCTCACGCGCCACTAGCACGCCTCTAGTGTTGAGAATCGAAAATCGTTGACAGTGGTTTGTTTACATTTCTATAGAGAACAACTGGTGCAAGTTTGATCAAAGTAGTCGATTGCGTTCAGAAATAACGTCAAATGGAACTCGAAAGAAGAAAAAATATTGTGCACGAACACCTGGAAAATCCGGAGTGGTCCGGTTGCAAGTCGGCTAAAGTGCTGAAGATGCCGAAAACAACAGTTTGTCGAGTGCTCAAAACCTACAAGGAAACCCTGAGTGTGAAAAGGAAGCAGCGGACCTACGAAAAAACTGGAACCAGGGATCGTCAGCTGAGCAGCAAGGTTTTGAGGTGCGTTAAAGCCAACCCCGGTCTTTCGATCGGAGATGTGGCCAGAAGGTACAACGCCAACTTTCAAACGGTGCGGAACATCCTTGCCAGGGGAGGATACAAGTCGTACAAAGCAGGTAAACATCCGAACCGGCACATGAAGCAGAATTCCGTGGCCAAAAAACGTGCAAGGCTCTTGTACGACCGTGTTTTGACGAAACACAAAGGCTGCACTTTGATCGATAACGAAACATACGTCAAATACGATTTTAAGCAGCTTCCCGGTCCAAAGTTTTACATCGCGACTGGATGTGGGGATGTGCCGGGAAAATTCCAGGTTCGTGTTTGCCGACAAGTTCGCGAAGAAGGCCATGATTTGGCAAGCGATTTGCAGTTTTGGCCTGAAAACAGAACCATTCGTCACATCTTCGACTATGACATCCCATGTTTACATCGAAGTCATCTTTTGGCCCGATTTGGCCAGCTGCCACTACTCTAAGGTGGTTCTGGAGTGGTATGCTGACAACAAGATCGATTTTGTATGAATCCTCCGATTTTCCCGGAATTTCAACCAATCGAAAAATACTGGGCAGTTTCAAAGCAGCGACTTTGACGAAGGACAAAATGGAAGAAATGCGCTGATTCCGTGTCCATTTCCACTGTGCGGGCGCTGATGGGCTCGATCAAGAGGAAGGTTCGAGATTTCGTTCGAACTGGAGAAATGGAACCATCTAATGCTGTAACTTTGAAGTTTTAATAAAAGTACTGCTAAGCAACCATTAATGGACTTTTTAAACTTATTGAATCACGAATTGCAGGTTTTTTTGTGCGTACAAATTTACTTTTAGTCAGCCTTTATGATCCATTCTTCGTGATAAGTGTAAATATTCGGCAAAAGCATTGAAAAGATAAATTATAAATTCTTCGCTAAGCAATTTCATTCTCTTTGAATTGTTAAGATTATCGCAAAATTAATGTCATTTACTGATAGAAATTAGCAAATTAGGGCTTCAATGATAACCATTATTCGCATTTACAACCTTTTGTTTTTTTTTGTTTGATCAGTTATTAATTGTTATTTGGTTATTCTGTTGGCCAGTCAGTCCATTGGTTAGTACATAAAAGTAAAAAAAAACATAAATTGTGACAAGGGGCATATTGCAGACAACCACCATAATATAGAATAAAATCGTTTCCATTTCAACCGGGAGCATCGTAACATCGTAATAAAACTTCCCTTCTTCTCCTCACCATTCCAGGTCGCCACATCGACGGTATTTGGCACACGGCTGTGGTCGTCTTCGGCCGGGAGTACTTTTACGGATCGCACGGCATTACGAGCTGTTCACCGGTGAGTAAATCGACCGATTTCCTTTAGGTACGTACACCTTTGCTTTACCGTGGTGGCATATTAATGGAAATGAAAAAAAAAACCGATCTACGTTGGATAAAAATATATCGCTGCCTGGCCGGCCAACCAGCCGGCCAGCCGTGTCGTTTGAGCCGTGGAATTTTGGGATAAATTTTGTGATTTGCATGTCTGCCTAACCCGGTCTCATAGAAATTGTTTACGTAGGCAAATTTATGGATCTCACTCTTGGAAATAACTTTGAAAAATTAGAAATATTTTGTTGGTAAGGGGACATGCATAAATGATGTAGTATTTGATTGGGGAGAAGGTGTGACCGGTCATGAATAAGGTATAGCAAAACAAGCACGAAGGGGAGGGATGTCTAAAGCTGGCTGCTAAACCAAACATCTCAATTTACTACTCATTAGAGAGTAAAAATGAGACGGAAACAGCCAAAATTCAAACATCTGGAGCATTCCAAAAGCGTTCAATCGTCACTGTGAGACAAAATAGTTTTCCGCAACTTACCCGATGATGACGAGACGACGTGATGCTCGCTCCCACTGCGGCAATAGCATTCCACTATTCCATCCCAATCCCGATGGAAGAGGCCGTTTTCGTTTCGGGAAATTGTACCTACGTGCAAGTGAATAACAACGCCCACTTACCTGACCGTTATTTTGCTTCTTCAAGCGAGAATTAAGGGATATGTGTCTCCTCTCTAGATACAACGCGTCGGCCCCAGTGGAAATATCATCACTTTAAAAATAGAACCACGACAACAACACAAATCCTGTGCCTACTCATCTCGCCACTTGCGTCCATGGCAGCGGCAGGGCGCAGAATTGCCTACTATTTGACAGATGAAAGCACATTAACTAGGCGTTTGCTATGAACCTTTGTTCTACTAGGTGGTAGTTTACCTTTGAGCTTTGCAACGTGGATTAACCTGCCCGTTTATTATCATTAACCGAATACACCAAAAACAGCGAGACTGCGTTAACTCACATCACGATGCATCTGTTCCAAATTATCATTTTTATTATTAACTCCGGGCGCAACGAGGAATGCGTTTTATTTTTAAATATTCCCGCTTTTGAGCCAATATGTGAATGTGCATGCATGCAGCACACCAATATGTGCATTAGCATATTAAACACGTATACAAGTGCATATTCCTAAAATGTAACCCGAAATGACGACGATTCCCTGTCTAAAATTGGAGCACCTTCGGGCCTTGTGGGGCGCATTCACCATCATCAGAAGAAGCAGTGGAATTACCTCGTCTTCGATGATGCTCTTTATAATGAATGGATAGGCCCGTGGGTGGGAGAAGGGGAACATTTTGACGCGTTTTCGCGGGCGAGAGAGATTGGTTCACGTGCCGGTCGTTAGTGGAATGGCGCAAAAATCTAAAATCAAAACAGGAAATATTTTTCTTTTCCTCAAAACGGGGTTATTTTTTTTTTTTGGTGCGGTGGAAATTTTGCGCGCTGCTTGATGATGATTGGCATGTTGACCAACATTGAACCGCAGGACACCGGAGCAGACAATAGTGCTGAACTCCACTCTGCCTAGTCAAGGTACGTCCTTGGCCAAATGTTTTTTTAGGATTTTTGTTTTGTTTCGTTAATTGTTTTGTATTCCCCACATTTCCACCTGTTCTTGCGTCTCGCATGTTACCGCTAAGACGACATCGTCCGCAAAGCCAACGATCTCGATACCTTTGGGCAGCTTGAGCTTCCGCAAGCCGTAGTACATGCCGTTCCAGAGCGTTGGTCCAAGGATGGGGCCTTGTGGAACTCCCGGCGTAAAGCTAATCGATCTCTGTCCCATAACTGTCTCGTAGACCAGAACCCGATTATGGATGGTACACTTCGCGAAGTTGTCGGCAAACACGATCTTGAATCTTCTCGGCACATCCCCACGTCCAGTCACGATGTACAACTTTGGACCGGGAAGCTGCTTAAAATCGAGTTTGACGTATGTTTTGTCATCGATCAAAGTGCAGCCCTTGTGTTTTGTCAAAACACGGTCGTGCTTTATGCGACTTGTATCCTTCCCTGGCAAGGATGTTCTGCACCGTTTGAAAGTTGACGTTGTACCTTCTGGCCACATCTTGGATCGAAAGACTGGGGTTTGCTTTAACGCACCTTGTACTAACACCTTGCTGCGCAACTGACAATCCCTGGTTCCAGTTTTTTTCGTAGGTCCACTGATTCCTTTCCACACTCAGGGTTTCCTTGTAGGTTTTGAGCACTCGACAAACTGTTGTTTTTGGCATCTTCAGCACTTTAGCCAGCTTGGAACCGGACCACTCCGGATTTTCCAGGTGTTTGTGCACAATATTTTTTCTTCTTTCGAGTTCCAATTGTCGTTTATATTTCTGAACGCGATCGACTACTTTGATCAAACTTGCACCAGTTGTTCTCTATAGATGTGTAAACAAACCACTGACAAAGATTTTCGATTTCCAACACTAGAGGCGTGCTAGCGGTGTGCGAGGGGCGTATCAATTTATTTTTAGTCAGCCTTTACTTTATAAATATTGCCATAGAATACGGACCCGGTGGCATCAATGGTAGGTAAGTTAAGTTATTGCACCCAATTCAACGCTGAGAGGCTCTCATTAATAGCATCGAGATGACACCGTGTGAAATTTTACGCGTGCTGTTGGATGCGATGACGGGTGGTCGCTCGAAAGGATATCAACTTTCAAAACTAACGGCTTATGATGGCGATCAACTTTCAAAAAAGACAGATGGCGGCTCTAACAGCTCAATAGGATCTGAATCACTGACGAGCTCCAGGTCGAGAAGTTTACCATTCGCGTTGACCAGATCTTAAGTCCTGCAGACAGTAAGGACTCGACTACAGCAAGTTTCTGTTCAGATTAAGCATTGAGAGGCAACAATCCTTGGACATCCTGATCGAAGTCCCAAGCTAGATTCGGCAGGTTGTTATCACCCATAACGACGTCAAAATCACAAGAAAGCAGCGAATGGAGAAGAGCATTCGTTTTAGTCCTAAAACCACACGGACGTTTTGGTAGTAGACGGTCAAATGAGCACGAGTGTTCTACGCATATCAGTCCCATATTTCAAAAGTTGCTTCTGAGAAAATCGCGAATAATGCTTCGAATCATTTCTGCTCATTGGAAGAAATATACGCTAAAATAAGTTAACACATTGTTCACATTTCAACAGAATCAATATGTTTTAGTGAAAACTACAGAAATTACCTTCAATAAAATCAGTTAAGCCTATTTTTATACGAACAATATGTATTGGGACTGTTATGCCTAGAAATTTGCACTGAAGTAGGAAATTCTACGCATGTTAGTCCCACTAGAAACTGTTACTGTCAGTGTTGCTTTGATGGCCACGTTGCGTTTGACGTCTTTACTCTTGTGATTACATGAGCGTGCTTGCGTTCTCCGCAGTTTTGGAAGATTCTGGATAGTTTGTATAGCTTTCCATCATTAAATTATACCAACAATAAATTTTTTGACACTTCTATAAAACCATTAAAAGTATGGGCATCTCAAGAAACTAATGATGAGTGCACTATTTAGAACACAAACTTCCTAGCATCTTGTTCTACTCCTTAGCAAGATGAACGTAGGCCTAATGGATATTGTGCTGAATCATTTAAGTCCGACCATAGATTTAAGGCTGACATGCTCTGGACAAAAGATCAATACGTCACACGATCGTTGAACGTGGGCTTCGATGAGATCAAGAAATACTTTGGAAGAGTTGACATGCACATGCATATTTCTTCCGTACGGAGTTGACCTTTATACTACGTATTATCATATTATATAAGGGGCTTTTCATGAAACACGTAGACACTAGAGAGGGTCTAGTATAAGAGAGGAGCGGACAAGTTGGTTTTGAGCCAAACGAACTGTCAAAGCCAGAGTCAATCAAACAGCGCCTATCTGAATTGCATTGGCAGTGTTGCTAGAAACTACCCAGGCATAGGTTGCCAAGGCAGTTTGTTTTGAATCCGCTCCTCTTTTATACTAGACCGTCTCTAGTAGACACTATACGGGGAGTGTGGGGGTGGCGAATGTCTACATTAGTGTGTAATATTGCATTGTTTGAAATTAGAAACTGGCATTTTAATATGAAATCCCATTTTTCTTAATATTTATCTACATTAAATAAAAACGGCCACTTCCTAAAATGGTTCATACTGTTTCTTTTGCTTGTATAAATCCTGTTTCAATAATTTGTGAACAACAAATCGATTCGTTAATAATAAATTCAGTCGAGAAAATCTTTGTGGGACAGTTATGCGTAGAATTTCAACATGGGACAATTAGGCTTGATGTTGTTTTTATACAAACCCAGAACAAACAATATGTTTTTCTATTTTCAATCCAAAGTCTACCTAAAAAGTACTGTTTTATGAACAAAAGTGAAAAACGCTCAAAAGTAACATGGGACAGATATGCGTAGAACGGCAGAGCAGTAGAAGAGGTATTTGTTACGGTTGGCTTTAATTGATGTTCGACGCACCGGGATCTGCGTTCAGCACCGGCTTCCAAAAATGTCGGGTCCTTGTATCAACCTAAAAAATTCGATTCCTTGTGGCCAAGATAAAGGAACCATAGCTTTTGACTTCGATTCGCGGCTGATTCTCACCTTGTATAATACAAAAGACAGTGGCCGGCTTCTTGGTATCAGTGATTTCACAACAACTTCATCCACATTCAAAGATTTCTTGGCGAGTTTCTCGATGTCTGACTGTGAAACATCAAGTGAATTTTTTGGTTAGGTAGACCCAGAACGTTGATCACGGATCGATGCCACGTAGAATTTTGGCTGATTGATCAGATGAAGCGTCTTCATCATCACGGTTTCTTTTTGGCATGTTGGATTTAACAAACTTGAAAATCCGAGAAAGAGCAGATAGTAGCGCTGGAGAAAGCTTGTTAAACCCTCCTTGGATCTCCTGTCTAATATCGGGAATAGCTGGCTTTTATCTCACTCTTCATTTCTTCACTTCCAGAACAACATGTGAAAAGGGCATACAAGCTTTTTGTAAACAAACCTTTGTAGGCCCTTTTCTCACCAACCGAGGGTCGCCCACAATGTACTAAATAAAGCGGAGAAATGGTTTTCATCTAAAATTACTGAAATATTGTCAGTAATGAATGCAATACTTTTAGTTCACTAGCCGTGGGAACAGTAATATTTATTTACTTTGCTTGTTTGGTACCCCGCTTGACAGTTCGATTGGTACTTAAGGCTTCACTCTTGGCGGGACTCTTAGGCTCTGAACCATTTGGTAGTTTTTTTTTAACTTTTGGTTAAAATTTGACAGATGGAAAGTTATCGATTAACCCTGCTATCCGAACGTGCTTATTTCTGACAGACAAGAAGTTAAAGTTTGACAACCGTGGCTGAGTTCTTCTCGAAAACCGGTCGATCGAGAGCACAGGGATTTTCGAACATACAGAATAACTTTCGAAACGTCACTTTTAACCACGAGTTGAATTTAACTAGGCAAATGGTTCACAGCCTTATTGGGAGATTGCCGTAAAAGCTCGACGCAGATGTCGCCACTGCATGATGATGATAATGTTGACAGACTCCACTGGCGTGCACAGGGTGGGGCAAGGTGGGGCAATTGCCCCTCCTTTTATAAATAAGATTTTTCCATATTTACAAAATTATCATATAAAATAACTTGATCTTGATAACTTGATTTAAGGTAAAATAACTTCATTTCATAAATTGGAGGTGAACCAGCCCAAGGCTGAAAGCCTCCCTAATAAAGTTAAATTAAATAATTAATCAATTTCATAATATAAGGGCACTGAAAACCTTTTATTGCGTCAATTCCTTTGAGATGGTGCCTGAACATTGCACCACAAAGGTGCATGAAGGGACAAACATCAATGATTTTTTTTGGTCAAAAAAATTCAAGTGTAAATTTTTGTTTCAAGGGTGTTTATGGAGGGTTAAAAGAAGAGGGTAAATTAAAGGTTATAAAAATTCACCTACGTGGTGGTAAATCGAAAAAAATCAAGGTGGTACATGGAGGGACTAATCAAAATGAATAATCGGAATCTCGCTAAAAATTTGGAGGTGCTAATTTAACTGAAAATTTCTGGTGGAAAGTTTGCAACGTGGTGAATGTAGAAGCAAGGTTTATTCATTTTTCTGGTGCATAATTAGCATCGTTCTGATGAATGCAAGCTTCATTTAAAATTTATGGTGGAAAATTACATGAAGAGCCATAGCCCGAAAATTTCACCACAAAACTGCATGGTGAAAAAAACTTCACTAACAATTTTTGGTGCACCGTTTTGGTGAATGGAGGAGCATGCTTTTTTGAAAATTTCTGGTACAAAATTTGCATCGGTCTGATAAATGAAATGGACAGAAAACTTCTGGTGGAAAACTTGCACTGGTCTGGTAAATGAAGGCACAAGTTTTATTTAAAATTAAGCTATATTGAAAATTTCTGGTGGAAAATCTTCACCGTTCTGGTGAATGGATGGGCAAGCTTTTCAGAAAATTTTTGGTCCTAAATTTGCATCCTTCTGCTGAATAGAGAAACAAACTTTAAGAATAATTTCTGGTGTAAAATTTGCACCATTCTGATGATTGGAGGGAAGCTGCTTTACTGAACATTTATGATGAAAAATCTGAAAATATGGGCAAGCTTTATTTGGTGCAAAACCTGCAACATTCTGATGATAGGAGAAGCAAGTTATTGAAAATGTCTGGTGGAAAATGGAAAAAAGTAAATCTGCACCAATCATTGGAGAAGCAATTTTTATTGAGCATTAACAGTAGAAAATTCGCACCGTTCTGGTCAATTGAAATTATCTAGGGGCAAGTATGTATTGACAATTTCTGGTGTAAGATTTGCAACAATCTGCTGCATGGAGGGGCAAGCTGAATTGAAAATTCCTGTTGTAAAAATAGCAGAGTTCTGGTGAATGGAGGGACAAGCTTTATTGAACATTTCTGGTAGAAAAAACTACAACGTTTTCGTGAAAGAACCTCAAGGATATTAAATTCTGAGGGCAGTTCCAAAAGAAAAGATTTCTGGAGATGATTCCATGAAAATTCTCTAAAATAATTTCTAGTGAATGCAAGATAATTTCTAAAAGAATATCGAGAGAATCAAATATTGAATGGAATTCCAAAGGATGTTGAGGAAAATTTCAAGGGAATTCCTAGGATAATTTCCAGCTCCATCTGGGAAGAATTTTTGGAGAATACAGAGGAAATTCTTCTGAAATTTTAGCGGAATTTCAGTTCCAAGGTATTCTGAGAAAAAAAGAGTTCTACTATATTCCGAGAAGAACCTCAAGGATATTAAATTTTTACGACAGTTCCAAAATATATCTGGGAAGAATTCAAAGAAAATTCTGTGAAAAATTTCTAGTGCATCCTGTAGATAGTTCCAAGATAATTTCGAAAAGAATACCGAGAAAATCAAATTTTGAGTGAAATTCCAAAGGGATTTTAAGCAAAATTTCAAGCGTATTCCAAGGATAATTTCAAGCTCATTCCGGGAAAAATATCTGAGACTCTACAGGAATTTCAGTTCCAAGGTGTTCGGAGAAAAAAAATATGAAGAGAAAAATGTCAATAAACCATGTAGGAGCGTTCTAAAAAAAATCGAAAAAACGTAAAGGATATTGAATTCTGAAGACAGTTCCAAAGGATTTCTGGGGAATATTCCAAGAAAATTCTGCGAATAATTTCTAGTGAATCCTGCATCTGATAGTTCCAAGATAATTTCGAAAATAATACCGAGGGAATCAAATTTTGAATGAAAAGGGATGTTGAGGAAAATTTCACGGGAATTCGTAGGATAATTTCAAGCTCATTCTGGGAAGAATTTCTGGAGAATACAGAGGCAATTCTTCTGAAATTTCAGGGGAATTTCAGTTCCAAGATGTAATGAGTAAAAGTCAAGAAGTGTTCTAAAAATAATTCCAGTGGACTTCTGAGAAGAATTTCAAAAGAGCTCATAGAGTTCTAAACATTTCTAAAAGAACCTCAAGGAATTCTGATGATGGAATTTTTCGCAACTATACAAAGTTTAAAAACAGCTTTTGGATTCCCTAATTGAAAAGTTTGTATTAGTTTACTATTGAACCTTGGTCTATTGTTGTCGTACTAAAAATTCGTCTAAGAATCTTCTCTGAAAATGTCAAGTCATTTGTTACCGTGGTTATAATGTTACAGCGCTGCAATAACTTCGGGTTTGTTCTTTATATCATCTTTACAACATGTTAAATATTCGGCATAACTTTCTGTCACCCCGACTGGCGGTACTTTGGGACAGAGTTGACATGCTCAATCCTTCGCACAAGTCATCATTCCGTTAACAATCCTGTACTCGCTTGTCAAAATAGTTTTGTGCGCTTTTGTTCCAATAATTACATATGTTTTAAACCTTTTTAATGATCACCTTGGCATTTAGATCAAAATTTGAAGAAAAAAAAATTAACTACGATTTTTGCTGAAAATGACCAAGTTTAACGTACTCACAACGGTTATGGTAAAGTGTAACTACAACAGCATATAAGGCTTACAAAACCTTGAAATAGTCAAAAATAAACTGTAACGATGCCTTCAAAATATACAAAAACGTACTGCACAAAATATCAGAAAGGTAACTGAATAAAAGATGATACCAGGACCTTGAAGAATATATTTTTCTGGGTTTATATTTTTAACCTGTAAAGAAAAACATTACGCAAAATATTATTACAACGATTCCTACAGGGTTCAGACATTGGAAGAAAGCGACCGAGTTGCTGGGCAAACACAATCGCAGTGATACCCATATTGGTAGTATGGAAGCGTGGAAAAATGTCAAAACCTCAATTCCTGAGGTCCTGACAGCGAAGCAGATTTCTTGGGAGCAAATGATGGCAGTATGTTTTAACGATACCAGCACAATGGCTGGCAGCACTGCTGGTTTACAAGCCAGGTGCAAGGACAAAAACAGCAATATACTTTCATGAAGGGCTTTGAGTGTGTTGGTTTATTTCCTTTTAATTCCGTTATAATTGCTTATCTTTTGACAGATACGCGTCTACTACTTGCAGACTTCATCAGTGCCAAGTACTCAACACAACATCACTGATGAAGATTGGATTGATCAAGAGCAATATACTGTTTATTCACTGCTATGCGCACTGTTTGAACCTTGTGCTTGTCGACGCAGTGTGCATGCGAAATATTGGTCATTCATGTCGGTTTGTCTGTGCTATCATACCCCATCTGACGTGACTTCAGCTGAATCCAACCACCAAGGCAACAACATTGCAGCAAATGGTTAAAGACCTACTATCGCAACCATTTGATGAACCGATCATCATCAACATCGTCGATGGGATTAAACTGCCAATTTCCATTGGCTGTCTGAAAGCAGTTTGCATTGTAAAAGATGAACCACCACCGGAGCAAAAAATAAATAAAATTAGCTTAATTGAACACAAGTAGCACTGTTTTAGTGGTAGGTGGACAGCACCATCCACCACGCACTTTGGAGTACTCTCCATCCCCAGATTAAATGCACCATAGAAGAAAAAAATTGCCCCTCCTTAACAAGATTCCTGTGCACGCTAGTGCAGACTGCATATAAAATTCGTGAAAATTAGCATTAAATCATAATTTTTATCAAGCCTGCGTAAAATCCTTCCAATATAACATTCGAATTGATGTTTATAACATGGATTACAACAGAAATTGAAAGGGCGATTGCCGTGAGAGACCTAGCACACGCACTCTACACGCGAAATCCCAACAGGAGAAGGAACGACAATCAGTGGAACGACTTTGTACGAAAACGCAGTAAGGCAGCATCGTTGATCTCAGCAGCAAAGAAGCGATACGGGGAAACGCATTTTGCACACAACCTCCCTGCAAAAAAGCTTTGGAGCAACCTCCGGCGTGAGGGTGTGCATAACAACGCCAAGAAGAACGTTGCCGCTGAACATGCTGATCCTGATGAGATGAACCGTTTCTTCTGCGAGGGACATCGACTGCTTGTGACTGACAATAGAGCAGAAGTTGAACCGGCGCACCGTACCGCTACGGACCGTGGTGGGATGCAGTTCGAATTCCGAAGGACTACAGCCAACGAAGTGTCACGCAAGATTATGGAAGTTCAAACCAATGCTGCAGGTTCAGATGGAATCCCTATCTCATTCGTTAAGATGTTGGTCCCGTTTGTACTGCCTGTACTGGTTCACCTGTACAATGCGGTGATTGAATGATGTTCTCATTCTCCTTTTTCATTCCGCAAAAAAAGCATGCATAGATTTAAAATATTGTGCTGATAAAATTACACTGAAGTGAAAATAATGTTTTGTTACTAAACACCTCATGTTTAATTCATTCAATGTTTGATCAAATTGTAAAAATCTGTGTAATCTGTTGTTAAAATTTTAGAAATCTGTAATCTGTGAATACAGAATATTGGTTTTAAAAACTCTGAAAATCTGTAGAAATACAGATTTATTTGTAGTTTTGGTAACCCTGATGCACCGGAGTGTGAAGTTGTTGTTATTATTTTCCCCTGGCTAACCTAAAAAATGTATGAAATTAGATCTGCCTAAATGAGTTTGACAGCGATTTGTTATGTATTTCCCTCGGATTTTCACTAACACGTTCTCACATAACGCACCAATACAACCGGACATGAAAATCTCTATTATGCCTCACCTGTCAGCGATGAATACTATAAACAGCGCAGGCGATCGAGCTATGATGATGACTATGAATTTTTACCGGATCAGCAACCGAATATACATTTAAAAAATCCGTGGAAAAAAAAGAAATTCATTCGCACGCACAGCCTACTCCTCTAATCTAATTTTCTCTAAGTTAATAAAATTTGCCCTTAATTTTTCTAAACTTCTCATGAATTGCCTGAACTACCCTGAAGGACTCGGACCATGTTAAAAGTTTTTGCAGTTGGAAATCTTATATTTTTTCTTATGTTTTCGGAATTACTCTGAAGTTTATTGAACTTTCCTTAAACTGCTCCCGCATTCTCTTCATGTTCCGCTAATTTCCTGATGCTCTCGGAACTTTGCAGAATATATCGAAAAATTTGTTGAGGTTCTCGGAACTACTTGAAAGTTTTTGCACTTTACTTGAAGTTAATGAAACTGCCCTGAGGTCTTTTTAATGTTACCTGAGGCTATTGGAGCATTCTTGAAGTACTCCCAACTATCCTGTCTAGAAATGATTTTCCCATATTTTTATATTATAGTCACTTTAACGCTCTTGGGCATTCGTGACTTGTACGGGGGTTGGGATTTGAACTCGTGACTTTGGCGTGAGAGGTATGGATGCTAACCACTACACCAGGGCACTCGTCTTCCGTTATATACCTGATATATTTCTGAAGTTTTCTAAAATGCTCAACTCACCCCAAAAGGCTGAACTTTCCTTAAGTTTTTGAAACTTCTCTGAAGTTATCGGAACTGCCCTAAAGATCTGTAAGCTTCCTGAAGCTCTTGGAACTGTTCCCACATTTTCCTCAAGTTGTCTGCAGTTCTGTGAAGTAGTCCGAACTTCCTTTAAATTCCCTAGATATCCCTGAAGTGCTCAGAGCTTCTTGAGAGTTCCTGCATCTTCTCTGAAGTTAATGAAACCACCCGGGTCATTCCAGCTTTAGGGTGTTTGCTCTAAAGTGCTTGGTTCCCTCGAGACAAACCTGAATTTTTAATATTTTAAGATTTTTGTTTTGTTTTTTTGAATTGATTACTCCGCCATCGAACAAGTTATTTGTGTTCTTGATTCACCATTTTAAGGGGTTTTTGATTTAGGTCATTGACAATAAAGCATAGTCACAGATTATTGGATGGTTTCTAAATGATTGAAAAGGACTCTTTTTCATACCGAGCGGGTTTTTGTTGTTTTTCAAGATTTTGACCCAAAATTCCCTCCACTTATTAGAAAACCTAGATAGGTTCTAGTATAGTAGATACTAGATGTATTCCGAAAAAGAAATCTGTCTGTTGATTAAACTTCTCTGAAATTCTCGGAATTAACTCCAATCCGTATTAGGTTCCTACAGAATTCGTAAACTGCCCTAAAATGAATGGACTTGTAATAACGATCCCAGAAGTTCTTTGGACTTTCAAGATTTTCTTGGAACCTCTGCGATGTTTCTAAAAAAAATCTGAAGTTCTTTAAACTTCCCTGGACTTCTTTAGGCTTCACTGAAATTTTCAAAACTTTCTGATGGTTTCCACTGTTTTGCTAAAATTAGTGGAACTGTCCTTAACTTTGCCAACAAAACCGTTCCCATTCTATTACCACTCCCTGTATTATGATCCAACGTTCCTGCGAGTTTTTCCCGTGTGTTTTCCGCCTCCTTTGCTGCCTCCTGTTGGGTCACAATGTCTGGCGTGTGAAAATGTTCACATGATGACCGTCGTCGTTGCCATCAACGGTCGGAGAGGGAGCGAGAGAGAGAACGAGAAAGAGAAAAAGAGAGAGCAAGCGAATGAAAATGAGATCGTGCCGAGAAAAAGAAGAGAGCACCGTCCCATGCCTACCATATGCGACTGCAAATATATGATCACAAACGATCGCAGTCGGGGCAGTTGGATCGCATTCTCTCGCAGTGCTACTTAGTTAGTTCTACTCGCTTGCGGCGGTTCTCACCATAGGAGGATTCTAACCATTCAGGAAAAAAGGAAAACGTGTGTGTGTCTTTCGCTGCAAGAGGATTTTCTTCCTTCTCCGGACCGGTGCGTTGTGCGTTCACTGATAAATCTCCAATTTGATCGGATGTTTTTGCAAAGAAATGATCTTACCTCTCTCAGACCGTAGTTTTGTCCGGAATGATACTAACGAAAAATTCCCCCCTTTTTTTTCTTATTTCAGGGTACTACAGTGCTCCATGAACCGTTGCGAAAGGAAGTGATCGGTCAGACGTTTATCCCGCAAACCTTGCTCACGGATTACCTTCGTGACTTGGCGGAAAGTACCTTCAGGTAAGTGCGTAGGTGCGACGACCTAGTTCGATACATTTTCTTCCCATTTTGGTCGTCGCAGTTGATTGATGACCATTTAACCTAATTTGGGTCCCACCTACTCAACACAAGACGTTACCTACGTGGATGTGCGTGTGTGTGTGTGTGTGCTTAAAGTGTGAATGTGTGAGCGTGTCGAGGAAAATCTGCCGGGTGTTTAAAAATAACCCATCGAGTGGCGGAAAATGGAGGAGTCCCGTCATACATTGTGTCGTGTTGGTATTCGAATCAGTGGTGCGTCGGGTGAGTTCACCACTCCGTGTATTGGTGAGTGAGTGGCGCAGCACAAACGAGGAAAACTTGTGGTTTTGTGCGATTCTTTTCCACCGTCTTCGACGGTTGTTTTTCACAAAATTAGGCAAGGTTTTTTGGCCTGAAGCAGCACTAAAAATAAAATCGAAGAGGTTTTAGGCCTAACGTAGCTGCAAGCTGGTACTGCGATTGTGTGATTGTGCGAAGGCGTTAATACCATCGTCATCATCGGGATGGGATGCATTTTCTCTACGCTAGATTGCAATTCAGTTTCGAGCGGATGCAATTGTTGATGGCAGTTGGACACGGATGGGATCGCATATGTTTGTGCAGACATTTTGTGGACGTGTTTATATTTGTGTGGCAATTTAAAGCAAGTTAAAGCTCAAACTGACCATTCCTTTCCATTCTCGTTATCATCCACAGGGGCAGCAATTACAGCCTTCTGAGTCACAACTGCAACACCTTCAGTGAAGACCTGTGCCAGTTTCTGTGCGGCATCGGCATTCCAAAGTACATCCTAGACCTACCGACGGAATTTCTATCCACTCCGTTGGGTCAAACTCTAGCCCCGTTGATTGCCAGTCTCGATTCGGGTGGTGATCCGACGGCCAACTTCCAACACGAGTCGGATTTCCTTAGGTCGGGGCGCGAAAGCAGTCCAGGATTCGATCAGCTGAACAACCAAATCGAACAGGCCCGGCAGCAGTCGCTGGAGTTGAACGAACGGCGGAACAAGATCCGTGACAAGATCGACAAGAAGAGCAAAAAGAAGGAGAAGAAGTCCAAAAAGGATCGCAGCTCGGGTGACAGTGATCAGAACTCTACCGGGATGTCTGAGGGTGAAGCGGAATCGATGAACGGCGTCAACGGTGTCAATGGATCCATTCCACCGGAGATGCTGCCTTCGGAGAAGGTCCTGAAGGAAGAGGAAGCCGAACGGTTGGCGGAGGAGGAGCGGAAGAAGAACCGTGAGCCACCAATTATCTTCAAGGAAGTAGATGTAAGGGCTTGACAGTTCGCCACTGACTATCTGGAGTTATAATAATTTCCTTATTCTTTCAGCCAAAAGTCGAATTGGAATGTTTGGTCAATCTGGTCGATGGAAAGCTCTCTGAAGAGGAGCAAGTGGCAGTAGACGAGCTTCATCAGTATCTCCTGCTGGGAGAAGGCGCGTGGGCGTTGGGTGATGGCTTCCTGGTATTCGTCGGACGCATGTTCCGTGATAGTTCGCTGTCGACCGAAGTTCGGGTCCACTTGCTTCGTGCCATGGCCAACGCTGCCCTGAAGGACGACATCATTCTACTGCTGCACCAGGACAGACGGGAACACGTCCTGATGAACTTTGCCCAGGACATTGACAAACACACTCCAGAGGAGCAACAGGCGATGGCTCTGTTTGTAAGTTTTGATTGGTTCTCGAAACAGATCGCCGTACTCTTTTCCTAACACACCTCCCCTAAACAAATTCCAGATGTGCAATCTTTTCGAGAATGACAACGCTTCCGAATGGCTGCTGTACATCTCCGAGTGGCAGTACAATAACCAATCGATATCGAACATCCGCGCCACTACCAAGGTCGCCGTACACTGTCTGCTGTCGGCCTGTCCCCGACTGAAGGACATCGGCACCGCCCTGGTCCACAATCTAGCATGTAAGGAAGTCAAAACTGTGGTCTTCGACGACGTGGCGGTGGAGATCTCGATGGCACTGTTGCAGTTCTTCAACTCGGAACCATCGGAGGAGCACCTCTTCCGGACGATGAAAGCCCTGGCCAAGTTTGTCAATGTAAGTCACTCGATCGCAAGCCATCTCTGTCCGACAATCAATTATCCCCTTTTTCTCCCGAACAGGTCTCACCAGATGTCCCGCAGTTTATCCAGATGATTGGACCACACCCGAAGACCCTGCGGGGCAAAAGCGATCGAATCAACGAACTGATTGATCAAATTTCCAAAAAAGTCCGTTAACTCCCGTCACGTTTCGTTATGTAGTTAGTTGAAAATTTAATTGTAGAGTCACATACAAAACACACACAAACATACACACCTAAATACAAGGTTGCAAAGACTCATTTCAGCTAAAACAATGTTTTTTTAAATTATGAAATAATTAGATGCCATGATCAAATTTTGAATTGGTAGGATACAAGAAGAGGTTGCAAAGAATGTGTTTGACATATTAAACCTGTTTATTTCACTTCATGAGAGTCACAATCAGCGATTTTTCACAAACTCACTCACTCACTCACTCACTCACTCAGCGATCAGATAATCGCTGATTGTGACTCATAGAAAGCAAAATTTACAGGTTTTATGTTTCCAACGCATACTTTGTAACCTCTTCTTGTAAGTTACAAGTGAAACATGCCATCATACCATCTTTTGGTTTTATTATTCCGAAAAACATTATTTTAGCTGAAATGAGTCTTTGCAACCTTGCCTAAATATAGACATAGTACGTAAATTTGAGACAAGAACTACCCTATCGTTTCGTCCATCTTCCTAAGGAACTGTGGAGCATTATTGCATTTTCGCCATTTGCTAGAATATAGCATACGAACCAAAACCTTCTAAATCAAGTCGGAAAACACACACACACAGCCTTTCCGTTATCACCTAGTGCAATAACTATAACCATTTCTATTTCTCTTTTAAGAAAGTTACGAATAATGTAGGAAAGCAGTGTTGTTTTCTATGCGACAAGTGGATGTTTTTGGTTGAAACTCGTACTAATACGCATAATACAACATTACAATAAATGATATTTTTATGAAAGTGAATCGAATTGGGGTGTGTGTTTTTGTTTTCGAACTGTCCGTAGTGTGATTATCCCTCGAACGCAATTTCAGTTTCTTGCTTTTATTTACACTCAAAACAAGATTGTAAAAGGAAAAATGTAAAAATTTGGGCTTATGTCATGTTGAAATTTATTTAACAAGCAATATAACAATAACCTCACACGTGGTTAACATCCATTTTGGACAAAATCGATCTTGCTGGCAGCATACCACTCCAGAACCACCTTGAAGACTGGAGACTGGAGATGACTTTGCCCCTATGCTTGCGGGTGAACGGCAATACACGCTTTTTCAGACATTCTTCGATGTAAACTTGGGTTGTCATCGTCGAGGATGTGACGAATGGTTCCGTTTTCAGGCCACAACTGCAAATCGCTTGCCAAATCATGGCCTTCTTTGCGAACTTGTCTTGACGTATGTTTCGTCATCGATTAAAGTGCAGCCCTTGTGTTTCGCCAAAACATGGTCGCACACAGGCATGGAAAATCATTTACATTCATTTCGTGCATTCATTTACATTCATTTGCCCCTAACTTTTTTATCAACAGAATTCCGCAAAATGATGTTCTGTATGTTTTGTTAGTAGCTACAACTTGTGTTAACAACTCAAATCCATATCTCTTATTCATGACGAACCAGAGCGAACAGAAACCACTACAGTTTTTCAGTGAATATTTTTTACATTCACTGAAAAACAGTAACAAGATCTGCCCGCTCTAATTCGTGATGCATAAGAAATACAGATTTGAGTTATGAACAAAAGTTGTAGCTAATAACAAAACCTACTAAAGCTCTATACATCATTTTGCGGAATGCTGTTGATGAAAAAAGTTAGAGGCAAATGAATGTAAATGAATGCATGAAATGAATGTAAATGATTTTCCATGCCTGGTCGCACAAGAGCCTTGCACGTTTTTTGGTCACGGAATTCTGCTTCATGTGCCAGTTCGGATGATTTCCCGCTTTGTACGACTTGTGTCATTCCCTGGCAAGGATGTTCCGCACCGTTTGAAAATTGGCATTGTAACTACTGGCCACATCTCGGATCGAAAGACCGGGGTTGACTTTAATGCACCTTAACACCTTGCTGCGCAGCTGACGATCCCTGGTTCCAGTTTTTTCGTAGGTCCGCTAATTACTTTCCACACTCAGGGTTTCCTTGTAGGTTTTGAGTACTCGACAAACTGTTGTTTTCGACATCTTCAGCACTTTAGCCAGCTTGGAGTGAGACAACTCCGATTTTCCAGGTGTTGGTGAACAATATTTTTTCTTCTTTCGAGTCCCATTTGACGTTATTTCTAAACGCGATCGACTACTTTGATCAAACTTGCACCAGTTGTTCTATATAGAAGTGTAAACAAACCACTGTCAAAGATTTCCGATTCCCAACACTAGAGGCGTGCTAGCGCCGCACGAGGGGCGTACCAATTTACCTTTAGTAATCCTTTAACAATACAGATTCTACGTTTGAATTGAAAATTCGAATTTTGACTTTGAATGACGAATTTCGACGTTAACTTATCTAGATAGATCCCCATACATTTCGTAAACTCGCAAAAGTAGCCCTAGCATTCTTGATTCGTGCACCTATGTCGCTCTTGGTCCCGCCGTCTGACGCTATCTGGCTGCCAAGATATTGGTCTTGTTGACGTTGATGGTGAGACCCGCCGCATAGGAGCGTTCGGCTAGGTCGTTGAGCTTACTCTGCATATCAGAGCACCAATGTGCTAATAGTGCAATATCATAAGCCAAATCGAAGTCGCTGAGGTGCTCCCTAGTGATAGGCTGCCAAAGCACACACGGTCAATTGCACCTACTATGAACTCGTCGATTACGATGAGGAACAGTAGCGGTGATAGTATACATCCTTACCACAGAGAACAGACGTCCAAGTTCCATCAGAAACTTGTGTAAAGTTAAGTGGAAACGTCGCCGTTACATACCGCTAGCATCTCCTGATTTCCTATGCGACTACCCGGGTAGGATCGGACAAGGCTCCGTTATGTAGGACTCTACATGTGAAAGCCTCATACTCCGCTTTGATTAAATTCGACGATTCAACAGATTTTCGTGATCGAGTCGGTTGAAAACTTTTTCGCAGTCAATGAATACCAAATAGAGGAACTCTTGACATTCGTTGACTTGCTCCAGTGTGATGCGGAGCGTGAAAATATGGTCCACACAAGATCTTTCGGCACGGAATTTTATCTGCTGCCGCCGGAGAGTCGCATCTCCTATATCCGATTCAGGATAACTTTGTACATAACTTGGAGAACAACACACAGTAAGATCCCCCTTCTTAGGAACCTTCATTAAGACGTCCTGCATCCAGTCGGGTGGAAAATTCACGGTGTCCCAGATGTTGCAGAATAATAGATGCAACATTTGTGCGGATAGCATTGGGTCAGCATTGAGCATCTCTGCTGATATGCGATTGGCCCCGGGAGCCTTGTTGTATTTCATACTTCGGATAGCTGCTTCGATCTCCTGCAGTGATGGGTCCTCGGGAGTTGACGCGAGTGATACCCCGTACCCTTGGTGGATCATGCCGAGATGTTGATGGCTGGTTGTTCGTAGTTTCCGCTGGTCAGTGGGGTCAGTAAGTAACTCGAGGGACTGTCTAGAGAAACCTTCATGACAAGGCTGTGGAAAAAGGGTATGAAAGTATAGAATACTATATATATGATATAGTATACCTAGAAGACTTTTCACTGATGGATCACGCATTTATGGATCCACTGGCTTCGGTGTCTTCAATGAATACTCAACCGCCTTCCGGAAACTTCATGAACCTTGTTCCGTTCATGTTGCTGAGCTAGCAGCAATCAACTTCGCATTGGGGATGATTTCCGAAATGTCCACAGACCATTACTTCATCTTCTCGGATAGTCTCAGTTCTATTGAGGCTATTCGGTCGATGAAACAAGGTAGGCACTCATCTTATTTCCTTTCAAAGGTAAGGGAGCAGATGAGTTTGCTGGTCGAAAGATCGTATATGATTACCTTTGTATGGGTTCACTCACATTGCTCAATCCCAGGCAATGAGAAGGCAGACGTTATATGCGCAAAGGTGGGCGCGCAGGAAGGCGAGATTTATGATAGAAGAATTTCACATCATGAATTTTCCCATTAGTACGTCAGAGTTCTCTTCTAAGTTGGCAAAACGATTGGACAAGTAGTTCTCTTCGGCGGTGGTTACATTTCATTACTCCAAATGTTTCTTTGAGAGCATAGTTCACAGGTTTGGATGTAAGTCGGGGCTTCATGCGCGTGATGTCAAGACTTATGTCTAACCACTACTCGCTAGACGCACATTTCTACAGAATAAACCTTGTTGACAGCAATATATGTAGGTGCAGAACCGGTTATGATGACATCGATCACGCAGTTTGGCATTTGTGGGATATAGGCCACTCTATTATTGACGAGTGCACGGATGGATTTGAGTTCACTCACTCGACAAAAAGTGACACAACAGCGGGGCCCTGTTGACTAAAAATGAACACATCAATAATACTCGCGTAACATTTGAAAAGGGCCTATCAACTTTTGTAAATAATTTGCTAGGTCCTTTTCACGAGAACCGAAGTACGCCCACGCAAACCAAGAGCACTATGGGGAAGGGGAGAATTTCCTTTGCCCGATGGTGTTAGTAGTTTACGTGAGCGTATTCGGTTCGCGCGAAAAAGGCTTAACAAGTTTTGTGTACATAAGTTGATAGACCCGTTTCAAATGTTACGTGAGTATTATTCATGTGTTCATTTTTAGTAAACAGGGCCCCGCTGTTGTGTCACTTTTTGTCGAGTGAGTGAACTCAAATTCATCCGTGCACTCGTCAATATAAGAACAGCCCTATTGAATGAGAGTTCACTCGTGCCTATTATCCCGCCAGTTAGTGCTCACCCCTGCCATAAGTGAATATCTTATTGGAGAGTAATCATCGGCTCTCTCTCTCTCTCCCTTTTCCCTCCCCTGTTACGCTTCAATCCCTTCCTGAGCACTTGCATTCTCACGAGGCAGACTCTGCCTCTTTGCACCTCGGCCTCGGACCATCGCGTGGATAGGACGTATTATCAAGTAAGTAGCCGACCATCCAAGCATCGTCCGACCATCCGATCCCCCGCTGAGGATTGGATGGTAGGACGCCACATTGGCGATCCTGCCAGCTTCGAAATTATTTGTGAATTTATGCATCGAAAATAGGAAATTGTGATTACGAAATAACTTAATGTAGATCCTCAGAAAGTGATTTGCCGTATTTCCGATAATCGTTTCATTCTTGATATCAAACATTAGCTTTTCGTAGAAATTTCATTATTTTTTTTGCTGGCTGAGGTTAGTAGTGCGGCCATTTTCAATAATTTTGCTTCGGATCGGCTAATAAAAAAAAAAAGAGTAAAAAATAATAATAATATTGTTATGCATGTCGGTTACAAGGCTATAGAGCTACGAAAAAAATTGTTACAAACATGTGAGTGTAGTGAATCGCGTCGATTTCATTGTAGTGTGGGTGTGCTTGGAGAGTTACAATCGTCGTTTGTGGTAATCGACGGATCAGCTTGGAAATAGCGTTTCTAGCAATAGCGCGTTGAGTCAACCGCTGAGAGTGTGCTGTGGCAGCCATTGCGACATGTTTATGTAAAGTAGCGCGTTGGGTCAACCGCTTCCGTGTGCTGTGACAGCCTCGGTGAATTCTACAATAACGTCTTGCAGAAGCGCGTTGTGTCAACCGCTTAAGTGCGCTGTGATAGCCACTGTGACAAAGTAGCGTGTTAGGTTAACCGCTTCCGTGTGCTGTGACAGCCTCGGCGAATTCTACAATAATGTCTTGCACAAGCGCGTTGTGTCAACCGCTTCAGTGCGCTGTGATAGCCACTGTAACAAAGTAGCGCGTTGGGTCAACCGCTTACGTATGCTGTGACAGCCACTGTGAGAGAATAAATGAATAGCGTGTTAGGTTAACCGCTTCCGTGTGCTGTGACAGCCTCGGTGACCGTCTAGTGCGCTGTGACAGCCACATTTATGTATTTTTTTGTAAATAGTAAGCTGGATCATGTACTTCCATGTGCTAGGAGAGATAATCCAACAGAGTGCGTTGAGTCGTTGTGCATCAGCAGTGACACTGACATTTCTTGATCCACTAGAACAGCCATTTTGGCAGAAAATAACGTGTAAACGAGTAAATCACTTTAGAGGACTGTGGCTGTCAAAAGTGGAGTGTTAAATTTGATGGCATAGTTTTTTTTTGTTCGATTACTGACAATTTTGCAATTGCTCGTAATTACTTTTTTTTTCAATTTATCCGGGATATTAATGTGTTATTTTTTTTCAATTCATAGTCACTTCTGTAAAATGTTGGCTGGAACATACGTACGAGCTCCATCAGTGGAGTCGTTGAGTCACTCTGATGAGCCTTGTGATCCAGATGAAGAGTATTTGGATAACATGGAATCAGAAATTATCGGGGCCACAGTAGAGGTGGAATCTCAGGAATGTGAGGTTAACGGCAAGGATCAACGGTCAACGATGGCAAAACCTCGTGAGTCGGAGATTGGCTGGCGCTATTCCACTCAACCGGCCGCTCTCGTGCAAGCAGGAAACTTTACTTCAGGCGGTACTCGTTTGGATAACGCCCCGCATTTTCCGAAGAATGTACCTACGAATAGGCTTTGGGAAGAATGGCATCGTTTTTTGGAGAAATTCGAGATCGCAGCCTCGCTTTCAAATGTAAATGACCCTGCTCAGCTTGCGAAACATCTCTTCATGTGCATGGGAGATGAACTCCAAGACATTGTGAGTATCGCCAAACTGAGACCAGGCTTGAACGATCCACGATGTTATCAATAATGATCGATAATATCAATGCACACTTGCGGAAATTAACGGATCCAGTCACTGAGCACGAGACGTTCAGCAGGATGACTCAAGGAAAGGACGAAACAATTATCAGTTTCCATGCTCGCTTGAAATCGAAAGTCAGGCTGTGTGAATACAGTGAACAGGATGAAGACCGATTTGTTTGCACCCAATTGTTGAAAGGTATGCGTGACAGAAAACTGGCGGAAGATGCAAGAATCCACGGTCACGGCATAGACCTAATCGTGAAGGCTGCTGTACGGAAGGAAGCGTTCACAGTGAACACAATTGCTCACAATAGCGCGGAGGGTGGATCGGAAGTTCTTGCTATTTCTCAGAAATCATCTCAAGAAAACCAACCATTTAGAAAGCACAGTGGAAATGCTGAATTATTTGGTCAAAGGAAAATGCAGCATTATGAAGGAAACCGTAATCAAGGCCGTCGTTCTCGTTGCTGGAGGTGTAACAGTTCAACACACACACAAAATGTTTGCCCGGCCAGGAACAGGAAATGTTTTGGATGTGGCAAACTAGGCCATTTTGCTTCAACTTGTCGTCATAAGAGCATCCGGAATGTCCGCGCTAAGGAAGAGAAGCATAATGCACCATCAGGTTTGACCGATTCCGAAAATCAAAGCCAGGTATGAATCGACACTAGAAGTAGCTATATGTTGAGAAATAAACGAATGACTAGACGTTTACTTAACAAAATTCATTTTTTTTTCGGAGAAGGAGAGAGATGTGGGATATAGGCCACTCTATTATATAAGAACAGCCCTATTGAATGAGAGTTCACTCGTGCCTATTATCCCGCCAGTTAGTGCTCACCCCTGCCATAAGTGAATATCTTATTGGAGAGTAATCATCGGCTCTCTCTCTCTCTCCCTTTTCCCTCCCCTGTTACGCTTCAATCCCTTTCTGAGCACTTGCATTCTCACGAGGCAGACTCTGCCTCTTTGCACCTCGGACCATCGCGTGGATAGGACGTATTATCAAGTAAGTAGCCGACCATCCAAGCATCGTCCGACCATCCGATCCCCCGCTGAGGATTGGATGGTAGGACGCCACAGCATTGCCCGGGTAATAACGCCTCCAGAGCACGACTATTGGATACCCTAGTGGCCCGAGGTAGACAACCCTTCCTAAGAGTAAGAGATGTATTGGGAACCCGTGATCTAAAGAGCGAACACGAAATTATTGCGACACATTCAACAGGGCATAACTTTTTTACCATTGGGTAAAAATCAACCAAATTTTGCACACTTTCTCATTGATGTGTATTGTGTACATGCTGTCAAACTCGAAGTCGTGTTTTTCGATTCAACGAAAATGGAGGTGAACCAACGCGAGTTGAGAGAACAAATTCTTTCCAAACACCTGGAATTTCCTGACCTGTCCCACCAGCAGTTGGGAAAAATGTTGAACATTCACCATTCAACCGTCTCCAGAGTGTTGAAGCGGTTCCAGGAGCGGTTGACGTTGGACCACGGCAAAGGAGCTGGAAGAAAACCGGGACCGGAGAACAAAAAGACGGAGGGAAAGGTGAAGCGGATGATTAAAGCAAATCCCAACGTCTCAAGCCGTGATTTGGCTAAAAAGACCGGCATATCGCAGAGCTACGTCCAGAATGCAAAGAAGAGAGCTGGACTACATACATACAAGGTACAGAACTTCCCAAACCGCGATGAGCGGCAACAATCGACGGCTTAAACTCGTATATAAAAGCCGATTTTAAGCAAATTCCGGGGTTGGAGTTTTTCACCGGCAAGAGCAAGTTCGATGTGGACGACAAATTTAAGAAGAAGAAAATGTCGAAGTTCGCCTCCAAATATCTCATTTGGCAGGCCATCTGCTCTTGCGGACTGAGGAGTGAGCCTTTCGTGACGAAGGGCACAGTAAATGGCGAGATCTACAAATCTGAATGCCTCGAGAAGCGCTTTTTGCCGTTCTTGCAGCAGCACGATGAAGCTCCGCTATTTTGGCCAGATTTGGCATCATGCCACTATTCTAAAAGTGTCCTGGAGTGGTATGAGGCCAATTCTGTCCATTTTGTTCCAAAGGACATGAATCCGCCAAACTGTCCGGAGCTGCGCCCGGTGGAGCAGTACTGGGCAATAATGAAGCGGGAACTTCGGAAGAGCAAGAAGACAGTCAAAGACGAGAAGGACATGTTAAGAAAATGGAAAAAAAAAAACTGAGAAACTGGTACCGGATGACACTGTAAAGACTTTGATGGAGGGCATTAAGCGAAAATGCGTTCAATTTTACACTCAAGGCTCCATCGATTAACTTTTCTTTTGATTTTTGAAGTAAATATATGTATAAAACTACCCTAAAATTTTGGTTTGATTCTAAACATTATAAGAAAATTAGCATGACATTTTCGGTGTCGTAATAATTTCGTGTTCGCCCTTTACATGCAGGCGATCTACGAATTCCTTTGTTTGTCTGATGTTAGAGTTTGATGTGACCATCCCCTCCTTTCCACACATTTTCCTTCCTATCGCCACTAGTAGTAATTGGTACCTAATACTAGCCTAGATTTACTGCTGTTTAAAATGTTAATTAAAAAAATACGGAGTTTTGGCTCCACAAAGTGTCACATACAACTGAGCCTAGTAAATAAACGAACTTTAAAAAAAAATCTATTCCATTCAACATTTGTGAATGTATAGTAGGGTGCTTCATTCTGAAAAAAGTGATGAATTTCTGATGGGCCAGCCTCCAGTTCGATTCATAGCCCCAAAATATGAACCTGTGCAAAAATTGGTAAAGATTGATGAAGGTTTAGAGGTCGCGCCAATGATTTGAAATTTGTATGGGAATTACTATGGAAGAATTTAAAAAATCGCTTATATCGCTATAACTTTGCTTCTACTTGTCCAAATGTCGAAAAAATTTAGTATGTTATTGCTATGGCAATAAACAAAAAGCCTACAGTTGCTACGCTCAGTTTTGCAGCGTATCAAGAATTATAAAAATGTGAAAAAATGGCAAAATAGGGTAAATTGACAGATGAATATGTACAAGGCAACAACGCCAATTTCATCGCAACAACAACAGGCTTGTTGATCATTGTCATGACAACCACATATTTTTTTTTTTCAACGTTTGGACAACTACAACCAAAGTTAGAGCAATGTAAACGAAAATCAATAATTTCCCATACTAATTCACCAAAATCTCCATACAAAATCCAAATCATTGGCGCGACCTCTAAACCTTCATCAATCTTTACCATTTTTTGCACAGGTTCATATTTTGGGGCTATGAATCGAACTGGAGGGTGGCCTATCAAAAATTCATCACTTTTTTCAAAATGAAACACCCTAAATTGTATAGCTTACGCTTATCTTTCGTTTGACGTACGCTTGTCTGGCGGAATATTACCCGTGTAAATAGCACGTCAAGAAGGTGTAGATGATGTGCGACAACACGACGATGAATTGTAGCAATAAAATATCGGCGATACATGTAACTTGCACCAGACATATTGCGCATTTTGCACAACTTTAGACTCCTGTGTAGAAAATCATTGCACAGTAATATTTTCGAACAGGCCAATAAATTTAAAAATTGACTTATTTGAAAGCAGTAGCAGCTTTAGAACAGTACTGTCCAAGTAACATTTTACGTTTTATGAAGTACTACAAGACTACTGTAAACGACATTCATAGAACCCTGGTGAAGACAGCTTTGTCTTTATTACATCCACCAAAACCTCATTCCTCATCCAGAATCAGTTGATGCATCCTGGAGAAGGTTTTGAAGGGAATATTTTTGAGGCCCTTCAAGATTGATCTGTTTCAAAATGATGGATGAAAGCATTGATAACCATTTGAAACCCATATTTACCTTAGCCGCTTGCTAAATTCACTAAAAACAAGCATCAATCAAGATTTTTTTTTATAATCCATATCAATCAAGATGAAAAGGAATACAAAAATATCATCCGATCTTAATTGAATTGAAACAAAACAAAACTCATCTAAACTGAAACTCTACAAAATCCTCCTATATTTCCTCATTAAAGTGAAGTAGTTACCAAAAAGATTAAAACTGTTTTCACATTGTAGCCAAGTTTTAGGTGCCAGATTAAATCTAATGTGAAATGTGCTTCGGAAGATCGAGGCGTCTCTGAAGCTTTCGATGATGAGTGTACTCCGATCTTCCAGTGTCTGAAGACCAGCCAGGTGGTGGATCTCAGAATTTCGAGCCCACGGGGGACTGTTGAGGATCATCCTATGGATCTTGTTCTGGATCCTTTGGAGTTTGAGGCGATGGCACCTAGCACAGATCTCTCAGATTGGCATTCCGTATTCAATGGCTGGGAGGATGATTTGCTTGTGTTTTTGAGGGAAAGGGTTGACTTTCTGTTGATAAGAGGATAGAGCGACCTAATCAAGATGTTGCACTTGGTGGATGTTTTGTCCACATGGGAACGGAGGGGGAATACCACTTCACTCGACCATTCAATGGGAGTATTATCAAGGTGGACTTTCAAGTTGTTACCAGGCAGGACAAGCCGAGGTGAATTGGAGTCCGGAAATAGTATGGTCTGTGCTTTAGCTGCATTGATACAAATTTTTCAGCTTTTGAAATAGTCGGACCGAACATCCAGGCCTGATTGAAGTTTTCTCGTCAGAACACGGATCACTCGACCCTTATAGATGATGACAGTGTCATCCGCAAACATTGACAAATATCACCACCCGGAAGTGGAGGAACATCTGACGTAAAGATGCTGAAGAGGATAGGACCAAGGAGGTTATTTACCCTGGGGAACCCCAGCATCAACGTTGAACGTATCAGAAGGTGAATTGTTCAAGAAGACCTTTGAAGAGTAGTTTTTGATTATCTTAACAAGGAAGATCGGGAAGTTGTATCGATGCAGCTCTTGTACACAGGCCATCATGCCAGACATTGTCGAACGCCTTCTCAACGTCCAAAAATGCCATAGCAGATGTCTTGGAAACGGACTTGTTCCGCTTGATGATGTTAGTAACCCGTGAGTGTTGGTGGATGGAAGAGTGGTCATTCTAAACTCGAATTGCTCGTTGAGGAGAGTGTTATTATCATTTGAAAACACCAGCAAACGACCGAGTATCAGCTTTTCGAATAGCTTCGAAATGGAGGACAAAAGGCTGATGGGGCGATAGCTTTTGGCACTGGTTGGGTATTTGCCAGGCTTCTGGATTTGAATGACCTCGGCTAACTTCCAGAATGCAGGGAAGTAGCCAAGCACCAAAACTTATTGAGGGCCGTTGCAAGGTGCTCGAAGAAGTCAACACTCAAGTTTTTCAACTCGAGGTTGACCACTCCATGGACACCAGCGGCCATCATGTTCTTCGTTGATTTAATGGCTGCCATCACCGCATCAGCCGATATTCTACTTTCGTCAGGGTTAACTTCGGGGGTGGCAGCTACTCTAGATATTGCCTCCGATACTACAGGCTCGTGGGGATTCACCATGGCTTAGCCAAGGTTATGGGAATTCACAAAGTGTTGACCAAGAACACTGATAAGGATGCCATTTTCCAGAACGGCTTGTTTGCAAAATCGTTATATCTGAGATCCACCATCCTGGATTGGATGATTTGGTTTTACACGGTTGCAATTGGTCTTCAGATTAGGCAGCCGAGTACGCTGGTACCAACGATCAATACGAAACTAACGATTTTAAATTGGCTTACTACTTGACTAGCCTATTGGTCCCAAGCAAATGATTAACGTACCCCATTCTAGCGAAATTCTAGTACTATACAATGTTTGTTTTGATTCGCTATGAAAGTTTGACAGATAAAATGAGGGGTTAGTGGGATTTCCTATGTTTCGAGGGGTGAATCGATTAGCTAGGGACCGAAAAGAGTACCAGAGCTGAGCCAAAAAGTTGAGCACGTTTCTTCGGGACCTTCTAGTCTTAGAGTTACCTCTATGCTGGTACTGCCTACAAATCGTGTTGCGGAGTCTAATGAGGTAATTAGTGGGCCTGTCAAGGTTCAGAGCATTACTCACCTATCGGGATACTGGCACATGTTGCTCCCTTTCCCGGGATATCGCTTCATCAATTGAGCGGTGACACCGGTCGATGTCGTTGGTCGTTTCCGGCTGGACGTCATAGTCAATACTGGCGTCAACGCAGCGTTGGAACTGCGCCCAGTCAGCGCGTTGATAGTTGCGTCAGGAAGCTTCGAATTGATTCATGGAGGAACCCACTTCGGCCACCATTGGATAGTGGTCCTAGGTGAGTTATAAACCACAGGTTGCGAGATGTTGTTGGCCAAGTTGCTGATGTAGATGACGATGGTGGCGTGTGTCCGGTCTCAGGATGTTGTACTACGCTTCCTGCAGGTCATTGTACTTAATGGTGCCATTTTGGTTGCGCTGACTGTTTCCCCAAGCTTGATGTTTGGCGTTCAGATCCCGATGTTGATCTGTTTGGGGTAGTAAGCCACAACGATGGTGATGTGGCCGACAGGAGTAGAAACTTCCACCCCTATGGCTTCGATCATCTTCAGCTGGAAACTTGGCAGCAGCCAACAGTAGGTGCTTCTCCTTAGAGCGATAGCCACTCCTCCTCCCCCGGAGCTGGATCGATCCAGCTTCACAAACCGGAAATCGGGAAGGAAGACACTAATCTCGGGCTTCAGGTGTGTTTCAGTGATTATGGCGATATTGATGTTTCGTTCGTTGAGGAATTCAACGAACTTGATGCTCTTGTTGTTGTGCGAGCAAGCGTTCCAATTAGAAATCTTGATGACTTCACGGTCCATACTTATTGATGAGGTATACGGCATCATGAAGCTGTTCTGTTCGGTACTGCAGGTGCGCTGGATCATAATGGCTTCTGTCACGAGTGTAACAAACTCCACAGTTGTAAGCAGATGTAAGTGAGTGGAAGTGGCGGAAGCACAGGAATTTGGCGCCGTTGAGGAAAGTTCTGCCCGTCATTTTCTGGCACTCATCTGCGGCCAGGTTGATTCTGCGTAGAGGTGCGGATAGCAATGAATTCAACTCGTTTCGGGCATGTCTAGCTGGTTTCCCGATGTGCTGCTCCCCAATTGGCACATTTGGGGTCTGAGTCCTCCTTTAATTCGTAGGCATCAGGTGCGTGCTGCTGCCACAGTTGTTGCAGCGGTAAGCCATGTGGCAGTTTCTCGTTCCAGGCCTGAACAGCATGCAGTTTGCGCATTGGTTAACATCCCGGTGGACTGGCTTGTACCGTTCCCAAATCACCACGATGTGGAAAAGAGGCCGGAACGTTCTGTAGGTCCTTCAAGCATGTTGAATTCCTTTCCAGGTGAACCAGATACAGCCGGTCGCGATACTTACGTGAAGCATCATGACGATTTATCATGTTGCTTCAATTCATCTGACTGTTTACATGTCGGGAAGGCCACGCAAGACCATACCCCACGTCCAGAAATCTTCCATGTTTTTTTTTTGCTCCAGCAACGCTTCGACGCCCTTTTAGTGGTTCATCAGCTTGATGACTTCAGTGCACAGGCGCATGGTACACTTGAGACCTTTGCCGATGTAAAAATCGATTTTCTCCCGAAAGCCTTCCGGGAATCGTTTTGCAAAGAACGGTGGAACTTTCTCTTTCTTTTCCATCTTCGACTCATCGCCGTTTTCCAGCATGGCGTAACGATTATTCGTCAACAGCTTCTTCGATACCAATTGTGCACTGGCACTGTCCGATCGCTTCCCCGAATAGCAGTCGCGTCAACACTCGAGATAGCGAGTAAAAAACCGAGCTGTACTGCTTGATGGTCAATCAGAGAATGATCAACGATAATGGTGGCAAAGTTACCTGGAAAAAGTTAAACGTCAAAACTTGTTTATCTTTCGATAGTTTTGTTCTTAGGTTTGTTGTGTGATAATTGCAACGAGATTCTACTACAGTGTTGGGTCAACGAGTTGCGGACATCCTCAATAAGGACGATTTTCTCCCAATGGAAGCTACTCAAGAAAGTGTCTGGAAAGTGTAAATTGGAACAGGTAGGGGCTGAATCGTTCCGGAAAGGTTTCCCTTCTCCCGGACGATGCAATGAAGTTTATGTGCGCTTCCTTGGCTTTTTTGGAAGAGTTAACCCTTTCGCCGAATGAAATCGCTGCTATGAGTCGAAAGGCAGCCAATTTCCAGTTGACTGACAACTTCTGTAGTTCCGTTTCAGCAGATTTCCGCAGTCAAAGGATGGCACATGTTATTCAGATCATCATGGAAACGCAATTTATGGAGAAGGCTGGTCTGTTTTTATTCAGAACATGACGCAACATTTTAAGAGTCGAATTTGACGGCTTTCAGTGCTTCATGGACCGCATTAACTTCATTCTTCTCAGTAGGCTGTTCTCTTGTTGTTTATCAGTTCAGCCGGAGCTCCCATGAAGTTCTGGAATTGGATTCCTGTTCTAGTATCGAAGCACCCCCCGACTTTGCGAGCGCCGTATTTTTACCTTCGGGTTGAACCAATTTTCTATTTCCGGAAAAAAGAATTTGAAATGTCAAGTGAGTTTAGTTTTGTTTCATTCGTCCAGAATAATAAACGTGTTTTGAAATCGTAGTAAAAAAATAAGTATATTTTCGATTTCCGAAAGGCAGTCCAAGCTTTAAATCAGCAAAAGTACAGTTCGCTAATACCCAAACATTGGTCCTTCTAACCGGATAATGTCGGACCTGCAAAAGCTGATTAGCCGGAGGAACGCCCTCATGGCTCAAATCAATGAAGAGCTTTCAGTCGCGGACAACATCAAAGAGCGGAATCCGTCCCAAAGTGAGGTTAGGGACCGACTGAATCAGCTAAACGAGCTTGCTGCTAGTTTTCGGGAAACGCAGAGCTCCATCGAGGAGAAACAGGAGGACCCAGTAGCCACCGCATCGGTGCATTCGGTCAGGGAGGAGTTTTTCGGAATGTTCTACAGAGTGAAGGATATTTTCGAAAGTCATCTGGATGAGGTTGGATCTTCCGTGAGTCAGCAAACTGTTGCCAATACGGCCGATTGGAAGGAGGCACTTCATCTGCTCATCGAGACGCAGAGGAAGCTATTGTTGGATCAGGCGATGACAGCAAAAACCGTCGAAAATCTGTCGAAGTTTCCGATAGCTGCAATCAAACTTCCCGACGGAGAACAGGTGTCGAATGCTGCACCCCAGTTGAATGTTCGGTTGCCTGCCATTCAGATTCAGCCATTCAATGGTGAACGTAAACAGTGGATGACGTTTAAGGACCTCTACGTGTCAACAATCCACAATCGGGCTGACATTACAGATGCGCTCAAAATGCAATACCTCTTTTCCTATCTGGATGGAGACGCCAAACGCTTAGTCAACAAGTTCCCTATCTCGGGTGTGAATTACGATAAAGCGTGGGAGACACTGGTCAACCACTACGATAAAAAGCGTTTCACAGTGTTCTCGTTGGTTCACGAATTCATGGCCCAACCGACCGTAACTCCAGCATCGCCGCAGTCGTTGAGCAGACTAGTTACAACATCGGACGAGATTGTGCAACAGCTGGATGCTTTGGGGCAGGAGTTCAAAAGCCGAGATCCGTGGCTAATCCATCTCATCCTGGAGAAGCTGGACAAGGACACACGAGCCAGTTGGTCTCAAGAAGTAGTGGAGATTGAGAACCCAACATTCGAGGAACTGCTGGAGTTTCTCAAAAAGCGCTGTGAGGTGATCGAAACTTGTTCTGCGTTCGTGAAGAAACCAGTGAATGAACCGAAGAAGGAAGTACAAAGATCGGTGCCAATCTCGACGAAGCTGAAGACGCTGTATACGTCAACAACGGACAAAAAGTGCGCGAAGTGCTCCAGTGAGCACAATACGTATCAGTGTGAAGAATTCAAAAATATGAGTGTGAAGGACAGACGTGAACTAGTGCAAAAGGCCAAACTGTGTTTCAATTGCTTACGGCCATTCCATTCGGTGAAGTCGTGTACGTCGAAGTCTGTGTGCCACAACTCCGACTGCAAGCAACGGCACCATACGCTGCTGTGTCCTGTGGTGAAGAAGGCTGAACAACCGGAAGCAGAACAACAAGAAGATTCGGCGGTGGCCCCTGCAAAGGAAGAAAGTGCCATTGTCTCACTGGCGGCGGAAGTTCCGGAGAACAAGCAAAAATCTATCCCGTTGCTGCCAACGGCTGTTGTCAAGGTGCAAAAGGTGGATGGCGATTTTATGACAGCGAGAGTTCTCATCGATTCCGGTTCTCAAGCGTCGTTGGTGACAGAATCCTGTGTCCGGAAATTGCAACTACCACGACGGAACGGCAAGCTAGTAGTCAACGGTCTGGGTCAACAAGAGGTCGGAACGACACGCGGTGTGGTGACATTGCGCCTTGCATCTCGGTTCAAGGACACCCTAGTCTTGAACATTGAGGCCTACGTTCTTGGCAAACTGACTACCACAATACCGTCTCAGCCGTTCGATGTGGATAACATGAAGCTTCTAAATCAACTGGACGGGTTGGCGGATCCGGAATTCAATCAACCAGGCGTGATAGACATCATTCTGGGAGCAGACGTTTTTCTTGCACTCTTGGAGGGAGATCAAGTCAAAAACGAGAGCGGCCAAACAGTGGCCCAACGGACGATTTTCGGATGGATCGTAGCAGGCCGCTACGACGCTGCAGCTGTCATTCAATGCAACCACGCAATTCTCAGCCTGCACGTCGAAATGGATTTGAACCGCACCTTGCAGCAATTTTGGGAACAGGAGGAAATGTTCAAGCCACCATCGCTTACTCCTTCTGAGCAACTGGTTACTGATTATTTCAGTTCAACCCTGACACGAGATGATACTGGACGCTTCATTGTCAGACTACCCTTTGATAATTCGAAGCCAGCGCTTGGCGATTCTCTCGCTGTGGCCACGAAACGGCTCACATGTATCGAAAGACGATTTCATCTGGATGCGGAGTTCAAGAATCAATACACTAACTTCATGCGTGAATATTTGGAGCTCGGACATATGGAGGAGGTTCCGGTAGCCGAAGTTCAGAAGGTTAGCGGTGAGTGCTACTATTTGCCGCACCACGCCGTAATCAAGGAAGACAGCTCAACAACAAAACTGCGCGTTGTTTTTGACGCGTCTTGTGTGTCATCATCTGGAGTTTCGCTCAATGACAGATTGTTGGCCGGACCAAACAATAACGCTGATATCTTCACAGTTTCGTTGCGGTTCCGTTCACATCGTGTGGCTTTCCGTGCGGATGTTGCCAAATTTTACCGTCAAGTACTGGTACATCCAGCGGACCGTGACTATCTTCGTATCGTCTTCCGTGAAGAACCCGATCAGCCGTTGAAGCACTATCGCCTTTGTACAGTGACGTACGGAACGAAAACAGCCCCGTATTTGGCAATCGAGGCCATGAGAGAATCAGCTAAGCCGTACGAAACCGTTTATCCGGAAGCAGTGAAGCGGATCAAGCTTGACTTTTACGTCGACGACTTCCTGTCCGGAGCAGACGACGAGGAACAAGCAATCCGCCTGAAGCAGCAGGTGGTCGAAATCTTATCTTCAGCCGGGTTTGAACTAAGGAAGTGGTCGTCTAATTGTGAGAATCTTTTATCCAACCACTCTTCGGACGAAGCACAACCCGTACATATGAAGCTTTCGGATTACAACGAGGCAGTGAAGGCACTGGGCATCCTGTGGTATCCGTCTCGAGATGAATATGGATTCAAGGTTAGTTTTTCCCCGCACAGTGTCAACACTAAGCGCCAGATGATATCAGATTCGTCCAGATTATTCGATCCGTTCGGATGGTTGGCTCCTGTAATAGTCAAAATCAAAATTCTCTATCAACACCTCTGGCTTTTCGACATCGCCTGGGACGACCCGTTGCCGTCAGCCGTCGAGCAAGAATGGCAAGCAGTGAAGCAAAATCTTCATCTACTCGAGTCCATCCGAATTCCACGGTGTATTTTTCCAAGCCGGGACCGTGTGCAGTTACATGGTTTTTCGGACGCCTCCGAACAGGCATACGCTGCGGTGGTGTACGCGAGAACAGTCGATGATCAAGGCAACGTTTCGGTGGTACTCATTGCGGCTAAATCTCGGGTGGCGCCAATCAAGCAAGTGTCACTACCTCGTCTAGAGTTGAACGGAGCGCTGCTACTCACAGAGTTGATGCGTCGGATTACTGAAGCCTTGCCACACCAGCAGATCGAACACTGGGCATGGACAGATTCGAGCATCGTTCTGCAATGGCTGTCTTCGCATCCCCGAAGGTGGAAGACATTTGTAGGAAACCGGACATCTGCAATTTTGGATTACCTGCCACGAAGCTGCTGGAATCACGTTTCTAGCAAGGATAACCCTGCAGACGTTGCATCGCGTGGACTATCACCAGATGAACTTGTCAACAATCAGCTATGGTTTCAAGGAGCACCGTGGCTGAAAGAAGATGAATCGGGTTGGAAGCGAAGCCCAGCACCACAAGTTGTCGACGAAGATTCGTTGGAGGTCAAACCGATCAAATCGTTGTGTACACTGACGACGAAAATAATCAACTATGAGGTTGAAAAGCAGCTAATCGTTAATTGTTCCAGCTTTTCACTTTTGGTTCGTTCCTTGGCATGCGTGTACCGTGTGATCTACAACTTCAAATCCGTCGTACTCAAGCAAGGCACCAGCGAGCGACACATTGGAGAGCTGACTTTGGACGAGCTATATCAAGCTAAGATACATCTGTTGCAAGCTGTGCAGCACGAGGTATACGGCCAAGAGTTAGATTTGCTGCGGAAGGGTAAGTGTCTCCAACCTAAGCATATCCTTTCGGCATTGCATCCCTTTTTGGATTCAGAGGGAACCTTGCGTGTGGGCGGCCGTCTACATAATTCGGCCCAGCCATACGAAGTAAAACATCCAATAATCCTTCCACAAAATCATCGAGTTACGGAGCTACTAGTGCGCGATCTGCATTTGCGCAACCTTCACGCAGGATCGTCTCTTCTGACTGCAATTGTCCGTCAACAGTATTGGATAGTTGGTTGCCAGACGGTAGTTCGGAAAGTAGTGCAGGGATGTATGCGATGTGTGCGACTCAAAGGCAAGACTGCTGGTCAATTCATGGGAACCCTTCCACCGGCAAGAGTGCTAGCCACAAGAGCCTTTTCACATGTCGGCATAGACTATGCCGGTCCTTTGAAACTGAAGGCAACATGCATACGAGGAATTAAGATCACCAAGGGGTACATTGTGGTGTTTGTGTGCCTCTCAACTCGAGCAGTTCATCTCGAGGTAGCAAGCGATCTCTCATCGAACACGTTCCTTGGGTCTCTGAAGAGATTCATATCCCGGCGTGGTTACCCTATCGAAATTCGATCGGACAATGGCACCAATTTCATTGGCGCCGATCGTATACTGCAGCAATTCATCGAACAGATTATGTCAAACAGTAAGGATGCCAGCCGTTATCTTTCTAATTTGGGAATCAAGTGGGTCTTTAACCCCCCATCGGCGCCGCACATGGGCGGTATTTGGGAGGCTGCGGTACGCAGTGTCAAGAAGCATCTGGTGGCAGAGTTGGGAGAAGGAGCAATTACGTTTGAGGATGTGTCTACAGTGCTGTGCCAGATTGAATCATGCCTCAACTCGCGGCCTTTGTGCCCCTTGTCCAGTGACCCTGACTGCGCCGAGGCACTGACACCTGGTCATTTTTTGATCGGGCAGCCTATGAACCTGGTTCCAGAACCCAACATGAAGCATCTACCGTCTAACCGCCTAGATCGGTGGCAAGAAATGCAGAGGCATACCGTGAATATTTGGAACAGATGGAAGGACGAATACTTAGCAAGCTTGCAACTGCGTAGTAAGTGGCGTACTTCTCAACCAAATATCAACGTGGGTGAATAAGTGCTAGTCAAAAACGATAACGCACCACCAGCACAGTGGGAATTAGCCAGAGTGGAAATGATTCATCCAGACGCATCAGGAGTGGTTCGGGTGGTGACCTTGCGCCGTGGCTCAACTGTGTACCAACGACCGATCCATAAGTTATGTGTGCTGCCGTCTGATTGAAGCCACTTGTGGCTTCAAGGCGGGGAGGATGTTCCAGTATCGAAGCACCCCCCGACTTTGCGAGCGCCGTATTTTTACCTTCGGGTTGAACCAATTTTCTATTTCCGGAAAAAAGAATTTGAAATGTCAAGTGAGTTTAGTTTTGTTTCATTCGTCCAGAATAATAAACGTGTTTTGAAATCGTAGTAAAAAAATAAGTATATTTTCGATTTCCGAAAGGCAGTCCAAGCTTTAAATCAGCAAAAGTACAGTTCGCTAATACCCAAACAATTCCTTTTCCCTTCCGTCGTCAGTTCGTTGGGCCGTGGAACCAGAAGAAGTTGTTTATCGCCGTTATAAAACTACGATAAATCAGAGTTGTCAGCTGTTGAATTGTTACTTGGGTGATAAACTATACTATTTAATTCGAGCTCTAGAAAACATTAAGAAGCTCAATATTTAAATTTTATGACTATAAGCGAAAACATTACTGGGTACTTATTTTTAGCGCAAGAGTCCAATCAGGTACGAAATCCGCAAAATTATCCAATCGGTTATCTATATGCACCTGTAATTAATGCCTACCATTAGCATAACGGGAATCGATTTTTCTAGGTAAATATAAAACTGCCCACCAAGGTGTAGTCCATTACTGAAATTATGAGAAGAATGTTGAACATCTTCCCAGAATGACAAAGCAAAAAAAAAGTGGAGCTCAAGGGACATCTGCAACTTAAGTCGATACGCCAAAATTAAAGAGGCAGATAAGGGTCATCAATCGAAAAGATAAGTAAATGGCACAGGTAAGAGAACGGTGGAGGCCAATTCAATTCCCTAAATTGAACTAATACACTTTAGAGAACACATGTGTGTTTGTCTCTCACATCCGCTAATGCGTTATCAACTGAACTTGTAATAGGTCTTGTTCTTTTGCTCGCATTCAATGACATCTCCTCGAGTATTATTTAATTAGTGTAGTATTACCCTTAATGCAAATAAACGTCTCCACCGTGCTGTCACAGTCCGGTAACGAGCGATGAGCAGCACAAGGGACTTGGTAGGTTTAGTTTGGGATTTTATCTCGTTGATACCGAGTGGTTGCGATGAAGACCTGTAGAGTTTTATACACAATTCGCCGTTGGTAGTCGAGCCGGTTAGGTCGGCTACTATCAATTCACAATTAGATTAGACACAGTGAGGAGATGGATTCTCCACCCTAAACTGGCTTTATCTCGTGTGTCCGCTGAGACGATTGGGATAATTGTTTTACAACATTCTTTGTGGCCTGTTTTTACGAAGATAGACAAACCTTCCTAGGTTTAACAACACCGTAGTTAGAAGTGAGTGCTGCGTTCCCTAGCAGAAGATTAGTACCGGCAGCAAGGTTGTGATAACTGCACATGAATTTTCGACGCTGGTCGTCTTCTCGGGAAAGCGTGTGAAAGATGAGTACCATACAGGAGGAAGAATTGAAGGAACTCCGGGACGAGAAGCGGAATTCAACCAAATATGACAATCGGAAATCTGCAGCGTCTTGCGGGATCGATTGCATTGGACGGCACCTTCGGCAACGGATCAATATTCTGAACTGGATTGGGACCTACGACCGAGAAGATGGGATATCAGATGTTATCGCGGGTGTTACCCTTGGATTGACCATCATCCCGCAGAGTATTGCGTATGCGGCCCTTGCCGGATTGCCGTCGCAATATGGGCTGTATGCTGCGTACATGGGTGAGTTTTTTTTAAGGGAAAGGTGGTAGCTACATATTTGTTTGCGAAATGTGTAACTGTTTGGTTTAGTAGCGGTAGCCCCGAGATTATCTTGGATTTGTAGTTGATAACGAAACCAACGTTGGATTCAGCTGAAAGTGCTCATCGTGACGATTTATGGGTTTGAGAACAGCTTTGCATCACACTCATGTCATGAATATCCCAAAGTTTACGCAGTGCTTTCAAGGAAATAAAATATCCAAACACATTCCAACTGGCGAAGACCCCCTGCAATGAGATAAAGTTCTTGAAGCTGCAAAAAAACACACCCAAGAAACACCAACAGCGCTGCTGATTCAAAACATGATTAGACTTCATGCGACGAAGAGCCCCAAGAAATTAATTGTTCTTACAATCATTCATATTTTTCGGAAATGATAAGTGATGAAAAAAAATTCGCTCTACAGTGCTCAAACGGTTTCAAATCGAATCTTGATCTGGAACTTTGAACTTGTTTGCTAATAAACTGACTTGGCACAAACCATTTGAAGATTATATAGAAATTACGATAGGAGATTTCTGCATTGATGTTCAGGAGGTTAAGCCCTTTTGAATTGACACGGAATTCTGCTTCATGTGCCGGTTCGGATGTTTACTGGTTGTGTACGACTTGTGTCCTTCCCTGGCAAGGATGTTCCGCACCGTTTGAAAGTTGACGTTGTACCTTCTGGCCACATCTTGGATCGAAAGACCAGGGTTGGCTTTAACGCACCTCAACACCTTGCTGCGCAGCTGATAATCCCTGGTTCCAGTTTTTTCGTAGCTCTGCTGATTCCTTTTCACACTCAGGGTTTCCTTGTAGGTTTTGAGCACTCGACAAACTGTTGTTTTTGGCATCTTCAGCACTTTAGCTAGCGTGGAACCGGACTACTCCGGATTTTCCAGGTGTTTGTGAACAATATTTTTCTTCTTTCGAGAGTTCCATTTGACGTTATTTCTGAACGCGATCGACTACTTTGATCAAACCTGTGCCAGTTGTTTTCTATAGAAGTGTAAACAAACCACTGTCAAAGATTTTCGATTCCCAACACTAGAGGCGTGCTAGCGGCGTCAGCCTTTACTTCATTCATTACTACTAATGGATTAATGAGAAAATGTTTTAGTATGCTAAGATGCCCTGAAAGATTGCCTGCAAGAAAGACGTTGGAACTGGTTCCAACCCCGATAATAAACGAATTCGCTATAAGTGTTGGATGCTTATCTGGTTGATGTGGTAGAAAATCCCGATCTGCCTGACCAAATACTCAAAATCGATACTCGTCGAAGCAATCCCGTCCCATTGCTTGACAAACTGCCGTTAAATGGTACTGCGAACCGAGCTCTGAATTACCACGGCGCCGTTCTGCTGACGGGGGACATCCATCCTCGCTTTTGGTGCTTTTGTTGGGCCTTTCGGATGGTCGTGATTCGGTTCAATTTTTGCTATACACCACCGAGATTTTGCTGCGGCTGTCGACCGAAGTCTCCAGGAGAAAGTCGACGAAGAGAATCTGTCAGCTTGATTTGTGCTTCGTCTTCCTAACGGATTTTCACCTCGGTTTCGTCCGGTAGATCGTTGATGGGTTTGAAGTTCAAGCGAGGATCGCACTCATCGGAAACAGCAGCGACTTCATCGTCATCCTCCTCTTCGATTTCGGCAGTGGCAGCGGGAGCACTGATGCTCTGGCTGAACATTCCACGGGTGAATGGTTTGCAGCGTTGCCTTCGGAGCTGGAATTGGATGTTAATCGGTTGTTGCCCCACCGGAAGATATTTTCTAAACCGGAAACTGTGGCGGCGGGTGCCGTTGGAGGGGCCATGGTTGAAATATTGCTCAGTCGAAAGAGGATCAGAGTTAGTTAGTACCACATTGGCTGGTGATGCCTGTTCGAATAGGACTGCTGTTACTACTGGAGAAATCTAAGATGATGGGATCGCTGCATTATAGGTGGAATTTCAGATGTTTAGAAGAATATTGGAGAGCTTTTTTGATCAGAGATGATCCTTTCGGAGTGACGACTGGGACTGGTTGCTGAGGAGGAAGAACAACCCTTAAAACTGGTTGGAAGTGTAGGTTGTTATTGGTAGTAAACAGGCACCGGCACAGGTTCTTCGAAAGGCTCAGAATACACTTGGGATTACTTTATTTCCTAACAAAACAGACGTCTAATCTGAGACGTACATATAGGGGAAATGTAGGTAATGCCGGCCTATATGTCCCTAATTTGGGCTCGTCGCTAAAAGTCTGCTATTTATCAATTTTATCTAGATGAACGCGTCATTAGGACGGTACTAATGGATATTTTTGGTCGCTATTGAAAATTTAGTCGATTGCTGGATTTATGTATGGGCCCAAATTAGGGACATGTAGGCCGACATTACCTACATTTCCCCTATGCTTAAAAAGAGTAAACAGAGTAGGCAGAGAAAATATTGAGGTACATTGAGTTATTCGCGAGTTACTCGCTGCAAAAAAGCAACTCAGAGTAATTCTGTCTCACCCCTTGCGTTGACCAACGTATTTTTCGTCAGCGAATTAAACATGTTTTGCTTTAAATTTGTTAATTTGTGTGCTGAAATTTAGTTTTAAGTGTTCATAAAGTTATCGTTTACTGATATATCGTGTTTGTCTGTATTTGCCTTGAGTGACTCGGTTAACCTTGAATCTAACCTAAAAAATCTACGATGCAGCTTCAGTTTCATTGTTCGGTGTCGATTTTCATTGCCTCCCGGGAGCCCAGTTCTCCGAGTTTGGATGCCAGACTTTCGACGTGTAGTTCTATTGAGAGGTTCGTCACCGTGGGCGAGTTTGAAACCGGTCCGGTTCGTGAATTAGCCCGGGAACGTGCTGATAATGTGTCCGTCGCGAGTTTTGGTGGTGACGCGGTGGCCGACGTTGCCGTGAATCAGCAAGTTTTCCGCTTGCAAAAGTGCTCGGCTGCTGGTCTCTCGCCGGTGTCGGAGATTGCAAGCAATATGAAAGATGCCTCGCTGGGTGGTAGCTGGTAGCCACGAAACGTTCCTGAGGAAAGCACTAGACTCGAAGCTCCTCCCAGATGACCATGGCAATGCAAGACAATTTGTGTTCGTTGAAGGAAGTATTTCGACAAAGGCCCGGGGCAAGACAGCTGCTAATCATGAGCAATTTCGGAGCTGCTTTTGATGCACCTAGAGTAACTTACATTGCTCAGTGAGAAAGATCACTGTAATTTGCTTTCTCACGCTTCACAGCAACCTATGAAGACGCACCTTCATGCGGAGCAGAAAAGTTGCTGTCAATCAAAACAACAATAAAAAAACATGTTTACAGAACTCAATAGCTCTGCGAAACTCGGAGACACTTAAATTGATTGATTTGATTATGCTGCATCATCTCTGCTTGATAATCTTCATTCAAACCTTACCAACTTTGAACGTGAACGAAACCTATTGCTGCCTAGCTGCCTTACACTTACCAAGGGCGAATGCTTGTCCGGCTTGATATGGCGGAAAAACTCGATCTGCCTGACAAAATACTCAAAATCCGGCAAATTACGTACCCCGCACGTATTACAACCCAACAAACAATTTGAGTTGATTAAGAGCTGAATAAGCCATTTTTTAGCTGACGAAGTTCAGTTTTCTCTGAATAAGCTCTTATTCAACATTGAACGTTTGTTGGGAATACTCGTCGAAGCAATCCCATGGCAAACTGCCGCTGGATGAAATTGCGAAACGAGCTCTAAATTACCACTGTGCCGTTCTAGTAACGGTGGACACCCGAGCAAAGTTAGAGATCAAATTGAAATCAGAATTTGCTGTTATGATGTAACTTATTTTGAATACTCCATTTGATCTCATTTTGGTTGACTTAACGGTTAACACAGCAAAAATGAGAGCAAAATTTTACACTGTTGAATTAAATGGAAAACTAATTCTGCTCTCAATGAAATCAATTTGATTACTGATTTTGCATTCATAATATTTGACTGAATACGGGCCTGTAGTAAATGGTTAGCATCCATGCTTCTTACGCTGAACGATTTGAGTTCAAATGTCACCTCGGGCTAGTCACGAATGACCTAAAATGTGTTAAACAAAACAAATAAACAATAATCGTTAGTTCAACGACAGATGAACTTACAAATTTTAAACAAGAAATTAACAGCAGAATTTCAAGTTAAGTTGTTAAGTTTAATAAGTATTGACTGCATAATGAACGCACAATATGATATCAGACTTCTGTCGCGACAATTGAAGTCAAAATGAGTTTTCATTATGATACGAACTGCAAACTTTAATATCGATTTGCTTTCATTTTGTTAACCGACTTTGCTCGGGCATCCATCCTTCCTCTTTTGGTGCTTCTGCTGTGCCTTCCGGATGATCCTGATACGGTACCGTTTCTGCGATACACCACCGTGATTTTGCTACGGCCGTCCACGGCAGTCTCCTTTAAAGTAGAACATCACTACATACGTGTGTTCTTCGGTTTCTCGTTGGCTAAGTCCATAGCGGCAGCGCTGACGATATCGAGTGATTGGTAGCGATCTTGTGAACTTAATCACGTCTCATGACGGTCCTGGTCTTAACATGGCCGTGGGAATGAAAAGAGAAACTCGACGAAGATTATCTGTCAGCTTGCTGTGTTCTTCGTCTTCCTGACCGGTTTTCACTTCGATTTCGTCCGGTTGAGAAACGAGAATCGCACTCGCCGGAAACATTGGTAGCGGTTACTTCAACGTCCTCCTCCTCTTCGGCTTGGGAAATGACGGCGGCTACTCTGGCTGAACATTCCGCGGGGGTAATGGTTGGTAGCGTTGCCGTCGGAGCTGGAATTGGGTGTTAATCGATTGTTGCCCCACCGGGGAGATGTTTTCTAAATCGGAAACTGTAGCGGCGGATTTTATTGGAGGGGCCACGGTTGGAATATTGCTCACCACGCTATGCTTGATGTGCTGTGATGGAATCTTCACGCTGTAGCTAACTTGCATCGTGCTACCGAGAAGGGGATCGGAGTTAGTTATTACCATTTTCAATGGGACTGCTCTTACGACTACTGGATGATCTTTTTTAAGTGACAACTGGGACTGGCTGCTGAGAAGAAAGAACAGCTGCTGAAAGCTGGCTGGAACTGTAAGTTCTTGCTGGTAGTAAACAGCCACCAGCACAGGTTCTTCCATAATATTCAAGCTATTCGAAAGCCTCAGGATACACTTGGGATTACTTTGTTTACAAACAAAACTGACGTCTAATATGAGAAGCCTATTCTTAAAGAGATTAAACGGAGTAAGCAGAGAAAAAAAAATATCGATGAACGTTGAATAAATATTGAGGTACATTGAGTTACTCGCGAGTTACTCGCTGCAAAAAAGCAACTTAGAGTAAACCTGTCTCACGAGGTGGAGGTGAATCACGAAATGAGATACAAAGTGTAGAGAAAAACAGAAATAAGGAGCCCATGGATTAGAATAATATGGTGAGACCAGTCCAAATACTTTTTACAATAAAAAAAAAACATAAAACAGCAAAAAAGGTTATCTTCCATTTAATTCCACTTAATTAATTTTCGTATCCATGACAGATACGTATTTCGACTACAATGTGCAGTCTTCTTCTTCTTCTTTCCTTTATTTAACGTCGGTCTCTGTTCCGCAATCTAGTGCCAATCACCGACGGACATCGATTGCCATCCATTGACGGCAATCGAATGTGCAGGAAGGCAGCTTCCACACCTGCGTAGGATATCGCACCCATTCATCAAATCAAACACACATGGGCCGGGGCCAACGACTTTACTTCCCTTCCGAAGGAAGACGTGACCAGAGATTTTTATGCCTCAGAAAAATCCCACCGACCTCGGCTGGGATTGAACCCAGACCCATCGGGGTGTTAGAAAGCAGTCACGCTTACCACTACACCACCGGCGCCGGCTATGTGCAGTCGTACGTATATGTCATGGATACCAAAATTAATTAAGTTGAATTAAATGGAAGATAACCTTTTTTGCTGTTTTATTTAAGCATTCCGCTAACAACCCAATTTCATTACTTAAAAAAAAACATAAACTAAATAGGGGAAATGGATGTAACGTCGGTCTAAATGCCCCTAATTTGGGTCCATACATAAATTCAGCAATCGACTAAATTTTCAATAGCGTCCAAAAATATCCATTTGTACCGTCCCAATGACGCGTTCATCTAGATAAAATTGATAAATAGCAGATTTTTAGCGATGGGCCTAATCTTAGATCCATAGGCCAACACTAGAGCCATTTCCCCTACGTGCCAGGATACAATTTACATATTTTGAAACTGGAAGTGTGTGTGTAATACTAATATCCAATTGATAGAGGTTATACATACATGCGGGCACATAACATATGTGAAACTTCATCCAAAATAACTGACTAAAAGTTGGCCCCTTTTTTGTATTGCCTTAGTGGTATAGTTGGCCATCGATCTGTCAAAATAAATTTTTCATGATAGCGACACTGAGCGTTCACAAGGACCAATGTTGAAAACGTAAACAATGGCTTCTTTCGTAAATTTCTCGTAGTTCAAACTCAATCTATGTAAGCCACTAATTCTATCAGATAGGGGGACTCTAATTCTACATAATCATCGTGGTGGTTTACTTGAGTGGTTTTTCATTCTCGAGAAATTTGCCGAAATAGTAATTGTTTACATTTGCGACATTTGCTCTTTTGAAAGAGAAGCAGATATATGGTTGCATGCTCAGTAAGCATTGACGACGGAATTTACCATAGAAGTAAAGAGTTACAGAGTGGCCGAAAAAGCGATTTGTATATTATCAAGGTAATGCGGTTATTCTCTTTTCGACTTACTCTACACACTATTTTTATATCGCTTTATATTGCCGAGCTGTAAAACCAGCAATTCTTCCAGCAAAATGCTTTCGCTGAACGACCAGTAAATTGACTCTACGTAAAAGTGACAGCTATTTACTGGATATCCAGCAAATTAGAGTGGCAATGATATTGCTGAAAGACAATATCATATACAAATCAGATACAAAACAATTGAACCGGGATTGGAGTTCAAACTGATATAAAACTCAATTGTATTTGGTATTTTATTACATGCATGGAAATTTCATATATCAATCACATTGATTGTTCACTTTGAGGCGTTGAATAAATTTCATAGTGATTCATAATTTCGTTGGATCTATTGACGGTTCTTAAACTCATTTAATGTTAAATCCGGCAATCCTTGCAGCTACAGATAAACAGAGAATCGATGTTATCCATAGTAAATATTGAGTTAACTATACATTTGTGAATATTCGACTTATATTTTACATGTAATTCATTATTAGTGGCTATCTTCAATAGCAAAACAGAATACGCGGGAGAGTGAACGATGATGATTTTGACGTTTCATACAAATTATTGAGCATCCAGCAAAATACCTCAAATTACTGAACATGCAGTAAGATTTAGTTTTGCTGGAAGCCATTCAGCAACTTGTTTTGCTGGAACTCGATTCCAAAATTTGGTGTGTACAGGGGGATTATCAAAGAATTTTTTAACTAGTATTTTCAAGTCGGTCAGAAACGAATCAAAATCGTTATTAACCAGTAATATTTTTTACTGTGCTTTTAGTAAGTCAACTTATGAATGTTATGATTTCAGCACGAAATATTCTGCTGATGGATATTAACGTTTACATTTGTTACCCAACGGTAACTTAATTTAGTTTTGCATATGGTATGGTATTGTAGGACGACCAAATTGTAGATAGCCAAGGGTCAATTTGAATAAAACTGCAGTCGGCCCAAACACAGTATGCGTTTACTGGTGGGGAATATTAGCAACGTAGTGAAGCTGGTGTCGATCGTGGGTGGAACTGGAGCGAGTGGAAAAAACGAAGAATGGATTG